>NC_092111.1:7536638-7862353 GCF_045679555.1 Salvelinus alpinus
GCAACTTCACAAAGCAATTGAAGAGTGGGACAACATTCCACAGGCCACAATCAACAGCCTGATCAAACTCTATGCCAAGGAGATATGTCGCTCTGCATGAGGTAAACACCAGATACTGACTGGTTTTATGATCCACACCATTACCTTTTTTTAAGGTATCTGTGATGCCAATCTGTATTCCCAGTCATGTGAAATCCATAGATTAGAGCGTACTGAATTTTATTTCAATTAACTGGTTTCCTTAAATAAACTTTAACTCAGTAAAATCATTGAAATTGGTGCATGTTGCATTTATTTTTGTTCAGTATAGATTCTGTGGTCAAGTAACCATTTCTTTGTGGATTTTGATGTGTGCTTGGGGTTATTGTCTTGCTGAATGATCCAAGAAAAATGGATCAACCCCTACAAAAAATGCCCATTAATTATAATCGACATAGCAATTCACATTTCCTGTTGCAGGATTACATTCTGCTGTGTGAAGCTGGCTCAAATTAAGATACTTCATCTCAGTGGCGATTTTAGCATGTGCATTTTCTTTTTTTTTTATGTTTAATGGGAATTTTTATGTTGGTGCTTTTCGTATAACTAATGTCTGTGTTCTATTCATGTGCTGTTCTATAAACCAATTTCTGCGTTCATGCAAGTGGCTGACTGAACGAATCCTCACTATCAGTAGCTGCAATTTGGCAGTACGCCCAGATCTCAGTTTCATGATCTCAGCTTAGAGAGAGGAAGCCTCGTGAGGTATTGGTCTGTCACATGTTATGAACCAGTATTGGTCGGTCACATAGATGAAACAAAACTGTAATGATTAATGAATTATGCTATATCATGCAAATATAACTTGTCTGTGTATAGCCGAATATAAGACAACTGCGCGCTGACAAATAAACAATGATTTATTTAAGATTGACTTTGAGTGTTCCTGCGTAAGAATTTCCACGACAATTTGGCAAACTGGATGATGGATTCTGCCTGCGGAGCTTTTCAGTCTGCGAGGAAAACCTGTGGCATTTTTTGAAGCGTGAGGGAAATTCCCGTCTGACAAAAAGACGACGAGACCCACCCAGAACAGACTCTTACTGGGAGCTGCCCAGGAGTATAAACGTCATCTGCGAACAATTGAAGAACGGACATTGATTTCAGTAAGTCAATTTAAATACATTTGTATAAAAATAAAATTAAAATTATAAAACCAATAAAATATAACATAAAGATGTAGAGGAAGGTACCACTAGCCTACAAAATAACACCAGGTGTTTTTGAATACGGGGTGTTATTTACATGTAAGACCTGTAAATCTGGGGGAATGGTTTCAAACTGTGTGTTGTTATTCTAAACTAAAATGTTGTTCTGGTCTGTCGTCTCGCAAGGTTATGGTAAAGGTGGCCACATATGGTATCTAGATGCATGGAAGATAATTCATCCGAAACAGTGTGAACCTCAACACCCCCTCTTACCGGCTGAAAATGGCAAAAACGGCTTTCAGTATGGTCCTTCATCACTTCTACCGTGAGACCTGAGTCTGCACCAGCAACCAGTACACAGCATCCAGTCGAAGATATCAGCTGCCTTTTCTCTCATGCTTTTTCTCTCAGGAGTGCGACATGGGTCCATGTGGAATGAGCATGGAGGGAGATCCAGTCCAAACTTCTCTAATGCTGCAGGTGTACTGGTAGGAAAATGGACAAAGACATAATGGACTGTAAGGTGAGAGACATTATTAAGGGCCAACCACTTTGAACATGTGCCATTAAAAAGGACAAACTGAAACACTGTCTGAAGAAGAACATGAAGAAATGCCAGGAAATGAAGGATGAGTGCTGGGGATGGAGGGGGGGTGGTCAACCGTGCCCGTAATTGATTTAGACTTATCCACAAATGTTTATTTGGGGTATCAGGTTGATTGTGGAAGTCTGCACATTGCTAAATGTATAGTAATTTAGACTAAGAATGCATTGAAATACCAATCTGTCATTACCACAGGTGATGAGAAAAGTGAGGGTCTTAAATTAAAGTGATAGAACCAACGTGAAACACTAAGGACTGTCATTCTAAACTTGGGTTGGATAATTTATCAATAATTATGATTTGGAAAGGCAAGGCTTCTAGAGATAGAGCTGTGCCCTAAAAAATTAGGAGAGCCACTAGATTGTAGCTTGGGCTAACCTTGCCCCAATCTCATTCTTAGCAAGGTTGGTGTGAAACTGTTATAATGTGTTCTCTCTCTCTTCCTTGTGAAATGTTATTAACATGTTGTAAGGCGATCTGCGCCTCTCTGGCTGGTAAGATTTCAGCAGCTATCATGTTTTCTGCTCCTCCAGAGGATGGTGAAACTAGGGTTGGACATTTGGGGGAATATTCAGAGGTGGAAACTTTCCGTGGGAATGAACGGGAATATATGGGAATTAACAGGAATATATGGGAATTTACGGAAATATAAGCAAATTATTATTAATACCATTTAAATGTAGATGTTTTTTGCATTGGATATATTTACCATATCATATGGAGACAGAAACATAAACGTTTTACCGTATCATAAGTAGACATAATTGCAAATGATTAAATCCTTCCAATAGAATTGTTAAAAAAACGATTTAGTTACAAATTGAACTTTAATTAAATTAGTTGACTCTTCACATGGGATGATTTCACTGAACAACAAAAGAAAGGGAATATTGAATGATCCATCGCATCTCCCAAAAATGTTTTCAACATACATCTGTAAAATGATAGTCCAGAAACTAAAGCTTTGGTTGTCTTCCTCTCAGGCTTCCATGTCTTCTCCCTGGACCTCCTCAATGTTCATCTCTTGAACATCAGACTCTGAGGCCTCATCTTCACTGTCACTTTCCAATCTTGCTGAGGGTGGCTCGTTGTCAGGCTCAAAAAGCCTCAAATTTGCCCGGATGGCCACCAATTTTTCAACCCTTGTATTGGTCACCCTGTTGCATGCTTAGGTGTGTGTGTTCCCAAACAAGGACCAGTTGCGCTCTGAGGCGGCTGATGTTGGTGGGATTTGGAGGATGATGGAGGCAACAGGGGAAAGAGCCTCAGATCCACAAAGTCCCTTCCACCAGGTGGCTGATGAGATATGTTGGCACGACTGCCATATTGCATCTCCATCCCAAAGCCCTTGCTTGGAAGTGTACTTCGCCAGACTGCCAAGAACCTTTCCCTCATTCAGGCCAAGGTGGCGAGACACGGTAGTGATGACCTTGTTGATCTCTGCACCAGACAGGATGCTCTTGCCAGCACACTTGGGGTCCAACATTAAAATAAATATGTATAGATTTTTTTTAAATTTAACTAGGCAAGTCAGTTAAGAACACATTCTTATTTACAATGATGGCCTACCGGGGAACAGGGGGTTAACTGCATTGTTCAGGGGCAGAATGACAGATTTTTACCTTGTCAGCTCAGGGATTTGATCCAGCAACCTTTTGGTTACTGGCCCAACACTCTAACCACTAGGCTACCATTTTCACCTCAAATAGAAGTAGAGGGACATTTGTCAGAGGTTGCTTTTTGTGAGCGCTGAGGGAACTTTATGCACTTGGCCAGATGATTCAGCATGTACGCTGCGATGTGTATGGGCTTCAGGCAGACGTCTTCACGCTTTTTTATTTCAGAACCGCAGTTTCCTCTGCTTGGAGCAACAGTAAAGTGGGCAGGGCAGTACAGATTTCTTCTCTTACATCTGCAACAGAGTCTGAACATCAGACAGGATGGCATTGTCTCCCTCAATCCGTGCAATGGCTACTGCTATAGGTTTCAGGAGTTTCAGGCTGCTTACCACACTCTCCCAAAATACATCATCCAGGAGGATCCTCTTGATGGGGCTGTCCATATCGGCAGACTGTAATATGGCCATTTCTTGGAGAGACTCCTTCCCGCCAGGAGTCTGTCAAACATGACGACAACACCACCCCGATGGGTGTTGCTGGGCAGCTTCAATGTTGTGCTCCTATTCTTCTCACGTTGCTTGTTGAGGTAGATTGCTGCTAGAACTTGATAACCCTTCACATACCTAACCATTTCCTTGGCTCTCTTGCAGAGTGCATCCATTGTTTTCAGTGCCATGATGTCCTTGAGGAGC
Organism: Salvelinus alpinus; assembly: GCF_045679555.1. Taxonomy (NCBI): domain Eukaryota; kingdom Metazoa; phylum Chordata; class Actinopteri; order Salmoniformes; family Salmonidae; genus Salvelinus; species Salvelinus alpinus. The sequence continues at coordinate 7,540,741 of NC_092111.1, forward strand.
AGATTCAATGCATGAGCTGCACAGTCAATGGGTGTGATGTGAGGGTAGGACTCCTGCACATTAGACCAAGCAGCCTTCAGGTTCACAGCATTGTCTGTCACCAGTAAAAATACCTTCTGTGGTCCAAGGTCATTGATGACTGCCTTCAGCTCATCTGCAATGTAGAGACCAGTGTGTCTGTGCTCTTGTGGAATACTGGTTGAGGGGTGGAGATAATGTAGTTAATTATTCTTGCCCATTCGACCACCCATCAGAGATGATTGCAATACAGTCTGCTTTCTCTATTATTTGCTTCACCTTCACTTGAACTCTGCGGAATTCTGCATCCAGCTAATGAGTAGATAAAGCATGTCTGGTTGGAGGGGTGTATGCTGGACGAAGAACATTCAGAAATCTCTTCCAATACACATTGCCTGTGAGCATCAGAGGTGAACCAGTTGCATACACAGCTTGAGCAAGATATTGATCAGCATTTCTCTGACTACGTTCCTCCATTGAGTCAAAAAAACTTCTGATTCCAGGAGGACCATGAGCTGTAGCAATCTGATGTCTGATTCATCATTTTCACCTCGAATATAAATAGAGGGACTTTTGTCAGAGGTTGCTTGTTGTCAGCGCTGAGGGAACTTTATGCACTTGACCAGATGATTATACATATTTGTTGCATTCTTCACATATGATTTGGCCCAGTATTTGCACATGTACACAGCTTTCATTCTACATTAGCTGCAGTGAAACATCTCCACACATCAGATAGTGCCCGTGGCATTTTCCTGTAAAGATTAGGAAAAAAAAGTTTAAAAAAAAAAAGATACAATTCCATATACATGAAACATGTATGGAAACAGGTGAATTAACACTCCTCAGTTAGCAGGCTCAAGCAAGCTAAAACCCACATGTTAACAATTTCTGCTAGTTAGTTTTTGCTACCAAGTTAGAAATTATTTAAACACACTTTGCTGTAGGCTATTATTTACTAGTTTTAAAAAAATTATGTATGGTATATAAAATATATTCACCCCACCCAGTATTGTAATCGCAACTTACCAGAAAGCATGTAGTCCTTGGCTCAGACACGGTAGTAGTGTGGGCTCAATAGCATCTCATTAGTGTGCAATATCTTGAGAATCAGCTGTACATGTGATGGAAGAGTGCACTGTGCATGCAGAGGGTTTCAATTCCATTGAATTGGGGATAGTTTAACCAAAATATGCCACAAGACATATAATGGCCTTATGTATATCCCACAAAAAAGGTTCACTGTTATAAACTAACTTTTTGGATGAATTTAAGCAAAATTCCCGGGCTTAACTTCCCATGGAAAATTTCCTAAAATTTCCCTGAAAGTTTCCGACTTTTGAAACCCTAGGTGAAACTAATGAGCTGCCAACTCTGGATGAGCCCCCATTTCCCCCTGTAGATACAGGCGATGAGTAATGATTGAAGGTTGTTTTCTTATAACAAGTTGAGGGTAAGGTCATCTAAACCCTTAACCGGTTTACATTATGTGGAACACTGAGCTGATGAGCAACCATCAACCTTTTGAAGGTCTTAGCAGAATTGTTAAACAACTGGGTTTTATATTTTGACTAAGTTGATGTCCCAGGGACAGTTAGTGAAAAACATAAGTCAATGCAACCTGATTGTGGTAAAAGTTAACTTCTTATGGCTGCATCCCGCTACCGGGATCGATATGACAGCAGCCAGATAAAGTGCAGGGCGCCAAATTCAAAAAACAGAAATCTCATATTTAAAATTCCTCAAACATACATGTGTCTTATATCATTTTAAAGGTATTCTTGTTAGATTCACTAGATTCACTAGTTCCAAAAACATCCAGTGATAGTGCATAGCCACATCGTTTCAACAGAAATACTCATCATAAATGTAGATGATAATACAAGTTATACACATGGAATTATAGATATACCTCTCCTTAATGCAACCGCTGTGTCAGATTTCAAAAAAACTTTAGCCAAATTAGCCGCCATGTTGGACTCAACAGAAACCAGAAAATACATGATAAATGTTTCCTAACCTTTGATGAACTTCATCAGAATGCAGTCCTAGGAATCCCAGGTCCACAATAAATGCTTGATTTGTTCGATAATGTCCGTTATTTATGTCCAATTAGCTACTTTGGTTCGCGCCTTCGGTAAACAATTCCAAAGTCAGAAAGCGCCTCCACTATAACGTGACGAAATGTCCAAAAGTTCCGTAACAGTCAGTAGAAACATGTCAAACGATGTACTGAATCAATCTTTAGAATGTTGTTAACATACATCTTGAATAACGTTCCAACCGGAAAATTAAATTGACTTCAGAAGAGCGATGGAACGGACGTCCTACTCATGTGAAGGCGCATGGTGAATGCGTGATCAGCCCGTGGAAGTGATTACTCATTCCTGTCTCCTTCGGCCCCCCTTCACATTAGAGTCATCAGACAAAGTTCTGTTGACTGTTGACATCTAGTGGAAGCCGTAGGAAGTGAAAACTCATCTATATCTCGCTGTCATTTCAATTGAGAGCATGGTTGAAAATCTGACACCTCAGAAACAATTCAAACAGGAAGTGGAACTTCTCAGGTTTTTGCCTGCCATATGAGTTCTGTTATACTCACAGACATAATTCAAACAGTTTTAGAAACTTCAGAGAGTTTTCTATCCAATATGAATAATAATATGCATATATTAGCAACTGGGACTAAGGAGCAGGCCGTTTAATATGGGCACTTCTGTGCACCTTTCATCCAAGCTACTCAATACTGCCCCTGCAGCCATAAGAAGATAAGAAAACAATGGTTAACATTGCGAGATGTATTCACCTCTTAATCCCGTGTGTATGTGTTGATACTCACTCCCATTAATAGAAGTATAACCAGTGTCCAAAATTCAGTTTTTGGCTCACCTGCCAAAGGGACTGGTAGATGAAAAAATCCACCAGCCAAGCATATTTTTTACCAGCCAAAATAATAAATAGCCTTTTTTGTGTCACATATACATTCATTTCAGTACATTTCATTGAGATAATAAGGTATTGTGTTGAATACAAACTTAAGGAAGAGGCCAGAGCAAAATTTTAAACAAAATTATTTAATATATTGATCAACGGTTAATCAAATCAAGTTTATTTGTAGAGCACATTTAAAAAGTGCTGTAGAGGGTGCAAAAATGCCAAACAGTGGGCACACAATGAAATAAACAAAACATATCAGATACAATGAATAAGAGTACATAGAAGTCAAAACAGGGCAACAACAATGGTAAGATACAATTATGAGAAGTGCAGTGGACATAGAACTGGTGCTCTCCTGATACAAAGGGAAAACAGGGGAAGCAGGTCTACAAATCCTTTGCTTTGAGTAGAAATACCCTGATAAAATACAGGTAAAATAGAGACTTATCAGATGCTGGTTCATTTTGGCTGTGGCTAGAATTAATTTCCCAGCCTGAATACAACTGAAGAAGTCTTGAACTCAAAATGCTTAAAGAAGTATTTGCTATTAAATGTACTTAAGGATCAAACATAAAAGTAAATTTGAAGGTTTTGTAAACCTATCAAATGCTTAATCAACTTAAACCTCCTCATCAGACTCCTCACTCTCTACTCTAATCACCCTCTTTGCACAGTTCATGAAGTCTGGCTTCCTGCTCCTGACAGAGTCCTGGTGCCACAGCATCACAGCTTCTATCGGATCATACTCCCTGATCTCTAGAGAGGACAGCTGGAGCATAAGGAGATCTGACAGTGTATCAGACTTTAGGTTGGACCGCCAATCGGTTTTCACCTGTTTCATGGTATTAAAACCTCTTTCACATTCAGCTGTTGAGGCAGGGAAGGACAGGAGCAGGTCAACCAATGCCAGCAAATCAGGGCAGGAATGCTGACGGCTCCTGTTGACACGGAACCAGAACATCTTCAGGGACTGGGGCTCTTGGTACATCAGCACCTTCAGGACAGTCCACTGGTCAGGGATCCTTTCAACATGGATGCCAGAGGTCTCCAGGACAGACTTGAAGTGATCCACCAGGGTTTCCAGTTCAGTGTCACCAAAATCTAGAATAATTGTATAGATTTCATTACAACAAGCATCATGCAGTTTTAATTCTCAAACTATAAAAATATGATCATGAACCTGAACCTAACCTGACTGCCCTGTAATACAACATATAAAGTAACCTGACTCTGGCCAGTTGGTGAAGCTGACCAGCTTGGTGGCACACAGAACCCCTACACTGGCGTCCTGGAACCTGTCAATCATACTCTCAACTAGCCTGTCTAGCATTTTGTCCTGTGAGGTGACTAGGGTCTTGCTGTCACCTCTTGTCAGCGAAATTCCCTCATATCTGTTGGCCATTGTGGCCTTCATCACGGGCCCCATCCTTTCAGAATTACAACACACTCTCACTCACACTCTCTCTCCCTCTCTTATTGACGTAATCCTTTCTCCTAATACTCTTAAGGTAAGTATTTCTTATTGCAACTTAAATAAACATACCTGTTTTTGTACTTCTTAAGTATTGCCTGTGTTGAGCACAAGGAGCTGTGGGCTTCTGTTATGGTGATGGTGGACCTCTGCAGACAGGCAGACAGGTTGCTCAGGTGTGTTAGTGTGTCATATAGGAATCTCCAGAAGTGGATGTCAGCAGCCTCCCTCGCAGTACTGTAGTATTTCCTGGCCTTGGCCTGCTGGACACCTCAGACATTTTGGGCATCAGCAGATTGAATCTGAAATACATAAAGAACAAAAGACATAGAAATAGACAATTAATTGCTGTCCAAAAAAAACAATACAATATATGACACATTTTATCAGTGCATAAAGCATTGAAACATGATGTTACCAACTGTAACCGTGTTTGTTGTTATTTACTGGACATTGCATATTGATGATGACTTTTGGAGTACTTAGCATAGCAATCTAGAGCCACTACCTGTTCCAGGTGCTGGACACGCCCCTGGTAACCTCGCAGGACGTGGTCCAGTGCACACAATAGGTGTCCTACCCATCGGGTCCCGCCAATTCTGGTGAGCACCAGTGGTGTGTGCCCAAGAGCCTGGAAGCTGTTTACCAGGTTTGCCCTGTTCAGTGGACTGGCGTGGTAGAAGGTGTAGAACCCACTGAGGAGGTCTTCTACTTTCTGAAACATCACGTTGGACTGGATGGCATCAGAAAAGATCAGTTCAAGATGAAGATGGTGTGCTATACAGTGGATGCCGATGATGTAGGCCCTGACCCCCTTCAGCCGGATGACCACAACATTCTTGGCTCCGGTCATCACAGCAGCTCCATCTGTTCCTAGAGCGACCAACTTGCTCCCTTACTCATCACACAGTCCCTCCATGATGGCACTGATGGCGTTGCTTATGTGTGCCGCGTCTGCCTTCTCCACCGACTTGATGCCAACAAACTTCGACTCGATCTTGCCCTTGTGACAGAATCTGACATAAACTAACTCCTCCTCTTTCACAGAACTGTCTGTCTATCTGACATGATAGAGAGAAATTTGGTGTTTTTCAGATTCTCTCTGATGTTGTTTCTCTCCACCTCTGCAATATGGTGCATAAACTCTTTGGCCTACTTCTCATTTCCATATGTTGAGCCCACAGCAATTCCTTTTTTTTCATCCAAACTGCAAAAATCAAACATCAAATTTATTCCATAATAATTAAATATACAATCATGTTATCTAATATAGCTGGCAGTTGATTGTGCTAAATTAGCCTTCTACCCTTTGTTTACTTAAGGATCAACACTATACGGCTGGTAAAGTCAATTGTGTCACAATGCTTTAAAATGTCAACAGAATCTGGAGACAAACATTAAAATAGAATGTTACAGAGCCATAGGAAAGCATGGAGATCCATGTCAGCATCAGTAGGCCTATCATTTTATGGTATTTATACACTATTTTGAGGTGAGCCAAAGTTTATCAAAAGCTAAGAAGTAACCTACAATACTGGACCACGTCTGCTAAATACACTTGAAAAAACTCGCTACAAAGTACAAGTCTAGCTACAAGAGTGTCAACATTTTCACTTACTCGTACATCCACTCACATTTACATTTACATTTAAGTCATTTAGCAGACGCTCTTATCCAGAGCGACTTACAAATTGGTGCATTCACCTTATGATATCCAGTGGAACAACCACTTTACAATAGTGCATCTAACTCTTTTAAGGGGGGGGGGGTTAGAAGGATTACTTTATCCTATCCTAGGTATTCCTTAAAGAGGTGGGGTTTCAGGTGTCTCCGGAAGGTGGTGATTGACTCCGCTGACCTGGCGTCGTGAGGGAGTTTGTTCCACCATTGGGGTGCCAGAGCAGCGAACAGTTTTGACTGGGCTGAGCGGGAACTGTACTTCCTCAGAGGTAGGGAGGCGAGCAGGCCAGAGGTGGATGAACGCAGTGCCCTTGTTTGGGTGTAGGGCCTGATCAGAGCCTGAAGGTACGGAGGTGCCGTTCCCCTCACAGCTCCGTAGGCAAGCACCATGGTCTTGTAGCGGATGCGAGCTTCAACTGGAAGCCAGTGGAGAGAGCGGAGGAGCGGGGTGACGTGAGAGAACTTGGGAAAGTTGAACACCAGACGGGCTGCGGCGTTCTGGATGAGTTGTAGGGGTTTAATGGCACAGGCAGGGAGCCCAGCCAACAGCGAGTTGCAGTAATCCAGACGGGAGATGACAAGTGCCTGGATTAGGACCTGCGCCGCTTCCTGCGTGAGGCAGGGTCGTACTCTGCGAATGTTGTAGAGCATGAACCTACAGGAACGGGTCACCGCCTTGATGTTAGTTGAGAACGACAGGGTGTTGTCCAGGATCACGCCAAGGTTCTTAGCACTCTGGGAGGAGGACACAATGGAGTTGTCAACCGTGATGGCGAGATCATGGAACGGGCAGTCCTTCCCCGGGAGGAAGAGCAGCTCCGTCTTGCCGAGGTTCAGCTTGAGGTGGTGATCCGTCATCCACACTGATATGTCTGCCAGACATGCAGAGATGCGATTCACCACCTGGTTATCAGAGGGGGGAAAGGAGAAGATTAATTGTGTGTCGTCTGCATAGCAATGATAGGAGAGACCATGTGAGGATATGACAGAGCCAAGTGACTTGGTGTATAGCGAGAATAGGAGAGGGCCTAGAACAGAGCCCTGGGGGACACCAGTGGTGAGAGTACTCGAAGTCAGAAAGTGGTCTCGCCTTCTTGCCAGTGGCATGTACAGTCCTAAACAGTATCTTCATCTTCATGCTGGTCTGCTCTAACATTGCCATTAGCGCCGTCACAGAGGGTGTCAAGAGGAGAGGCTCCGATTGAGCCTGGGACACAGACATGCAGGCAATGTGACACTTGTTGTGTTCATGGTCACGAATGTTCTCCAGCTTCATCATTTTATTTCCGTTGACAAATTAGTTGTAACTGCTTTTATCTTTAGCATACTGGCGACACACAGAACAACTCATCACCACAGCCTCAGCATCATACTGTAGCCAGCCTCTTGAAACTCCTTTATCTCCAAACCACAATTTCTCACAAAACTTTCTTTTTTTATGTGATTCGTCCTCCTTTTCATCGGTGGGTTTTCGTTTCAAAGGTTGGCTTACTCCAGGTAAATGTCGCCACATAACAGCTATTTAATGAACGGTAGCTAGCAGCAGACCTTTGGCAAGTGAGCGGTGTCGAGTAGCTGATGTCCTGTACGGTAAACAGTGCCGCGAAACTAGGAGCACTTGAGACGATCTTTGGCTGGCAAACATGAGTCATTTCCTCCGAGCCATCATGCCAGATATTTTATTACATGACTATTTTGGTACAAACATTTACCCGCCAGTGTGGCGGATAGCCTTCTGAGATTTACTCGCCACACAGAAAATCTACCCACATTTGGCGCTTGGCGGGTGTTAATTTCAGACCCTGAGTATAACCGTTATTATGATTATAGTATTACCATACTAATTGGATTGTACAACCCAGAATGAAGGGTTTGAAATTATGAAGTGTCTGGTTTTTTTGTGTTGATTTCCCTTACTTTAATAGGAGTATATAATATTTTGATATAGAAGCTAAAATCTAAATGCTTACATTAAAATGTAATGATTATTATCACAAGTGATAGGAGGATGGAATGTAATGGGAATTTTAATGTTTGTGCTTTTCTTATAACTAATTCCTGTGTTCTATTCATGTGCTGTTGTATAAACCAATTTCTGTGTTCATGTAAGTGGCTGACTGAACGAATCCTCACTATCAGTAGCTGCAATTTGGCAGTACGCCCAGACCTTGTGTTTAAGAACGAAAGACATCTCAGTTTAGAGAGAAGAAGCCTCATGAGGTATTGGTCTGTCACATGTTATGAACCAGTATTAGTCGGTCACATGGATGAAACAAAACGGTAATGATTAATTAATTATGCTAAATCATGCAAATATAACGTGTCTGTGTATAGCAGTATATAAGACAACTACTGGGACTGCCCAATCAGTGCTCCTGATGTGTACTATGGTGCATTGAGTTGGTTGGAACCTCCCCAGTGCGATGACAAATAAACAATGATTCATTTAAAGATTGACTTTGAGTGTCCCTGCGTAAGAATTTCCACAACAGATGCATGCCAGCAAAGCCATACACAACACCAAACAATACATGAATTGCACTATAAGGGTGACAAACGATGCCCACAAACTGTTAGGGCCTACATAAAGCTGTCCCAACAGCAGAGCTTTCTTTTCAGCACCATGGAGTGAATCCTTACCACCGCTACACCTGGCTATCAACGGAGCCTTGTCTGGCAGTGAAACACTTCATTCAGCCTCATTTACTGTCTTAAAAAAACTGACAATTGAGATGTACAAACTATGGCATAAGGGAACGATGAGCGAATAAGGGGCTATCCGTTATTGCGATTAAGACATTATTGAGCAAGCTAAGACGTAATCAATATAAATATTTGTTCAGCAGTTTTGAAAATGTATAGCGACAGAATTTAGAACATGGGCCGTTCTTACAGTATTCTCCCTGCACACCAAGTCAGAACCGTAGGATGAATAAACGGGGCATATTCAGTGCATTCGGAAAGTATTCAGATCCCTTGACTTTTTCTACACTTTGTTACGTTACAACCATATTCTAAAATGGATTATATACAGTACCAGTCAAAAGTTGGAACACACCTACTCATTCCAGGGTTTCTTTATTTTTACTATGTTTTTACATTATAGAATAATAGTGACGACATCAAAACTATGAAATAACACATATGGAATCATGTAGATTCTTCAAAGTAGCCAACCTTTGCCTTGATGACAGCTTTGCACACGCTTGGCATTCTCTCAACCAGCTTCATGAGGTAGTCCCCTGGAATGCATTTCAATTAACAGGTGTGCCTTTAGTTAATTTGTGGAATTTCTTTCCTTCTTAATGTGTTTGAGCCAATCGGTTGTGGAGTGACAACGTAGGGGTGATATACAAAAGATGGCCGTATTTGGTCAAAAACAGCTCAAATAAGCAAAGAAAAACGACAGTCCATCGTTACTTTAAGACATGAAGGTCAGTCAATGCGGAAAATTTCAAGAACTTTTAAGTTTCTTCAAGTGCAGTCGCAAAAACCATCAAGCACTATGATGAAACTGGCTCTCATGGGGACCGCCACAGGAAAGGAAGACCCAGAGTTACCTCTGCTGCAGAAGATAAGTTCATTAGCACTATTAGCACTACAAGCACTACAAGCCTCAGATTGCAGCCCAAATAAATGCTTCACAGAGTTCAAGTAAGACACATCTCAACATCAACTGTTCAGAGGAGACTGCGTGAATCAGGCCTTCATGGTCAAATTTTTGTATTTGTATTTATTATGGATCCCTATTAGCTGCTGCCAAAGCAGCAACTACTTTTCTTGGGGTCCAGCAAAATTAAGGCAGTTTATACAATTTTAAAACATTACAATACATTCACAGATTTCACAACACACTGTGTGCCCTCAGGCTCTTACTCCACCACTACCTCATATCTACAGTACTAAATCCATATGTATGTATAGTGCGTATGTTATCGTGTGTGTGTGTGTGTGTGTGTGTGTGTGTGTGTGTGTGTGTGTGTGTGTGTGTGTGTGTGTGTGTGTGTGTGTGTGTGTGTGTGTGTGTGTGTGTGTGTGTGTGTGTGTGTGTGTGTGTGTGTGTGTGTGTGTGTGTGTGTGTGTGCATGTGTCAAATTGCTACAAAGAAACCACTACTAAAGGACACCAATAATAAGAAGAGACTTGATTGGGCAAAGAAACATGAGCAATGGACATTAGATTGGTGGAAATCTGTCCTTTGGTCTGATGACTCCAAATTTGAGATTTTTGGTTCCAACCACCGTGTCTTTTGTGAGACACAGAGTAGGTAAACGGATGAGCTCAGCAAGTGTGGTTCCCACTGTGAAGCATGGAGGAGGAGATGTGATGGTGTGGTGGTGCTTTGCTGGTGACACTATCTGTGATTTATTTAGAATTCAAGGCACACTGAACCAGCATGGCTGCCATCCCATCTGTTTTGTGCTTAGTGGTACTATCATTTGTTTTTCAACAGGACAATGAACCAACACACCTCCATTCTGTGTAAGGGCTATTTGACCAAGAAGGAGAGTGATGGAGTGCTGCATCAGATGACCTGGCCTCCACAATCACCCGACCTCAACCCAATTGAGATGGTTTGGGATGAGTTGGACTGCAGAGTGGAGGAGAAGCAGCCAACAAGTTCTCAGCATGTGTGGGAACTCCTTCAAGACTTTTGGAAATGCATTCCAGGTGAAGCTGGTTGAGAGAATGCCAAGCTGTCAACAAGGCTACCTTGAAGAATCTCAAATATAAAATATATTTTGATTTGTTTAACACTTTTTTGGTTACTACATGATTCCATGTGTTATTTCATAGTTATGATATCTGTTTTTTTTTTATTACAATGTAGAAAATAGTACAAATAAAGAAAAACCCTTGAATGAGTAGGTGTGCCCAAACTTTTGACTGGTACTGTATATATATACACTGCTCAAAAAAATAAAGGGAACACTTAAACAACACAATGTAATTCCAAGTCAATCACACTTCTGTGAAATCAAACTCCTCCACGTCCCCTGATGTACTGGCCTGTCTCCTGGTAGCGCCTCCATGCTCTGGACACTACGCTGACAGACACAGCAAACCTTCTTGGCACAGCTCGCATTGATGTGCCATCCTGGATGAGCTGCACTACCTGAGCCACTTGTGTGGGTTGTAGACTCCGTCTCATGCTACCACTAGAGTGAGAGCACCGCCAGCATTCAAAAGTGACCAAAACATCAGCCAGGAAGCATAGGAACTGAGAAGTGGTCTGTGGTCACCCCCTGCAGAATCACTCCTTTATTGGGGGTGTCTTGCTAATTGCCTATAATTTCCACCTTTTGTCTATTCCATTTGCACAACAGCATGTGAAATTAATTGTCAATCAGTGTTGCTTCCTAAGTGGACAGTTTGATTTCACAGAAGTGTGATTGACTTGGAGTTACATTGTGTTGTTTAAGTGTTCCCTTTATTTTTTTGAGCAGTGTATATATATATGTTCGCTCATTAATCTACACACAGTACCCCATAATGGCAAAGCTAAAACAGGTTTAGACATTTTTGCCCCCAAAAATAATAAAAAATAATGAAATTGCAGATTTACATATGTATTCAGACCAAAGCTTTGGTAGATATAACGTGATTTGACATTTTATCTGTTGCCAATGACCTTGAGCCTTCTTGGATGGGCACTTCTAATGTAAATCTATGGCAGCACCCAAGGGGGCTTGAACATTCTAGCTCTCCCTGTAGATTTTGAGATGACGTAGTGTCTCCATGAGTGACAGTACACTCATTTTATCAAGGGTGCCAATATTTTGGACCTGACTGTAGGTACTGTATGCTTTGAGGTAGTAGGGTATAATGAAGACACTAATAGGAGTGATGTTTCTGTTGTTTTGCTATCAGGAAGGTATGGGTTAAACAATCAATAATGTAATTACTGTCATTGGTCAACTTGGCCTTGGAGGTAATCATGTATGACCAAGTCTAGAATGTTAAAAATCCATTATTATCTCAAGTTCAGTCCACACACACGCACACAGGGAGAATACTTCTGCAACCAAGGAAATGTGTCTTTCATGATAAATTCTCATTGGCGTGTCCAGAGACATCCAGCCCATGTCAACAAATCAACACATTTTTCAATCTCTCGCTCGCTCTCCCTCCCTCCCTTTCTTTCTCTTATATTCCCTGCAATTGATTTTCCTTGCCCTTCTTTCTCCCTTCCTATCCCTGCTCTGGAAACAAATGGCACGTTCCTCTAAAATGTGGTGTCAAAGTCTGCAAGGCTCAGCATCATTAAGAAGAAAACTAGCAGTTAGCATGTTACATACTGCAGGCCACATACTATAACAGTGGCAATAAAGTTGACCTGCTCTTCAATGTTAAAGTTCAGACTTTATTTTCCTATTCAGAGACCTCTACACGTGTATTTATTTTTAGCAATAATGATTGCGCAGTATATTCCTTTTTTGGCAAAGTATAAACATCAACACTAACATCAACTGAAACCCAATCTGCAATCTTTCATCATGTTATAGCGGTCGACGTCTGAATGGACTGAGAGAGGAAAGAGAGATTCTTTAATTTCGGACACAGTGGAAATGTCAGACCTCTGTCATTGATAACCAGTGAAATCTAATAAGGAGGAAGGAAGAGGGGCATCGTTTTTTCCATCCCCCTGTCCCTCTGAAGTCAGATCCAAAAATTGGAAACAGCAGCAGGCCCTAATCTTCCATAACATGCACGGAGAGTCATCGCAACGATAAACGTCCCCAGATATAGGTCCCCAGATATACGTCCCCAGATATACACCCACATGTAAATAAAAAAGGGCCAGTCAGGAAAACAGACATTTCACATAGTCCCGAGACTAACTGCCTTGCCTGTCTGTAGAGCATTATTTATAAACAGACATTTCACATAGTCCCGAGACTAACTGCCTTGCCTGTCTGTAGAGCATTATTTATAAACAGACATTTCACATAGTCCCGAGACTAACTGCCTTGCCTGTCTGTAGAGCATTATTTATAAACAGACATTGGTACCTTTATTGATATTTATGGAAATTAGGGGTGGGGGGAATAAGACCCCATGGTTACGGGATATTGGAGAGGATTTCATTTCCCACCGAGTCGCCTTGGACCCGGCATGCTCAGAAATGAGGTCTGGTCGGACGGAGAATCTCAGAATGTGTCCGTGCAGATCACACCATTCTTCCTGATTACTTAGTCATGGCTCTTATCTGCAAACTGCCACATGGATACTACTTCGGCATCGTATTGTAACTCCATCCCTTCTTCTTCTTCTTCTTTAAGGGCCCCGTGGTTTTCTTCTCTCTGACCTATATCCTCCTGTGCTGATCAGATTAAAGACCAACCATTGGCCAGAGGACCGCTACTAAAGTTACAACAGAGCTAGAATGCATTATTAGAAATGTGTGACAAATATGTCAAGCCTAATTGTTGTGCTGGTGTGGAAAAGTAGACAACCCACAGTACAAAACTAACTGTGTCCCGAATCCCCCGATGTGCCACCAACAGGAACAACGACCTTGAGGGACATTTCAGCTGTGGATCCCGCTGCTAATTAGAACAGGAAGTACTCATTAGCCAATGAGTGTCGCCCTCCCATGGGTTGTTCCATCTCCCATGATGCTCCCCTGGACCAGCATGAGTTGTTCTTCAAACTTGGCTAGCGTAGAATGTACTAGGCCTACTACAGTGCTGATGATTTGTTTCACAAGGATTATTGGCTAATTTGCATGAAATAAGAAATGAATAGTAAATATTGCAATACATCATAACATACTGTAGTAGTCTAGTAATAACAATGATGGCTATAAAAACAAATCTGGCCAGCGAAACCATTACCTACCATCTGATTCCATTAGAAACTGGCTCTAAGATTAATGGTCATTGGTTTATCATCACACAGTGTTAGGAGCGTGTATTGGAGGCGAAATCAGGTGCAGGAGAGCAGAGTGTAGTGAACAGGCACACTTTTTATTACGGTCCAAAATGACAGCACAAAGTAACATAAAATGTGCCCAAACACGGAACATAGACAAAAAGTAATGAGCGTAACAATATCCACAATTCCAAAATACATGTAACACAAACAATCTTACACTGTCACGCCCTGACCTTAGAGAGCCTTTTTATTTCTCTATTTGGTTAGGTCAGGGTGTGATTTGGGTGGGCATTCTAGTTTGTCTGTTTCTTTGTTGGCCAGGTATGGTTCCCAATCAGAGGCAGCTGTCTATCGTTGTCTCTGATTGGGAATCATACTTAGGCAGCCTTTTCCCCACCTGTGTTTGTGGGTAATTACTATTTTCTGTGTGTGTTTGTGTGCGCCACGGTTGCGTCACGTTCGGTTTCTGTTTACCTGTTTTTTTTGTGAAGGTTTCACTTTATTAAAGATGTGGAATTACAAGCTGCGCCTTGGCTCATTATGACAGGGAGTTTGAAGACAGTGATCGTGACATACACAAAGACATGATGGGGAACAGAGGAATAAATACATATGGATTGATTGGGGAATGAAAACCAGGTGTGCATGGAACAAGACAAAACAAATGGATACATGAAAAATGGAGCGGCGATGGCTAGAAAGCCGGTGACGTCGACCGCCGAACGCCGCCCGAACAAGGAGAGGGCCCGACTTCGGTGGAAGTCGTGACAGTACCCCCCACCCCCCTGACGCGCGGCTCCAGCGGTGCGTCAACACTGGCCTCGGGGACAACTCGGAGGGCGAGGTGCAGGGCGATCCGGCCAGTGACGGTGGAACTCACGCAGTAGTTCAGGGTCTAATACATCAGCCACCGGAACCCAGCACCTCTCCTCCGGATCATACCCCTCCCACTCCACAAAGTACTGAAGGCCCCCCGCCCGACGCCTTGAATCCAGGATGGAACGGACGGAGTATGCCGGGACCCCTTGATGTCCAGAGGGGGCGGAGGAACCTCCCGTACCTCAGACTCCTGGAGCGGACCAGCCACCACCGGCCTGAGGAGAGACACATGGAACGAGGGGTTAATATAGTAATCGTGGGGAAGCTATAACCTGTAACATACCTCGTTCACTCTCCTCAGGACTTTGAATGGCCCCACAAACTGCGGGCCCAGCTTCCGGCAGGTCAGGCGGAGGGGCAGGTTTCGGGTCGAGAGCCAGACCCTGTACGCTGGTGCGTACACCGGGGCCTCACTGCGGTGACGGTCCACGCTGGTCTTTTGGCGCAGCCCGGCCTGCTGGAGGTGACCATGGGCTGCTTCCCAGGACTCCTCCGAGCGTCTGACCCACTCGTCCACCGCAGCAGCCTCGGTCTGACTCCGATGCCACTGTGCCAGAACCGGCTGGTATCCAAATACACACTGAAAGGGGAAAAGGTTAGTGGAGGAGTGGCGGAGCGAGTTCTGCACCATCTCTGCCCAGGGCACGAACGCCGCCCACTCCCCGGCCAGTCCTGGCAATAGGACTGCAGAAACCTGCCCACATCCTGGTTCACTCTCTCCACCTGCCCATTACTCTCGGGGTAGAAACCCGAGGCAAGGCTGATCGAGACCCCCAAACGTTCCATGAATTCCCTCCAGACTCTCAAAGTGAACTGGGGACCCCGATCAGACACTATATCCTCAGGCACCCCGTAGTGCCGGAAGACGTGTGTAAACAGGGCCTCCACAGTTTGTAGGGCCTTCTGGAGATCGGGCAGAAGGAGGAGACGACAGGACTTAGAGAAACGATCCACAATGACTAAGATCGTGGTGTTCCCCTGTGAGGGAGGAAGATCCGTTAGAAAATCAACCGACAGGTGTGACCAAGGCCGTTGTGGAACGGGTAAGGGATGTAGCTTACCTCTGGGCAGGTGTCTAGGAGCCTTACACTGGGCGCACACCGAGCAGGAGGAAACATAAACCCTCACATCCCGAGCCAAGGTGGGCCACCAGTACTTCCCAGACAGACAGCGCACCGTCCAACCGATCCCCGGATGACCAGAGGAGGGTGATGTGTGGGCTCAATAGATCAACTGGTCACGGACCGCAAACGGAACGTACTGAAGTCCGACGGGACACTGGAGTGGGGCGGGCTCAGTATGCAACGCCCGCTCAATGTCCACGTCCAGCTCCCACACGACCGGCGCTACAAGGCAGGAGGCCGGGAGTATGGGAGTCTGATCCATGGGCCGCTCCTCTGTGTCATACAGCCGGGACAGTGCGTCTGCCTTAACATTCTGGGAACCTGGTCTGTAGGACAGGGTAAACACAAAACGGGTAAAGAACATGGCCCACCTTGCCTGACGAGGATTCAGTCTCCTAGCTGCCCGGATGTACTCCAGGTTGCGGTGGTCAGTCCAGATGAGGAAAGGGTGTTTAGCCCCCTCAAGCCAATGTCTCCACGCCTTCAAAGCCTTAACCACAGCCAAGCGCTCCCAGTCCCCCACATCATAGTTCCGCTCCGCCGGGCTGAGCTTCTTCGAGAAGAAAGCACAGGGGCGGAGCTTCGGTGGCGTGCCCGAGCGCTGAGAGAGCACGGCTCCGATCCCAGACTCTGACGCGTCCATCTCCACTATGAATGCCAAAGAGGGATCCGGATGGGCCAGCACGGGAGCCGAGGTAAACAGAGCTCTCAGCTGCCCAAAAGCCCTGTCCGCCTCAACTGACCACTGCAGACGTACAGGACCCCCCTTCAGCAGTGAGGTAATGGGAGCAGCCACCTGGCCAAAACCCTAGATGAATCTCCGGTAGTAATTGGCAAACCCTAAAAATCGCTGCACCTCCTTTACCGTGGTGGGAGTCGGCCAATTACGCACGGCTGCTCTGCGGTCACTCTCCAACTCCACCCGATGTGGAAATGCGATACCATAGAAAGGAGACGGACTGTTGAAAGAACAGGCATTTCTCAGCCTTGACGTACAGGTCATGCTCCAACAGTCGTCCAAGTACCTTGCACACCAAGGACACATGCTCGGCGCGTGTAGCGGAGTATATCAGAATGTCATCGATATACACCACTACACCCTGCCCGTGCAGGTCCCTGAAAATCTCATCTACGAAGCATTAGAAGACTGATGGAGCATTCATCAACCCGTACGGCATGACGAGGTACTCATAATGCCCTGAGGTGGTACTAAATGCCGTCTTCCACTCGTCTCCCTATCGGATACGCACCAGATTGTACGCACTCCTGAGATCAAGTTTAGTGAAGAAGCGCACCCCGTGCATTGACTCAATCGCCGTGGCGATAAGAGGTAGCGGGTAATTGTACCTCACCGTGATTTGATTGAGACCTCTATTATAATGCACGGGCGCAGACCTCCATCCTTCTTCTTCACAAAAAAGAAACTCGAGGAGGCCGGTGAAGTGGAGGACCGAATGTACCTCTGACGCAGGGATTCGGAGACATATGTCTCCATAGCCACCGTCTCCGCTTGCGACAGGGGATACACGTGACTCCTGGGAAGTGCAGCGTCTACCAGGAGATTTATCACACAATCCCCCCCGTCGATGGGGTGGTAATTGAGTCGCCTTCTTCTTACAGAAGGCGAAGGCCAAATCGGCATATTCTGGGGGAATGCGCACGGTGGAGACCTGGTCTGGACTTTCCACCGTGGTAGCACCAACGGAAACCCCTACACACCTCCCCGAGCACTCTCGCGACCACCCCAAGAGTCCTCTGTTGCCAGGAAATGGTGGGGTTATGATGAGCCAACCAGGGAAGGCCTAGTACCACGGGAAACGCAGGAGAGTCAATCAGAAAAATACTGATTCTCTCATCGTGACCCCCCTGCGTCTCCATGGCCAGGGAGATGGTGGCCTCCTTGATTAGTCCGGACCCTAATGGTTGACTATCCAGAGCGTGAACCGAAAAGGTCTATCTACAGGAACAATGGGGAACCCTAAACTAAGTGCTAACGCTTTGTCAATAAAATTCCCAGCTGCGCCTGAATCGACGAGCGCCTTATGCTGGGAATGCGGGGAGAACTCAGGGAAACAAACAGGTACAAACAGGTGGACAACAGAGGACTCTGGATGAGAGTGGTGCATACTCACCTGGGTGACGTCAGAGTGCCCTGCCTGCTGCCTCGACTCCCAGAGGGACCAACCCGGGACCGACCGGCAGTGTGCCCTCTGCGGCCACAGATGGTGCACGTGAAGGCCCCTCCAGCCTCCCTACGCACAGCCCCTCCCAAATCCATAGTACCGGAGCAGGAGTGCTGGGAGATGGAACCAACAGAGCCCCCTCAGGACATCCACGGATGACCAGCAGGTTATCCAACCGGATGGACATATCCACCAGTTGGTCAAAAGTGGTGGTGGCATTCCTGCAGGCCATCTCCCGTCGGACGTCCTCCCGTAAGCTGCATCGATAGTGGTTGATGAGGGCCCTGTCGTTCCATCTTGTTCCGGCGGCCAAGGTCCGGAACTCCAGCGCGAAATCCTGTGCGCTCCTCGTCCCCTGCCTCAAATGGAAGAGTCGTTCTTGAAGTGGTCCAATGCCGCATCTTCCTCTTCCCACATGGCGTTTGCCCACTCCAGAGCTCTCCCTGAGAGGCATGAGACGAGGGCGGATACTCTCTCCCTTCCTGAGGGAGCTGGGTGAACAGTGGCCAGGTATAGGTCCAGTTGTAAAAGGAACCCCTGGCACTGTGCAGCTGTCCCATCATACTCCCTGGGAAGGGAGAGACGTATTCCACTGGAGCTGGATCCGGACGGGACGGGTAGAGATAACCTCGGTTGAGCTGGTCGAGGCGCTGGAGAGACTTCCTGCGGTCCATGGTCTGGACAACGCGATCCATCATGGCACCGAGATGATGTAGCATAGCCGCGTGTTCCTGGACGCGTTCCTCGACTCCTCTGACCGGGGTACCTGCTCCTGCTGACTCCATGGTTTGGTGTAAGATTCTGTTAGGAGCGTGTATTGGAGGTGAAGTCAGGTGCAGGAAAGCAGAGTGTAGTGAACAGGCGCACTTTTTATTACGGTCCAAAATGACAGCACAAAGTAACATAAAATGTGCCCAAACACGGAACATAGACAAAAAGTAATGCGCGTAACAATATCCACAATTCCAAAATACACATAACACAAACAATATTACACAAAGACATGATGGGGAACAGAGGAATAAATACATATGGATTGATTGGGGAATGAAAACTAGGTGTGCAGGGAACAAGACAAAACAAATGGATACATGAAAAATGGAGCTGCGATGGCTAGAAAGCCGGTGACGTCGACCGCCGAACGCCGCCCGAACAAGGAGCGGAGCCGACTTCGGTGGAAGTCGTGACACACAGGGGAATGGCCATTCTCTAAACACCAGTCAGAATAAATTATTAGACGATGGCGGCGGCGGCTCATCAGTGTCCGTTTAAACGACTTGTCTGTATTTATTGTCGCCAGTCGCTCGGGTGTGCAGGCAGCGTCTCTCAGCGCGCCTATTAACGCCTCTCCACTGACACAATTTCCAGGGCTGAGGTTTGAGAATAACACATTGAGTCGTACAATACAACATGGACTCATAGCCCTCCTCTCTCAGCCTCCCCTGCGCCATGTTCATCCCCCCCCAGAGGCTGTCAAGAGATTACCGGAACATTACAAAGCAGGTTTTCCCGTGTCACATTAAAACCTCTCCCCCTCTTAACAGCATCTTAAACCATCTTTTTTCTCCTCGCTTTCCTTTTCCGCTTGGATGACTGGGAAAATAACCAGGGAACAAAAAAGGTCAAGTGACTGCCTCTGTGTTGCCTCCTCTGTTTTTTTTATATAAAGAGCAAGGGAATAGAAAATGTGGTAGCCCAGCATGAAATTATTGCATGGTAATGAGTCTTTGAGCCAAGGATGGGGATGGGGGGGACTGACATCTAGTTAGGCCACGCACTCACACTCGACCTGTGTTTGAGTGTGGGTCGATTGATGTTCATGTTATATGCCTAGAGACATTGCAAGTGAATAGAGGGGATTTGCTGGTTGCGTTTTAGTGGTGGAAGTGTGGTTGGGGGTTGGTGTCTGTGCTGGCTGACTTATGACCATACTGGACAAGTTCATCAAGTCTGGAGGTCTGGCTTGCCCCCCTGCTGAGGGGATCTGTCTGTGGGTGATAATCTTTGTGCTGAGAAGGGTGTGTGTGGAGGAGGGTTGGTGTGAGTGCACGCACGTGTGTGATATGGGGAAAGGATGTGGGTGTGTGGTGGACTTGTTACTTTTATTACAGTGCAGTTTTATGTCTGGCACGCCATGCTTAGGGGGAGAATTAGGTGTGATGACTTTCTGTTTCATTAGGTCATTAGTTAGAAAAGTAGCTACATAAATAGCAGAAGCTGTTGTTATATCAAAGTTGTGCCAAATAGAAGAAAAAAAATGTTTTCCATGCAATTCTGTAGATTTATGTTTGTTATGGCAGGCTATGCATTGCAAATCCCTTATCGGTCCACACTGTTACATTTTCACTTTAAGTCATTTATATGCTTATTAATAAAAGCATTTTGACACAGACCAAGCTTTGTAATTGTGCAGGCATTAAATAACTATGACAAAATAACATGCTAAATCACAAAAATGTCTCAGATCCAAATCGGAGTATTTTTGTTTGTGTACTTTAAAGCTTGGATGAAAGCCTTTCCTTTCTACCAAGCATGATATTCGGCTAGTTGTTCTGTGTCTTTTTGTGTTAGCAGTTTTTTTTTTTTTAACTCTTTGTACCAATACTATTGAACTGGCGCCTGGTGGGGGTTTGCTGCCCAATAACACTGCAGAGGAGTACACCAAAAAAATTAAAAGGTTTAGAAATCCACATCATAGATCTGCCTTTAGTTGTCATGCAGCTTTATTGATTTTAAATTGTAAGATACTACCTGATTCACCTCAGCAGTTTGATCAGTCTGCTACATTTTTACTGTTGACTAAGACCAATAAACTGTTTTGCCTCCTCAGCTGAAAAGATAACATGATCAATTTGGCCCACACATGTCAATACAATAGGTTTCAATTATTTGCAGCATCAGTTTTTCTTTGTACAGGATGGAAAACGTTGAAACTGTATCGAATTTCTTTTGGTCTCTCCTTTTGGCAATCATTACTCCAAAATTACAGTACATATATATAGGATGCAGTAAACACAGTGTAGGCTTATGGTGCAATTAATCAGAATGTTAGCCTATTTGTTAATGCAGCCTATAGGCTACTATAATATAGTATCTCGACATATTAGTGAATAATAAAGGACTGTCCTAAATACTGTAATTTGATTTTTCAGAATTGGACAATTAAAAATTACCAATATCAGCTAATAGCGTTGAACAATGATTCAATTGATTCATTAATTCAATTAGTCAACATATCTAGCCATTTAATGTCGCATTAACATCGCTTCCTTCCCTACATTGTCTAGATATAATTCATCTTCATTTAATCTAAATGCATATAATCCAATTATTAAAAGAAAGATATTGTTAAATATTATGGCTAGACTTTAGCTCACCTATAACACATGGAAAGCGGAGGCTTCCACCCACCAAGCCAATGCTGCCGTTACTTTAGTTCGATTAAAGGCGAGGTGATATATATATATTTTATTTTTTTCACAAAGCGGTGATGATTCGAATAGCGAAAACACCTGGCATTGCGATTCATTTCCGCGCGCTTTGATAGGCGACCTTCCTGTACCCTCGTTTCGAAATCTTCCTTCATTGCACTTGCATGATGTCAATCTGATGCACAACACCCTCCCCCGAGATACCAAATAAGCCGCGTAGTGAGTGAAGCTCGCACTAGCCCGGACGGCTCTAGCTTCGCTCTGCTGTGTGTGTGTGTTACGCGCGAGCAGGAGAGAGATGACAAGAGCTTCGCGAGGCTGGACATTCAAACATGGAGCTTTTTAAAACGCAAATTTCGGTACTTTGGATATTATTGCTGAATGGAAACAAGGGCTGTCACGCTGAAGAAGGTATGTGGAACCTATTTTATACGTTTTTTGTGTGTGTTTTTACCCCGGACTGCTCGTAGCAGGTGGATGAATGAACGTCCACACTCCAGCCTAGCCGAATCGCCAGTCTGGTTGCAGGTGCACGCACGGTGAAGCGGAAGTTCAGAGATGCCGAAAACGTTGTATATTTGTACAAATAGGTCTATATTAAGTAAATCATTTCAGTACCTTTCATAGGAATTTCCAACATTTTAAAAGGGGGAAAACGCGCCAGAGTTCGGAAAAACCGCTCCAAATCAATTTGGCGTGAAAGCCGCATTCGTTGTGTTTCACACAGCTGGCAGCTTTACGGATCTCCTTTCAGTAGCTAAGTGACAGTTGAACATGTGGAAAAAATAGGAAACATGTCGTGATATGTAAGTAAAAAGTAAAAGCGAGGTGTTAAGTTTACCGACTTCGGACAAGGATTCACACAAACGTATCTTGTTGCGAATGTATAACCTAATCCTACAATCGTATTGTTACAAACTGCGTCCATTTATCACTTTGACATTGAACGGAAACCGTTAAACCTGGACAGTTGTAGTCTTGCAGCAACATTGTAATGATTTTCTAGTTTGTATGAAAGAGCATATTACAAATTGCCCACTGTTCGTCAAAAAAGTCTGAAACGCAACAAAAAGCACTGCTTAAATGTCAGAAAGTGATAGGCTACTGTTAAGGAAAAATATTTTTCAGCACTAGGCTATGTCTCAGCATTTAACGTTACTTCGTTAACCAGACTGAATAGAAAACATTGTTTCCCTCAGACACTTGCATAGCCAGAATAGATTCTGACTCTAAGCTTGCTTACATCTGCACTGGGATCGGACTTCCCTAATCATCATATTGTTACCCATGGATATTATGTCTGTAAGAAGTTGCCCTAAAAAAGACGCAACTGTCTCTTCAAGCCAGAATGTTGAATAAAATAATATTTATGCTTACTTTACCGGTTGTCTGTGCTATTGGCACTTTTGACAGTAGGAAGTGGAGATAAAATATCAACATGAAATTATTGTTTACACGACTTTTTACGGTCTGTAGGTTATGTTACTTGTTTTTTCAATTTCTTGAGTTATAGCAAATTATGCAAAATGTGTAACCGAACATTGTCTACCTTTCCGTCTGTGGTTCGGTTAAAGGACATGTTTTAAATCTTCATGTTCATCAACTCCAGCACCACCCCAACATCAACATATGTGAAAATTGCACGTTTCTATGTTTTGTAGTTAAAAAGATAGACGATAAGTGTTTCCATTGACATCGGTGTGCATCGTGTGATTTTTAACTAATTATGTGTAGGATGTCAATGGAAACACATCTTCCATCTTTTTTACTACAAAACATAGAAACGTGCCATTTTCACATACTGTATGTTGGGGTGGTGCTATAGATGAATGATAAAAATAAAAAATAAAGCTTGGCCATTGTTTACATATTGTGTTTGTCACATGCGAATTGCATCAGTATTGAAAATACAAAATGGGAAATACAAACCGAATAAAATACCAGCGTACTGAAAGTTGAGTTATTAACACTTGCCTGTGGATATTATGTCTCTGACTACCTCCATCACAAGGACAAAATCAGTAGAAAGGTAAAGTAAATTGAAATTAAGATTATTCAAAATTCTAACTTGTAGTGGGACTGTTCGGGAATGCTGAGCCTGCATGTTTAAAACGAGAGTGTAAATCATCCACTCAGATTAGGCTAGGTTACCACTTTTCAAACTAATTTACATTATCTCCTGCACAATAAGCGTCTTCATATGTGAAGACATTGTATTTCTATGATTTGTAGAAAATAAATATAAAGTTCAAAAGTTCTACCCAATGACATAAAATGTTAAAACATAAAAACAAGTTATTTTCAAACACTATGAGATTCGCAGTGATGTGGGGAGCAAGAAAATACCCTCCCTCTGGCTAGAATCTCATTGCAGTATCTGGAAATCAGAGAAGCATTTTTTAGGCCCTTATCTTTTAAACCACAGATCATAGAAACACAATGTTTTCACATGTGACCGACCACCTTGATTCGGTCTTGTGTTTTTTACATTGGATAAAAGTAGAGACTCAGAGCTACACAATGGTATATCATACACTGCGGTTGAGGAACAATGGAAAAGTAATTCTGCTTTGAAAGTTGATCAACTTGTAAACTAGCTTTTGAGAAAATGGACCTTGAATGTTTTGGTGCATCTACTGGAGAGCTCTTCTTTGTCTACACCTATTCAGCATCGTTCACCCCCTCTTAAGCCTTAGCCCCGCCCATTTCTTTAAGGATTCACATAGTGAGTAAGGTAGTGTAGTAAACAACCAAAGATTTCAAGACTAAAGTGGTGAAAGTAGTAGCCTACAATAAGGAAAACTCCAGGTAAAAATACACGTTATCTAGTCCTTGGCCTATATCCTAATCTGACTTTGGTGGAGGTCATTGTCCTCACATTACCGTCTCTGGTAAACACACACTATATCAATCAATCAATCAATCAATCAATTTTATTTTATATAGCCCTTCGTACATCAGCTAATATCTCGAAGTGCTGTACAGACACCCAGCCTAAAACCCCAAACAGCTAGTAATGCAGGTGTAGAAGCACGGTGGCTAGGAAAAACTCCCTAGAAAGGCCAAAACCTAGGAAGAAACCTAGAGAGGAACCAGGCTATGAGGGGTGGCCAGTCCTCTTCTGGCTGTGCCGGGTGGAGATTATAACAGAACTATGCCAAGATGTTCAAAAATGTTCATAAGTGACAAGCATGGTCAAATAATAATCATGAATAATTTTCAGTTGGCTTTTCATAGCCGATCATCAAGAGTTGAAAAACAACAGGTCTGGGACAGGTGGCGGTTCCATAACCGCAGGCAGAACAGCTGAAACTGGAATAGCAGCAAGGCCAGGCGGACTGGGGACAGCAAGGAGTCACCACGGGCGGCAGTCCCGACGCATGGTCCTAGGGCCCAGGTCCTCCGAGAGAAAGAAAGAGAGAAGGAGAAAATTAGAGAGAGCCAAGATTTTCAAAATTTCCATAAATGACAAGCATGGTCAAATAATAATCAGGAATAAATCTCAGTTGGCTTTTCATAGCCGATCATTAAGAGTTGAAAACAGCAGGTCTGGGACAGGTAGGGGTTCCATAACCGCAGGCAGAACAGTTGAAACTGGAATAGCAGCAAGGCCAGGCGGACTGGGGACAGCAAGGAGTCACCACGGCCGGTAGTCCCGACGTATGGTCCTAGGGCTCAGGTCCTCCGAGAGAAAGAAAGAGAGAAGGAGAAAATTAGAGAGAGCCAAGATTTTCAAAATGTTCATAAATGACAAGCATGGTCAAATAATAATCAGGAATAAATCTCAGTTGGCTTTTCATAGCCGATCATTAAGAGTTGAAAACAGCAGGTCTGGGACAGGTAGGGGTTCCATAACCGCAGGCAGAACAGTTGAAACTGGAATAGCAGCAAGGCCAGGCGGACTGGGGACAGCATGGTCCTAGGGCTCAGGTTCACAGAGAGAAAGAGAGAACGAGAGAATTAGAGAGAGCATACTTAAATTCACACAGGACACTGGATAAGACAGGAGAAGTACTCCAGGTAACCAACTGACCCTAGCCCCCCGACACAAACTACTGCAGCATAAATACTGGAGGCTGAGACAGGAGCGGTCAGGAGACACTGTGGCCCCATCCGAAGAAACCCCCGGACAGGGCCAAATAGGAAGGATATAACCCCACCCACTTTGCCAAAGCACAGCCCCCGCACCACTAGAGGGAAATCCTCAACCACCAACTTACAATCCTGAGACAAGGCCGAGTATAGCCCACAAAGGTCTCCACCACAGCACAAACCAAGGGGGGGCGCCAACCCAGACAGGAAGATCACGTCAGTAACTCAACCCACTCAAGTGACGCACCCCTCCTAGGGACGGCATGAAAGAGCACCAGCAAGCCAGTGACTCAGCCCCTGTAACAGGGTTAGAGGCAGAGAATCCCAGTGGAGAGAGGGGAACCGGCCTGGCAGAGACAGCAAGGGCGGTTCGTTGCTCCAGAGCCTTTCCGTTCACCTTCACACTCCTGGGCCAGGCTACACTCAATCATATGACCTACTGAAGAGATAAGTCTTCAGTAAAGACTTAAAGGTTGAGACCGAGTCTGCGTCTCTCACATGGGTAGGCAGACTGTTCCATAAAAATGGAGATCTATAGGAGAAAGCCCTGCCTCCCGCTGTTTGCTTAGAAATTCTAGGGACAATTAGGAGGCCTGCGTCTTGTGACCGTAGCGTACGTATTGGTATGTACGGCAGGACCAACTCGGAAAGATAGGTAGGAGCAAGCCCATGTAACGCTTTATAGGTTAACAGTAAAACCTTGAAATCAGCCCTTGCCTTAACAGGAAGCCAGTGTAGGGAAGCTAGCACTGGAGTAATATGATCAAATTTCTTGGTTCTAGTCAGGATTCTAGCAGCCGTATTTAGCACTAACTGAAGTTTATTTAGTGCTTTATCCGGGTAGCCGGAAAGTAGAGCATTGCAGTAGTCTAACCTAGAAGTAACAAATGCATGGATTAATTTTTCTGCATCATTTTTGGACAGAAAATTTCTGATTTTTGCAATGTTACGTAGATGGAAAAAAGCTGTCCTTGAAACAGTCTTGATATGTTCGTCAAAAGAGAGATCAGGGTCAAGAGTAACGCCGAGGTCCTTCACAGTTTTATTTGAGACGACTTTACAACCATCAAGATGAATTGTCAGATTTAACAGAAGATCTCTTTGTTTCTTGGGACCTAGAACAAGCATCTCTGTTTTGTCCGAGTTTAAAAGTAGAAAGTTTTCAGCCATCCACTTCCTTATGTCTGAAACACAGGCTTCTAGCGAGGGCAATTTTGGGGCTTCACCATGTTTCATTGAAATGTACAGCTGTGTGTCATCCGCATAGCAGTGAAAGTTAACATTTATGTTTTCGAATAACATCCCCAAGAGGTAAAATATATAGTGAAAACAATAGTGGTCCTAAAACGGAACCTTGAGGAACACCGAAATGTACAGTTGATTTGTCAGAGGACAGACCATTCACAGAGACAAACTGATATCTTTCCGACAGGTAAGATCTAAACCAGGCCAGAACTTGTCCGTGTAGACCAATTTGGGTTTCCAGTCTCTCCAAAAGAATGTGGTGATCGATGGTGTCAAAGGCAGCACTAAGGTCTAGTAGCACGAGGACAGATGCAGAGCCTCGGTCTGACGCCATTAAAAGGTCATTTACCACCTTCACAAGTGCAGTCTCAGTGCTATGATGGGGTCTAAAACCAGACTGAAGCATTTCGTATACATTATTTGTCTTCAGAAAGGCAGTGAGTTGCTGCGCAACAGCTTTTTCTAAAATCTTTGAGAGGAATGGAAGATTCGATATAGGCCGATAGTTTTTTATATTTTCCGGGTCAAGGTTTGGCTTTTTCAAGAGAGGCTTTATCACTGCCACTTTTAGTGAGTTTGGTACACATCCGGTGGATAGAGAGCTGTTTATTATGTTCAACATAGGAGGGCCAAGCACAGGAAGCAGCTCCTTCAGCAGTTTAGTAGGAATAGGATCCAGTATGCAGCTTGAAGGTTTAGAGGCCATGATTATTTTCATCATTGTGTCAAGAGATATAGTACTAAAACACTTAAGTGTCTCTCCCGATCCCAGGCCCTCGCAGAGCTGTGCAGATCCAGGACAGCTAAGCCCTGGAGGAATACGCAGATTCAAAGAGGAGTCCGTAATTTGCTTTCTAATGGTCATGATCTTTTCCTCAAAGAAGTTCATGAATTTATTACTGCTGAAGTGAAAGCCATCCTCTCTTGGGGAATGCTGCTTTTTAGTTAGTTTCGCAACAGTATCAAAAATAAATTTTGGATTGTTCTTATTTTCCTCGATTAAGTTGGAAAAGTAGGATGAGCGAGCAGCAGTGAGGGCTCTTCGGTACTGCACGGTACTGTCTTTCCAAGCTAGTCGGAAGACTTCCAGTTTGGTGTGGCGCCATTTCCGTTCCAATTTCCTGGAAGCTTGCTTCAAAGCTCGGGTATTTTCTGTATACCAGGGAGCTAGTTTCTTATGACAAATGTTTTTCGTTTTTAGGGGTGCAACTGCATCTAGGGTATTGCGCAAGGTTAAATTGAGTTCCTCAGTTAGGTGGTTAACTGATTTTTGTCCTCTGACGTCCTTGGGTAGGCAGAAGGAGTCTGGAAGGGCATCAAGGAATTTTTGTGTTGTCTGAGAATTTATAGCACGACTTTTGATGCTCCTTGGTTGGGGTCTGAGCAGATTATTTGTTGCGATTGCAAACGTAATAAAATGGTGGTCCGATAGTCCAGGATTATGTGGAAAAACATTAAGATCTACAACATTTATTCCATGGGACAAAACTAGGTCCAGAGTATGACTGTAGCAGTGAGTAGGTCCAGAGACATGTTGGACAAAACCCACTGAGTCGATAATGGCTCCGAAAGACTTTTGGAGTGGGTCTGTGGACTTCTCCATGTGAATATTAAAATCACCAAAAATTAGAATATGATCTGCTATGACTACAAGGTCTGATAGGAATTCAGGAAACTCAGAGAGGAACGCTGTATATGGCCCAGGAGGCCTGTAAACAGTAGCTATAAAAAGTGATTGAGTAGGCTGCATAGATTTCATGACTAGAAGCTCAAAAGACGAAAACGCCATTTTTTTTTTTGTAAATTGAAATTTGCTATCGTAAATGTTAGCAACACCTCCGCCTTTGCGGGATGCACGGGGGATATGGTCACTAGTGTAACCAGGAGGTGAGGCCTCATTTAACACAGTAAATTCATCAGGCTTAAGCCATGTTTCAGTCAGGCCAATCACATCAAGATTATGATCAGTGATTAGTTCATTGACTATGACTGCCTTTGAAGTGAGGGATCTAACATTAAGTAACCCTATTTTGAGATGTGAGGTATCACGATCTCTTTCAATGATGGCAGGAATGGAGGAGGTCTTTATCCTAATAAGATTGCTAAGGCGAACACCGCCATGTTTAGTTTTGCCCAACCTAGGTCGAGGCACAGACACAGTCTCAATGGGTATGGCTGAGCTGACTACACTGACTGTGCTATTGGCAGACTCCACTAAGCTGGCAGGTTGGCTAACAGCCTGCTGCCACATCTATCAAATAAAATCAATGTTTATTTTTCACATGCACAGGATACAGAAGGTGTAAACGGTACAGTGAAAGGGTTATTTGCATAGTAGCAATATCAAAAATAGAAAGTGTCCAGATAAATATATTTCATAAATATTAGATGATGCTAACCCAGACACACTTGTCTAAATTGATGGGTCATGTGAAAGAAATGCTATAACCACCCCCAGCCACATCTAGCTAAGTGATGGGTCACTAATGTGTAGACGTACACATGTTCATGAAATACAGTAGATGGCCGTAATCACCCCCAGACACACCAGGCTAACTTGATGGCTCATGTAACAAGCGTTACATGACCCATCAAGTTAGCTAGCTAAACAATGAACCATAATCCCAACCCATACAGTACAAATGGATTGTCATAGCTAGCCACCATGCACGAAATGCTGTATTATAAATCTGCAGGTAGCTTAAGATAACCAACTAGGTTCAAAGTTAGCTAGATAGCTAACTTTAGGCTATACCTATCAATGCAAATGGATTTCTGAGAAACAAATAATATTACTACACAGATCATACACATAATGTTAGCCAGCCAGCCACCAAGCTAACATTCGCTAGCTAGCTATCAGTACACTGTAACTTGCAATTAAACTTTCTCACAAAATTAGAAAGTATAATATCTGAAAATGAAGCTAGACTCTTGCCCATATACATGGATGAACGCTTCACGGCAGACTGGAACCATTTAACTAAGTAATACGTCCTGTGTCGTTTCCATTTTGTCTGTAGCTACAGCTTGTTTGGCCCGTTGTCAAGTCACTCCGGTTCACACTGACCGTGTGCAGAAAGTAGTCCATCACAACTTTTCCCCACTGATCTTTGTCGATAGCACCTATTAAATTCAGGGCAGCAATGTTGTTGAGAGCAGTATCACCACTTTTGCAGTTCTCCATGGCAAACGTTATAGCTTTTAAAAAAGCCACAGTAGCAATGATTATCTACACATACTGAGCAGCTCATGTTATAGACAGACGCATTCTACATGATAGACCAATCCGAGCTCCTCTCTCGGCATGTCCAGCCCATTCATTATCTTAGCCAATAATGGCTAGCAAGAAGGTTCCTGTCTGTTTCTGTGGCTAAACCAACTAGGCTCGTAATTTATCAATTTTATTTTACGCTCAAGTATGGCTTGGAAAACGTACCTCAATCCAGGGATGTGAAATGCGTTGTACTCGAATTGTCCCATTATTCCAACTATAACACCAAGAAGTTTGAACGACTGCCAGTTTTTTAGCAGTTCTTCAATCTTCTCAGTGTAACAGTTGGGATAATGGGACAATTCGGAGTACAACGCATTTCTCATCCCTGGATTAAGGTATGTTTTCCGAGCCATATCCTACGCCAGCTCCCCAGTATCTTTATCTAAACAGGAAGCCTGTCTGATCCCAGTGCAGTTGTAAACAACCATAGGGTCGGAATCTATTCTGGTTGACACTTGCATAGAGCAAATGGTTTCCTTTGTCTCATTCCCTTACAATCGCTCATACTTCAAAACCGAGGGCAGAATGCGAAAGCTGGCTTATTGATGCCCCCTCTCTACCCTCTCTTTCTGCCCTGTAAAGTAGTCTGGCCAGTGGGCTATCTCTCTCTGGTTGTGAGGTATTGAGCGTGGTTCTGATGCAGGAAGGGCTGGGGCTGCGTGTCACTGTTAGGCTCAGGTGAGGTCAGTAAAGCGTCCTAATCAGTGCTTGGATTCAGAGAAGGAAGAGCACATAATCGCATGCTTTCCCCAGGCGAGGGTTAGTTCCAGCAGTGTCTAAGCACAGCTGAGCCAGGCTGTGCAAACACACATTGCATGTACAAACACAAACATGCGCGCGCGCGCACACATTCTGCTCATGCGCACACATAGCTTTGTTACTTACACACAGACACACACAATCTCACTTAAACACAGCAATCTCGCTTAAACACAGATGCACGTCATAATTACTTACACACACACATCCTCTCATACACACGCTGCACACACCCACATGACATGGCATGCCGACAACACACACACACACACACACACACACACATACACAAGCTTTCTTACTGTACACCCACATGAACACAGTCGTGCATGCATACTTATCCACAAAAGACATAGCTTACAGTGTTCACGTATAGAGTATTATACCATGGCATTGTTTAATACTCGTTTCCGATTGGCTTGAAGGATATTCTAGAGCGTGGATTATTTTGCTATAACGCACGGTGGAATTGAATGCCTATAAATCATTCTTACATGTTCTATGTTTGAGCTCCTTTTAGAAAGCAAAAGTCGAATTGAAAACGTTATTGGCATTGTTGAATAAAATCTTCATAACATCAAGTTAGGATTGGCGGTTTGGTTCGCTAAACTAGCAAGTCTGTTTGTGTGGTTACCAAGGCAACTACTGTAGCTATCTAGTAAACTTATAGCTTCTTAAGTGGATGTTGAACACATTTCTACCTGCAAATGAACACATTTCTAGCGGCAAATGGTATAAAAGCGATTATCTCAACTCACGGCTCTATTCGTTCTGTGGAAAATAATGCAACTCTGTCGAAGGTCAGTTCCACTCCGCTGGCACATCGTGGAACACACCTACGTCGTTCATTATTTTCCATAGAACGCATAACCCCTCGTTGATAATTCCTTCCCTATAATACTATAGAGCACTTTACACCCACAGCTCAGTGTTGCCAGCTTGAGTCGTTTCCCTGGAATGCTGGCCAGTTGGATTGGAAGCTCTGTTCTAATTGATGTTGTGACAACGATTAATTGCTGTGAAAGCAATGTGTTTCTGAAGGCTGGGGTTGGCAGCCATGTCATTGGGGCTCGCAACAGTAGGGGAATTTGCCTCTGTCTGTTGTTCAAATCCCTCTCTCCATCCTATCTGTATTATTAGCGATAAAGTGCATTCGGAAGGTATTCAGAACCCTTGACCTTTTCCACGTTTTGTTATGTTACAGCCATATTCTAAAATGGATTACATACATTTTTTCCCTCAATCTACACACAATACCCCATAATGACAAAGCGAAAACAGGTTTTTAGAAATGTTTGCTAATTTAAAAAATAAAAATAAACATAAATACCGTAAGTATTCAGACCCTTTGTTATGAGACTCGAAATTGAGCTCTGGTGCATCCTGTTTCCATTGATCGTCCTTGAGATTTTCCTACAACTTGATTGGAGTCCACCTGTGTTAAATTAAATTGATTGGACATGATTTGGAACGGCACACACCTGTCTATATAAGGTCCTACAGTTGACAGTGCATGTCAGAGCAAAAACCAAGCTATGAGGTCGGTGGAATTGTCCAAGACAGGATTGTGTTGAGGCACAGATCTGGGGAAGGGTGCCAAAGAAAATATCTGCAGCATTGAAGGGCCCCAAGAACACAGCGGCCACTCTGACAGAGCTCCAGAGTTCCTCTGTGTAGATGGGAGAACCTTCCAGAAGGACAACCATCTCTACAGCACTCCACCAATCAGGCCTTTATGGTAGAGTGTCCAGATGGAAGCCATTCCTCAGTAAAAGACACACGACAGCCTGCTTGGAGTTTGCCAAAAGGCACCTAAATACTTTCAGACCATGAGAAACAAGATTCTCTGGTCTGATGAAACCAAGATTAAACTCGTTGGCAAGAATGCCAAGCGTCACGTCTGGAGGAAACCTGGCACTGTGAAGCATGGTGGTGGCAGCATCATGCTGTGAGGATGTTTTTCAGCGGCAGGGACTGGGGGATTAGTTAGGGTCGAGGGAAAGATGAACAGAGCAAAGTACAGAGAGATCCTTGATGAAAATCTGCTCCAGAGCGCTCAGGACCTCAGACTGGGGTGATGGTTCATCTTCCAACAGAACAACAACCCTAAGCACACAGCCAAGACAATGCAGGAGTGGCTTTGGGACAAGTCTCTGAATGTCTTTGAGTGGCCCAGCCAGAGCCCAGACTTGAATCCAATCAAACTTCTCTGTAGAGACCAGAAAATAGCTGTGCAGCAACACTCCCCATCCAACCTGACAGAGATTGAGAGGATCTACAGAGAATAATGGAAGACACTCCCCAAATATAGGTGTGCCAAGCTTGTAGCGTCATACCCAAGAAGACTAGAGGCTGTAATCACTGCCAAATGTGCTTTAACAAAGTTCTGAGTAAAGAGTCTGAATACTTATGTAAATCTGATATTTCAGTTTATTTTTAATAACCTCTTATTGCTTTGTCATTAGGGGGTATTATGTGTAGATTGGTGGGGGGGGGGGACAATTTAATCAATTTTAGAATAAGGCTGTAAAAAGAAAGTCAAGGGGTCTGAATACTTTCCGAATGCACTGTAATTCACCACTTTCATACACGTACCTGTCCTATGAGAATGAATTGACCCATACACACTTGTATTTTTTTAACCTAAAGGGTAACTGAATGGTAAGCCACTCACACAGGCAGCACAATTCCGATCTTTTGCCCAATTATAAAGTATCTGATCTTATTGGTCAATCATTGGGCAAAAGATCAGAATTGTAGAAATGCAGCCATTGTGTGGGCTGTCACACACAGCTTCTCACAGAGGATGATGTGTATGTCCGTGTGTATTCCTGGTTCTGAGGGCCTTTTCATGGATCTTCATAATGTGTCTTCATACAGTACCAGTCAAAAGTTGTGACACACCTATTCATTCCAGGGTTTTTCTTTTTACTATTTTCTACATTGTAGAATAATAGTGAAGACATCAAAACTTTGAAATTACACATATGGAATCATGTAGTAACCAAAAAAGCGTTAAACGAATCAAAATAAATGTGAGATTCTTCAAAGTAGCCACCCTTTGCCTTAAGGACAGATTTGCAAACTCTTGTCATTCTCTCAACCAGCTTTGAGGTAGTCACCTGGAATGTCTTAAGTTAATTTGTGGAATTTATGTCCTCCTTAATGCATTTGAGCCAATCAGTTGTGTTGTGACAAGGTAGGGGTGGTATACAGAAGATAGCCCTATTTGGTCAAATACCAAGTCCATATTATGGCAAGAACAGCTCAAATGAGCAAAGAGGAACAACAGTCCATCACTTTAAGACATGAAGGTCAGTCAATACGGAACATTTCCAGAACTTTGAAAGTGCAGTCGCAAAAACCATCAAGCGCTATGATGGAACTGGCTCTCATGAGGACTGCCACAGGAAAGGAAGACCCAGAGTTACCTCTGCTGCAGAAGATAAGTTCATTAGAGTTACCAGCCTCAGAAATTCCTTCCCAAATAAATGCTTCAGAGTTCAAGTAACAGACACATCTCAACATCAACTGTTCAGAGGAGACTGCGTGAATCAAGCCTTCATGGTCGAATTGCTGCAAAGGACACCAATAAAAAGAAGAGACTTGCTTGGGCCAAGAAACACGAGCAATGGACATTAGACCGGTGGAAATCTGTCCTTTTGGTCTGATGAGTCCAAGTTTGAGATATTTGGTTCCATCCGCTGTGTCTTTGTGAGACGCAGAGTAGGTGAACGGATGATCTCCGCATGTGTGGTTCCCACCATGAATCATGGAGGAGGTGGTGTGATGGTGTGGGGGTGCTTTGCTGGTGACACTGTCTGTGATATATATAGAATTCAAGGCACACTAAAACAGCATGGCTACCACAGCATTCGCCAGATACGCCATCCCATCTGGTTTGTGCTTAGTGGGACTATCATTTGTTTTTCAACAGGACAATGACCCAACACACCTCCAGGCTGTGTAAGGGCTATTTGACCAAGGAGAGTGATGGAGTGCTTCATCAGATGACCTGGCCTCTACAATCACCCGACCTAAACCCAATTGAGATGGTTTAGGATGAGTTGGACTGCAGTGAAGGAAAAGCAGCCATCAAGTGCCCAGCATATGTGGTAACTCCTTCAAGACTGTTGGAAAAGCATTCCAGGTGAAGCTGGTTGAGAGAATGCCAAGAGTGTGCAAAGCTGTCATCAAGGAAAAGGGTGGCTAATATATATATAAAATATATTTTGATTGCGTGCACCTAGGCTAGGTGTGTGTGAGCAACGCCTGCATATGTGTGCGTGACCCCCCTCCCCACATTACCATGCGTCTCACATCCCAGGCGGGATTAAGGAGCGCTAATACGGCTGTGGCCCTGTAGGCAGTGCGGGGTGTCTTCCCCTCCTTGCACAGTCAATCTAGCTCTCGCAGCCGCTCTCTCATTCCCCACGCCTCAACGCTAACACACCTTGGCATCTCATCGGGATCTCATTTACTTCCCTCTCTCCCTCCTCCCCTCCGTATCCACCCATTGTGCAGCTGGAAGAAGGGGAGATTCAGCCTGGGCTAAAACTGAAGCGTAGCCTCTGGGTTCATTGTGTTTGTGCTGGCATAGCTTTGTAGCACTGTGTGTTATAGGCTAGTGGCCAATCCTCAAGAAGGGGGTTCGTTTTTTAGATGCCTCTACCCGTGGTAGAACAAAACACAGCTATGTTTTTTCACATCTCTAATTTCCGAAATCGATGGTTGTGAAGAAATATTTTCTTGCAAAAGTGATTAAATTGATAGATATCGTCAGGAATCTTGTTCTTGATGCA
The DNA here is from genome assembly GCF_045679555.1 of Salvelinus alpinus. Taxonomy (NCBI): domain Eukaryota; kingdom Metazoa; phylum Chordata; class Actinopteri; order Salmoniformes; family Salmonidae; genus Salvelinus; species Salvelinus alpinus. Next base: position 7,576,517 of record NC_092111.1, read on the forward strand.
GCTCTGCAGAGTGGTCACTAGCTGGCACAGCCACTAAGTCATAAAATAAGATTTTAAACCTAACCTTAACCCTAATGCCTAAGCCTAACCTTAAATTAAGACCAAAAAACTACAAAGAAAATGTATGCAATTTTACGATATATAAAATTAAGACTCATGACAATGACCATCAACCTGACTTTATTTACCTGCAGGTGGGGCTTAAACCAGCTGAAAGCAGTCGCCCCATGAAAGACAGTCAACTCATTTTGATTCTATGCTTCATTGTGCTATCCTGAACTCTCTGAAATGAGTTGTGATACATGCTTTGAAAGCAGATGACCCAAAGTAGTCACTTCCCTTATGATTGATGCAAACCACTTTTGTGAGTGCCAACCCGTGGGCTCAGATCCCTGGTCCTATCTTGGCTGAGGGGTTCTGGAGCTGATAGTTGCGACCTCGCTGTGTGCGAAAGGTCAAAGTGATTTGTGAAGTTGGAAGCCGTGTCCGTGACATCGTCCCCCTGGGCTTTTTGGGCGATGTCATTTTGATGGCAGAGACCGAGGGAGGAGAGGAAAGTGCCAGGTACATGGTGAGCGAAAGAAGGGAGAAACGGAAGGGGAGGTGAGGGAGACTGGGAGGAGTGAAAAAGGGAGCATCCTAACCAGTCACCTTTCCTTTGGTGCATAGCTCTCCAACAAAGGATATATGGCCTAATACAGTCCAACAATCCCCAAAATGACTCTGCACTCTAAAGCATTTGCTTACTTACCAAAGGCTAACGTTGACTTTGATGGATTGATTGATTTTATGTGTGTCTTTCAAGCATCCTAGAGGGTCACCTGATTTTCCTTTGTTCCCCTGTAAGGACGGACGCTATTCTGCTGTATCTGCAGTAACGCTCTGTGCGTGCATGTTTGTGCCGATGTAGATGTTATAGGTAAGATGGATGTCTTTTTTAGCTGATTCTTTAGCCTTATTGGATAGTGAGGAATGATTAGGGGACTTTATACTGGTGCTAGTGAGGAATGGGGATAGATGGAGCGCAAGGCACTTACAGGGGGTAGTGAGTAGTAGAGGTCGGCCGAATTAATCGGAATGGCCGATTAATTGGGGCCGATTTCAAATTTTCATAACAATCGGTAATCAGCTTTTTTTGGACACCGATATTGGCCGATTACATTGCACTCCACGAGGAGACTGCGTGGCAGGCTGACTTCCTGTAATGCGAGTGCAGCAAGGAGCCAAGGTAAGGTGCTAGCTAGCACTAAACTTATCTTATAAAAAAACAATCAATCTTAACATAATCACTAGTTAACTACACATGGTTGATGATATTACTAGTTTATCTAGCTTGTCCTGCGTTGCATATAATCGATGTTGTGCCTGTTAATTTACCATTGAATCACAGCCTACTTCACCAAACGGGTGATTTAACGAGCGCATTCCCGAAAAAAACTGTCGTTGCACCAATGTGTACCTAACCATAAACATCAACGCCTTTCTTAAAATCAAAACACAAGTATATATATTTAAACCTGCATATTTAGTTAATATTGCCTGCTAACATGAATTTCTTTTAACCAGGGAAATTGTGTCACTTCTCTTGCGTTCTGTGCAACAGAGTCAGGGTATATGCAGCAGTTTGGGCCGCCTGGCTCGTTGTGAACTGTGTGAAGACCATTTCTTCCTAACAAAGACAGCCAACTTCGCCAAACGGTGGATGATTTAACAAAAGCGCATTTGCGAAAAAAGCACAATCGTTGCACGAATGTACCTAACCATAAACATCAATGCCTTTCTTAAAATCAATACACAGAAGTATATATTTTTAAACCTGCATATTTAGTTAAAATAAATTAATGTTAGCAGGCAATATTAAACTAGGGAAATTGTGTCACTTCTCTTGCGTTCATTGTATGCAGAGTCAGGGTATATGCAACAGTTTGGGCCGCCTGGCTCATTGCGAACTAATTTGCCAGAATTTTACGTAATTATGACATAACATTGAAGGTTGTGCAATGTAACAGGAATATTTAGACTGATGGATGCCACCCGTTTAGATAAAATACGGAACGGTTCCGTATTTCACTGAAATAATAAATGTTTTGTTTTCGAAATGATAGTTTCCGGATTCGACCATATTAATGACCTAAGGCTCGTATTTCTGTGTGTTATTATGTTATAATTAAGTCTATGATTTGATAGAGCAGTCTGACTGAGCGATGGTGGGCACCAGCAGGCTCGTAAGCATTCATTCAAACAGAACTTTCGTGTGTTTTGCCAGCAGCTCTGCTGTTTATGAATTCAAGCCTATCAGCTCTCGAGATTAGGCTGGTGTAACCGATGTGAAATGGCTAGCTAGTTAGCGGGGTGCGCGCTAATAGTGTTTCAAACATCACTCGCTCTGAGACTTGGAGTAGTTGTTCCCCTTGCTCTGCATGGGTAACGCTGCTTCGAGGGTGGCTGTTGTCGATGTGTTCCTGGTTCGAGCCCAGGTAGCGGCGAGGAGAGGGATGGAAGCTATACTGTTTCACTGGCAATACTAAAGTGCCTATAAGAACATCCAATAGTCAAAGGTATATGAAATACAAATCGTATAGAGAGAAATAGTCCTATAATTCCTATAATAACTACAACCTAAAACTTCTTACCTGGGAATATTGAAGACTCATGTTAAAAGGAACCACCAGCTTTCATATGTTCTCATGTTCTGAGCAAGGAACTTAAACGTTAGCTTCCTTACATGGCACATATTGCACTTTTACTTTCTTCTCCAACACTTTGTTTTTGCATTATTTAAACCAAATTGAACATGTTTCATTATTTATTTGAGGCGAAATTGATTTTATTGATGTATTATATTAAGTTAAAATAAGTGTTCATTCAGTATTGTTGTAATTGTCATTATTACAAATACATTTGAAAATGTATAATGTTTTTGGTCCTCCAATAATCGGGATCGGTATCGGCGTTGAAAAATCATAATTGGTCGACCTCTAGTCTGAACAGCTTCTACCCCCAATCCATAAGACTCCTGAACAGCTAATCAAATGGCTAACCAGACTATTTGCATTGCCCCACCCCCCCGTTCTACGCTGCTGCTACACTCTGTTATTGTCTATGCATTGTCACTTTAATAACTCTACCTACATGTACATATTACCTCAACACCGGTGCCCCCGCACATTGACTCTGTACCTGTATCCCCTGTATATAGCCCCGCTATTGTTATTTACTGCTGCTCTTTAATTATTTGTTATTCTTATCTCTTACTATCTCTTACTTAACTGCATTGTTGGTTAAGTAAGCATTTCACTAAGGTCTACACCTGTTGTATTTGGCGCATGTCATAAATACAATTTGATTTGAATGGCAGATTCTGATTTTAGGAATAATTAAGAATAGTGTGTGTCTTAACATGCACGCGTGTGTGTGTTTATGTATCTGTGTGTAATTTTTAGCATCTGCATGGATGGGTAATATAGATATTGCAGAGTGTGAGAAGCCTTGACATGATCCTCCAGTCTGCTCTATAGGTTTCCATCCTCCACCACCAAAGCTGTTAACACGAGCAAAAGCCAAGGTTAATACTGTACATGCTAGCTCACTCCCCACATCAGTCACTATTCATAAAGCTGCCAAACTCAAAGTGGAGAGGAACATGGAGAGTGGGACTCTGGGGAGCGCACCAATACAGTAGCAGGGGTTGGGGAGAAGTTCTTTTCTTTTGTGCCCCTCCACGTGCAAAACACTCATACACATGTTAAAACACACACGCACATTAAAACACCTCACATGAACGCACATACATTAAACACACACTCCAGACCCTAACCCTTCCCTTACAAGACATGTTGTTTTGTAAAGGTTCCTTAAAGGTTGAGTATAAAAGGCCTCATTAATATCGAAAACATTTACCTTAAGAAAGGGAGGGACTGCTGCTGTTTTCTTTGCCTTTGTTTTACAATGTTGCCTTTAAGAATGCATTTTCTCCTCTGTTTATACTGTACAGTGATAATAATAGAACGGTTGTCTGGCAGACCAAATCAGCCAAAGGGACTTAGTTCCTCAACATATGCAATACAGTATATTATGTAGTCCAAGAGGGAATTGAGCTAACAACTCTGATGCTTAGAAACCGGCCTTGGAAGTACAAAACTTTTATGCTTTTGGCATACAAGATGAGTGGCAAAGGAAAAGTCAGTATGGCCTATAGTACCTGGTCTGAGTACCAGTCTCTTTAGCTAACATTCCACTCATTGTCATTGCCAAAGAGACTACTCCTGTACTCCTCAAGCTCATTAATGATATAATGTTCATATTTGAAGAGGATACATGACATGGAGTACAGGGAGTGGGTTAGCTAAAGAGACTGGTACCCAGGCTATACAGTAGACATGGAGTACAGGGAGTGGGTTAGCTAAAGAGACTGGTACCCAGGCTATATAGTACATGTGTATGACAGAATGTGCCGTCTCCTATTACCAAATGTTACATGTGCTGGTCCTCTTCTCACAGCTGTTGGCTTAAAGACTATCAGCCTGAATCTAGCCTGGTTTAGACTGCAGCATTACCTGCTGTATCACAGGTCAGGGTAGCGGCATAGAGGAACACACACAATGAATACTCCTCGTCGGTGTCTTCATTACACAGCAAATGATCAGAATATCCACGTGTTGGTTTGGCAGGGTATACAGTGTACTTTTGATGTAGTTTGTTGTATCCTAACATGGAATTACTGTATCTGCCTGCCATCCACTGGTCATGTGAACCACTGTGAGCCAGAAGGTTTGATTTCTTTAGCGGCTTGTAGAACATGACATGAGGTCTGTGCCATGTGCCCATCTATCCAGGGATTCTATGTTGGACAGGACACTAAAGACACACGAGATGTGAAACAGAATGTCATGTCCACCCCTGCTAATGTCTGTTCCCCTCCCATGAGCCTCCCCTCTCCTACGCTGTGTCAGTGCTCGCCTTGCCGGGCTTGACTCTGAGGGCCGCTCGTCAGCATACCGTATCCCCAGGATATTTCGAAATGTCAATATACATTTGAATACTACTACTTTTTAAATAAATACTTATAGTCAACTTGTGCACTAGGTAGTAGATGAAGCAGATTACATTCATCATTATTTTTTTTTATTATGAAGCTTACTGGTACAAGTTTGTACAATGTCCCTGTGCAGTTTTCTTTAGTAGAGGAAAGAGTGCCTCCTACTGGCCCTCCAACACCACTTCCAGCAGCATCAGGTCTCCCATCCAGGGACCAACCCTGCTTAGCTTCAGTGGCAAGCCAGCAGTGGGATGCAGGGTGGTATGCTGTTGGCTATAAGATGTGCCAAATAAATTCTATCCAGCTGGGTTTTGCAAACTTGCTAAGTAGCTAACGTTAGCTTGCAAGATGAAACTTCTTGGTAACAGACAGTCCCCTCCTGGATTAAGATCCCTGCTTTCTAATAATTGTTTTGTCTGTGCTGCAAACTGTGTTTCTGAGATGATTGCGTAACTTTATGAGCTGGGTTGTCTGTCTTTAGTCGGTCTACACATGCACTCGTTAGCATTTACCTAGCATCCGCTGTGAGGATTCCTTAGTACTCGTTAGCATTTACCTAGCATCCGCTGTGAGGATTCCTTAGTACTCGTTAGCATTCTGGTGATGTTCTTTTGGCTTTTTTTGTTAGGGGGGAAAAAAACGGCCCTTACCTCCGGTAATTCTGTATATCCCGGGATGGCACAGGCATGGTAAGAAGGTATGGACATCTGGATACTGTTCAACTCTTGCTCCTAATGTCTTTATGTCCTCCTGCTAGTCCTATGCTGCTGCAACGTCCGGACAGCACATGTTAGGGGATTTAGACTGTGGGGCTTTTGACCTCACACATGTAATACCAATCAGAAATTCCTATGCACCTACTGTACAATAATGGCGTCTTCTAACATTTTTATTTCTCACTTTGCGAGGCCTGTTGCCAGGCCTGTAGGCTGCTCTCTGTGTGCAGGGCCACTTCTGTAGTGTTTCCAATCTCACTAAAATCCCTGCGTCATCATATTCATGCCATCATGTTCTTCCTCCTCCTCAACATCTGTGCTGCAAATATGATGTGTACAATGCATCATAGCGGACATCTCTGTAATGCATGATATCACTGTGTTTGCAATAGGAGTTCATACACTTTACATGTGAGTGACTGCATTTTTCAAGCAGATGGGCTTGACTTTTTAAAGCAACTAATACATGTTTGATTGGAAGCCCTCCTGAGTTGAATGGACACAATTTTATATTTTATTTTTATTTAACCAGGTAGGCCAGTTGAGAACAAGTTCTCATTTACAACTGCGACCTGGCCAAGATAAAGTAAAGCATTGCACCTGAAACCACCTGAAACCTGAATACACCTGAAACCCCACCTCTTTAAGGAATACCTAGGATAGGATAAAGTAATCCTTCTAACCCCCCCCTCCCTTAAAAGAGTTAGATGCACTATTGTAAAGTGGTTGTTCCACTGGATATCATAAGGTGAATGCACCAATTTGTAAGTCGCTCTGGATAAGAGCGTCTGCTAAATGACTTAAATGTAAATGTAAATGCATTGCGACAAAAACAACAACACAGAGTTACATGGGATAAACAAACATACAGTTAAAAACACAATAGAAAAATCTGTGTACAGTTTGAACAAATGTAGTAAGGTTAGGGAGGTAAGGCAATACATAGGCCATAGTGGCGAAGTAATTACAATTTAGCAATTAAACACTGGAGTGATAGATGTGCAGATGAGGATGTGCAAGTAGAGATACTGGTGTGCAAAACAAGGTTCTTGTGTTTTGAAAGGAACTTGTGTAAAGAGATTGATCCCACTTGACGCAAACATAACAAGAGTCCCATCCAGTGACAAAGCAAAGGATTTGTGTAATCAGAGGAAATATGTAATGTCGCGCCTAATCACGCGCTTATCAGCGCTGTCAACTTTTCAGTTAAACAGCGTGCTTACTGATTAGGCATTTAGACACAAGTACCACTGTCTTAATTTAAATGCACTGTGTACTATATGCATACACCCACAAACGGTTAATTTACTCACACATACACACCAACGCATCCTTGTCTTTGTGTGCAATCTTGCCCCCCTTTCCCCGCCTCCCTTCTGGTAATGTTGGTCAAGTAGGAAATTCAGCTGGCTGGGGCTCATAAAGTATTACCCCCCACCCCCCCATGCCCATAACACCCCATTAATCTTTTGGAGAGGCATTTGACCTTTCAAACTCAGACCTGTGGAACTTGCTCACATGCGCACACAGTTCATACCCACTCAGAGAGTACATGCACGTCTACCCACACACACCCTTACTCCCTCCCTCACACACACAGGTGCATATTGAGCCACGGCTCACTCCCTCCGTTACAATAGGAAGGCCGTCTCCCCTCTCCTCCTCGGCAGTGTGGGTTTGACCAGTGACTTGGAAAATTGCCCGACCTTTTAATGCACGGTTTCCTCTGCGATGAATAAATACATAAATCGCACGGCTCTGGCTCGATCGCTTTTACGACCTGCCTCCCTCCCTCACCCCTGTCTCACCAACACCCCGCCAAAGAACAGAGTAGGTTCCTCTGAAGTGGCTACCCCCCCTGGAGACGACTGTTCATAATGAAAGGGTCTTAGCCGTGGGGTCTTTGGCGAGAGCATTGTAGGTGGTGGAAGCCTGTAATGGGCTGAGTGGCAGGGGCACTGTAACCTGCCAGCATGGGCCCCTTAGTATTCAGTTGTTCAGCAGAAGTACTGGAGAGGGAGAAGAGGGGGATAAAGAGAAGAGATTAAAGGGGGAGACTGGTAAGAGCGGGAGGAGGGATTAGAGGTGGGTGACTGTTGTCAGGGACCACACACACACACACACACACACACACACACACACCGTATGATTGAGCTGAAAGGCAAAGAAGGTCATTGTGTGTTTCATTGCTGCTATTGTGGAACCAGACATGTGTCATAGGGTGGCGAGAGAGCAATGACACTATGTTACAGATGCCTCTGAGTCAGTGGGTGTTTCTTAATATGCTACCGTGCCCCTGAGCACGCAAATTTGAGCACGGACCGGTCGGCATTGGAGTGCAAATCAAAGTATGCGAAACGAAGCACGGAGGGCAGTTGTCAGATGCGTACTCCGTTTGTACACATTTCGATGCATCGACGCAAGCTGCAACTGAATTACTCCCAGGATTGTTGACGCAATATTACACAACCACGTAAAAAACAACGCAACCTTTTTTTGAAACAATGGTTGGCTGGTTTTGCACTGAAGCAGGAGAATGTTAACGCTGACTTCAGAATCAAGTTACCCATCATGTTATGACGACAATATTTTATGTTGATACGTTAATAAACACCAATGGTGTTCATTTTGTCATGTTTAACTGCCTAAAATATCCACTCTAGTGTGCGTAGATCTCAGGCTAACTGACAAAAAGTTTTTTGCTACCCACAAATTGGCTAAACGTTGGCCATCTACCTTGTATAGCAACATAGCATGTAAAACTAGCTGACTAGCTAAATTATTACGATTCACATAAAGCTTACTGCTAATTTGTGTTTGCTTTATGTACAGTTGAAGACGGAAGTTTACATACACCTTAGCCAAATACATTTAAACTCAGTTTTTCACAATTCCTGACATTTATTCCTATTAAAAATTCCCTGTTTTAGTTCAGTTAGGATCACCACTTCATTTAAAAAATTTGAAATGTCAGAATAATAGTAGAGAGAATGATTTATTTCAGCTTTTATTTCTTTCATCACATTCCCAGTGGGTCAGAAGTTTACATACACTCAATTAGTATTTGGTAGCGTTGCCTTTAAATTGTTTAACTTGGGTTAAATGTTTAGGGTAGCCTTCCACAACCTTCCCACAATACGTTGGGTGAATTTTGGCCCATTCCTCTTAACAGAGCTGGTGTAACTGAGTCAGGTTTGTAAGCCTCCTTGCTCGCACACGCTTTTTCAGTTCTGCCCACAAATTTTCTATAGAATTGAGGTCAGGGCTTTGTGATGGCCACTCCAATACCTTGACTTTGTTGAGATGGTGTTCTTCAGCTTGCAAGCTTCCCCCCTTTTCCTACAACCATAACGATGGTCATTATGGCCAAACAGTTCTACTTATGTTTCATCAGACCAGAGGACATTTCTCCAAAAAGTATGATCTTTGTCCCTATGTGCAGTTGCAAACTGTAGTCTGGCTTTTTTTATGGCGGTTTTGGAGCAATGGCTTCTTCCTTGCTGAATGACCTTTCAGATTGTCGATATAGGACTCATTTTACTTTTGTACCGGTTTCCTCCAGCATCTTCACATTTCCTTTGCTGTTGTTCTGGGATTGATTTGCACTTTTCACACCAAAGTACATTCATCTCTAGGAGACAGAACGAGTCTCCTTCCTGAGTGGTATGATGGCTGCTTGGTCCCATGGTGTTTATACTTGCGTTCTATTGTTTGTACAGATGAACGTGGCACCTTCAGGTGTTTGGAAATTGCTCCCAAGGATGAACCAGACTTTTTTTCTGAGGTCTTGGCTGATTTCTTTTGATTTTCCCATGATGTCAAGCAAAGAGTCACTGAGTTTGAAGGTAGGCCTTGAAATACTTCCACAGGTACACTTCCAATTGACCTAAATGATGTCAATTAGCCTATCAGAAGCTTCTAAAGACATGACATAATTTTCTGGAATTTTCCAAGCTGTTTAAAGGCACAGTCAACTTAGTGTATGTACACTTCTGACCCACTGGAATTGTGATGCAGTGAATTATAAGTGAAATAATCTGTCTGTAAACAATTGTTGGAAAAATTACTTGTGTCATGCACAAAGTAGATGTCGTAATTGACTTGCCAAAACTATAGTTTGTTAACAAGAAATTTGTGGAGTGGTTGAAAACGAGTTTTAATGACTCCAACCTAAGTGTATGTAAACTTCCGACTTCAACTGTAGTTATCTTGTTTCTTCTGTATTGGTCGAAGTAGTACGGCGTGCGAGTGCTTCTCAAATGTAAAATTTTATGCGTTCCACACTCTCATCTTCACAAGAACGTACTCAAGAAAACGTCCTTGGAAAACGAACTTGGAGCATGAATGTGTGGAGCACAGTAGTATGCATATTGAGAAACACCCAGTGTCTTCACCACAATGCAATAATCTTTGAAAGTATGTTTTTTTGCCTGTTGGTCTGTGTTTGCACACATCTAGCTGTCCTGCTTCTGTGTGAGTGGGTTTATGGATTTGCTAATGTATTGTGTGTTTAGTGTGTGTGTGTTTAGTGTGTAGACTAGCTGGTAGTGATTGCAATCACGGCAGCAGCAGTAGATCAGGCTGTTTCAGATGGAACCGCTTTATTTCCAGTCAGTCATGTCAGTCAGCTGGCTGACTCTCCCCAAAACAATCCGCTAGCAGACCCACAGCTATATGGTTTTTGTTTGGTTTGCTTTCAGCTTGGTTTACTCTCTGGCTTGCGTTCAGCTTGGTTTACTCTCTGGCTTGCGTTCAGCTTGGTTTACACTCTGGCTTGCGTTCAGCTTGGTTTACTCTCTGGCTTGCGTTCAGCTTGGTTTACACTCTGGCTTGCGTTCAGCTTGGTTTACACTCTGGCTTGCGTTCAGCTTGGTTTACTCTCTGGCTTGCGTTCAGCTTGGTTTACTCTCTGGCTTGCGTTCAGCTTGGTTTACACTCTGGCTTGCGTTCAGCTTGGTTTACACTCTGGCTTGCGTTCAGCTTGGTTTACACTCTGGCTTGCGTTCAGCTTGGTTTACACTCTGGCTTGCGTTCAGCTTGGTTTACACTCTGGCTTGCGTTCAGCTTGGTTTACACTCTGGCTTGCGTTCAGCTTGGTTTACACTCTGGCTTGCGTTCAGCTTGGTTTACTCTCTGGCTTGCGTTCAGCTTGGTTTACACTCTGGCTTGCGTTCAGCTTGGTTTACACTCTGGCTTGCGTTCAGCTTGGTTTACACTCTGGCTTGCGTTCAGCTTGGTTTACACTCTGGCTTGCGTTCAGCTTGGTTTACACTCTGGCTTGCGTTCAGCTTGGTTTACTCTCTGGCTTGCGTTCAGCTTGGTTTACACTCTGGCTTGCGTTCAGCTTGGTTTACTCTCTGGCTTGCGTTCAGCTTGGTTTACTCTCTGGCTTGCGTTCAGCTTGGTTTACACTCTGGCTTGCGTTCAGCTTGGTTTACACTCTGGCTTGCGTTCAGCTTGGTTTACACTCTGGCTTGCGTTCAGCTTGGTTTACACTCTGGCTTGCGTTCAGCTTGGTTTACTCTCTGGCTTGCGTTCAGCTTGGTTTACTCTCTGGCTTGCGTTCAGCTTGGTTTACACTCTGGCTTGCGTTCAGCTTGGTTTACACTCTGGCTTGCGTTCAGCTTGGTTTACTCTCTGGCTTGCGTTCAGCTTGGTTTACTCTCTGGCTTGCGTTCAGCTTGGTTTACTCTCTGGCTTGCGTTCAGCTTGGTTTTACTCTGTGTATTTGGGCTGTGTTGCCCAATGTTGACCCAGTGATGCCAACAAAAATAATTGATCACATGCACTGGCAAACCCAGAGTGATTGTAGAGAGCGGAGGAGAGGAAAAACAAGAGGGACTTTGTCAGCCTAATTCCTATGCACAGTTGATTCATTGGCGTCTTCCTGAACGGCACACACACGTGACACACACATAACTCCCTAATCCACAGAACTATCAGTGATTCCCACTGGCTGAAATGAGGTTCATCCCAAAACATGGGATAGTCTTGTGTATTCTACAAAGTAGGTGACATGCATGTCCCTCAACTCACCTGTCTGTCGTTAACTCAACATACTATACTTTACTGTAGAAACACGCTGTGTGTATATTTCCAATTACATACTGTTAGGTTCTTATTTTTCAGAGTAAATAACCCACGGACACTAGAGAAGCTTTTTAACCAAGTTTATTCTTCCCAAAGGTTCTGAACAGCTGAAAACAGACAGCGAAACATTTCGGACGTCACAGTTTATATACATCCCACTTAAGACACTCCCCTTTCTCTCCAATCCTTACATTTTATGGCTCTACAGGAAGCTAATAAAGAGGGTAACAGGATTCCAAACATTTATTACTCTCAAGAGAATCTGTCCTCACTTCCTGACCTCAACCCCTCCTTCACCTAATCCACAGATATCCATCTGTCTCCCCTGTATCAACACATCGCTCTCCTCTCCTCCATCAAACACATTCCAAAGCCGCCTTCTTTCTTGTGAGAACCATTAACTTTTAACATAACCCAGTCTCTCTAATTTCCTATCATTCATTTAATATCTCAATGTTCAAAGTTTAGCCGATTCCAACCATACACATAAAGGATGCGCTTGAGGCTCATAAGGCGCGCACACACACACACCACGTCACACACACTTCTTGTGGTAATCTAACATTGAAAGTAAGAAATATGAATGTTTTAAATGTCAAATATTTAAACGTTATGTCCTCCCTAATTCTCTTCATTATATGGCTGTCTCCAGCCTTAAGCAGAAACACAGCACTGTAGCCATGGTTATTAGATGCCAAAGATGCATGAAGGGAGAATTTGTGTGTGTGTTTACGCTTAAGTTGCATGAGGGGAGAATTAGTCCGCCGCTGGAGCAGCAAGAGCAAGGCATGTCTCTGTAGTTATTGACTCTCCCTGCGTGTATTGTGTTGGCTTACTGTGTCTGTGTTTTCTCTGGTTTTCATGCTGTTTGCGGTCTCGGTGTGTGTTTGTGGTGTTTGGCCAGTCTCACATGGAAAAATTGGTCTCGCAACGGCAGGATGGTGAGTTCGATACCCAGGACCACAAAAAAATGGATGCACGCAGGATTGGAAGTGGCTTTGGACAGAAGTGTCTGCCAAATGGTAGATATTATTAGAAATGATTATGGCTATATATGATGTTAGTGAGGGCTCTTGTAGAAGATGGTGGTGGCATATTCAGTGAGTCTAGGTGCGTCTGAGTGTATGGTTGTACTTGTGTTGGTGTTTGATATTCTGTGGAGCTACTGTAGATCGTGTGTGGTGCGCTGAGGGGTAAGGATGTAATGTGTGGTCAGATGGTCAGAGGGTGAGGTGGCTGCTCGTCTCTCCTGGGCAGATGGGGCCAACACAGGAAGTGCCAGCAGCCAGCTCCTCTCCTCCCCTCAGTCACCAATACTACTGCCATGACCATCACAGCCAGGATGGGAGAGGACTCGCACACCCACACTCTCACTGTACACAAAATGCACATGTAGAATTATGCAAAGAAATGACAACACACACTAGTTCTACAGGCACACTTCCTCTGAATTATCTCTGTCTCTGTATCTCTCGTCCCCGTCCCCTACCTGTCTGTCTGTGTGTCTGGCATACTCGCCCTCTCTCTCTGTCTGTCTTTAAAGGGATACTTTGAGATTTTGGCAATAAGGCCCTTTATCTATTTCTCTGGAGTCGGATGAACTCATGGACACCATGCTAGCTGTTACCATAGCCTTCCAGTCATTGTGCTAACGCTAGTTAGCAACTTCCTTCAAAGACATAAAAATGGTATCCACGAGATCATCTGACTGGGATGTTTTATAAAGGGCTTCATTGCCAAAATCCCAAAGTATCCCTTTAACACCCACGCACACCTCTTCTGCCTAGTGAATCATTTTCCCCCCATTGGAGTTATTTTGTCTCAAGTTGGAGTCTCCTTGAGTTGACCTTCAGAGCCACAGCCCATTAGCTCGCCACAAAGACAGTGGAGTGGTAATTCAACATTAACTAAGCCCACTCCTCCACCCCATACACAATGACAGACAACACACTCTGAGAGCAGCCATTGACATGCTGCCAGGTTGGCAGGCTTCAGAGTAGAGAGAGAGAGAGAGTGTGTGTGCATTTCAGAGAAAGTAGGCTGCACATTATATGTTTGTATCCCCACTCTGTGGTAAATGCTCCAGAGTGGAGACGTTCAGTAGCCCCAGGTTTTCTGATCCAGCAGCCTGTGATGCTAATGCAGCCGTGTTTGTGTGTGAATGATCAGTGTTTAGTGTGGCTTCATGGGACTGCAGAGGAGGAACACAACACGCACACACCAGCACTCTGAGACAGAGTCACAGGACCAGTACCATCCACATCCATTCATTACCTCAGACCCCCTCCGGCTCCCCCTGTCTTCCACTTTCTCTCGCTCCCTCTCTTTGTTTATTTTTTATTTAACCTTTATTTAACTAGGCAAGTCAGTTAAGAACAAATTCTTACTTACAATGACGGCCTAGGAACAGTGGGTTTAACTGCCTTATTCAGGGCGTTCTAACCACTAGGCTACCTGCCGTTGTTACACTACAACTGCCAGGGAGAAGGAAAAATGTCCAAAAGTAAAAAAAGAATAATAAGCATAACGACAGTGGTTAAAAGTTGATAGTGAATATGTTAAGTCCATGTGTATCCACCTCTCCTCGTTGGTCAGAGCCCCGTGCTCTGAACAACTAGAGAACCGTTTTAGTCTCTCGCTCTCTCTCTCACTCAGCCACAGAAGAGTGCCCCGTGCGCTCTGAAACGTGACCTCCGCTGGGCTGAACACAGAACACGATTCCTCTTGTCAACACGCCCCACCACAAAACCCTACTCCCTCCGCAGGAAACACTTCAGCACAATAAACCAACCGGGCCGTTTCGTCCAACACAAGCTGAGACGTAGTGCTTAGTTAAAGTTCAGGCTGGTTTCCAGTACTTCTCCCACTGCCCTCAAACATTGCCCTATAGCTTGAAGCATCCTGATCTTGCAGATCTGGGAGGAAGTTGTAGCAGCCAGGGGAGATTTGGACTGGAATCCAGCCTAGAAGTCTACTGTACTCTCATCTGTCTACAGCAACCCCCGTCGCATTCTTTCTTGCTTTGCTTCATGTCAACCGTGTGTGTGAGGCGGCAAGCACACACCCTCGCGTGCACACACACGCCTCCACTTTACAACAACAAGGAAACAGGTACCGTTATCTGCAGGCTGAAGTCTGTGGAAAAATGGAAGTGTTGCATTTGCATTTTAATTCTCTCTCAATCATGCGCGTGTTTGGTGTCGTCTGAAATTGCCTCCTGTTTTTCCCTCTTCTGTATTTATAGAGGCTCTCTGAGGCAAGCCTTGCATTCCAATCTGCCTGTTTCGACAGTATGTCTCTTTCTCTCCTGGTCCCTCTCTCCAGCCCCCTCTCTTTCTCACTTGGTCTATCTCTTTTCCTCTCCTCCTGGCATATTGCTCGCTCCCTCTCTTTCTCTTTCCATCTCATCCCCCCCTATCTCTTGATCTGTCCCTTTTCTTTTTCGTGGCTGCCAGGGGAATTTAATATGCACATATTTCTTTAGTGATGCCATATTGCCACAGAATGAGCTCTGATGCCGCTGTCGTCACTGACCTTCCCTCCCTCCCCTCTCCTATTCTCTCCGATATACCCAGCTGATATACATGACCATAAAATCATTCTGGCAGATGAAGGGCCTTCAGAGCAAACCAACGTGTCATACATGTATGCCTGGGTTAGAGTGAAGCCGCCTCACAATCCATCTTTATTGAGTTTACCTTCTATGGTATCAATATCTATTGAACTATCACCGTATATATCCATATGTAGGTTGAGGCGGAAACCGCTCTGCATGAAATGGATTTGTTTCAATGTGACAAATCGGTTGTGACGTTGGCTGATGCATAGGTGGTATTGCTTTTACACGTCTTTCACCCATACGTGATCACATTTTATGCTCAGTCCCGTCAAATTG
The DNA here is from genome assembly GCF_045679555.1 of Salvelinus alpinus. Taxonomy (NCBI): domain Eukaryota; kingdom Metazoa; phylum Chordata; class Actinopteri; order Salmoniformes; family Salmonidae; genus Salvelinus; species Salvelinus alpinus. The sequence continues at coordinate 7,592,256 of NC_092111.1, forward strand.
GCTCCATTTCTATGTATGGGTGGCCCCAGCTGGAAACAAACCCACAACCCTTGGCTTTGTAAGTGCCATGTTCTACTGACTAAGCCACAGGACTTTGGGTCAGGCCCTTTTTCTTTTCTTTTTTTACGCGTTGGAACGTTTTAGAATCTACAACGTTCATTCCCAGCTCCATTTGTCTGCATCTGATAGAAAGATCTGTGATTGTACAAGAGCCCCTCCCTCCTCGTTCAGACCACAACATCGGAGGGCTGTATTAAAGCCTAGAAATAGAATGTCGACTCATCCGTCCTCATTGTGGTCTCTCTCTCCCCGGGCCTGGGTAATTGGCTCTAAATGACATGGTTGACATTTTGAAAGCGCCATTGACTGGCAATGTGTCTGATGCCAGAACCACACACACACACACACACACACACACACACACACACACACACACACACACACACACAGCCACCTAGCAGGCCTGGCCTGGTCTTAGTCACTCTCTCATAGCCATGTATACTGTAATAGGTACCTACAATAGAGGCTTACTCAAATGACCCATTCAATCCATTTGGCTCAGGGATGGAGATTGGCGTAAGAGCCTTTAGGCAGAGGACCATGGCGTTCTCTGCTATGCTGAAAACAAGCTGGTGCATATGTTAATCAAAGAGCTGCGTTCTATGTATGAGGCGCGTACATTACCAGTGAGACGCATACATGCGTTACTAAAGCCCCTACATCCCTTTCAGGTGTTCTCATTTGGTTCCTATGTTGTTGATTTTGGTCGACATAAACCCTGGCGTCGACGGTAGGGCCCCTCGGGGGTGGTTGACCTCTGACCCCTGGATAACGATGGGTCAATAGGAGTTGTCAGGAGGGCATTGGAGGGCAGCCACACCTGACCCTTAACCCCTACGGGACCAGGAAGTCAACCAGTGCCCTTGAAATTATTATGCTGTTGGGACTGACCCTGTGACCTATAGAGGAAGTTAATTTACATATAGTGGAGAGGTGATGTGGTAAAGAACACATAGGAGCCATAGGAAGGTAAAATACGAGGGCCATTCTGTTTGTCTTATAGGAATATAACGACAGGTTGAATGTACAGTTCTATAGAAATATACGACAATGTGGGGGTGGGAAATGGCTCCCTAGGCATAGCCAAGTACATAATACAAAATGTGACTGTCTGTTGACTTGGCTCGTATATGTCGAACAGAATGTCAGCAATGATATTTCAGTCTCATTCCGCCGTTCCATTCCGCGTATGGAAATCTACTGTATAAGTGATCAGAAAACAAGCATGTCGACATGACTATGATTATCCAGGCCATCTGGAGTAGTTATGACAGTTTTGTACATGAATGTGGTGGACTCGGAGGAAACAGAATCTACTCGTTGCTGTCATCTGAGCCGTTGTGTTAATGTGCGTCTCTAGGGTGCGCAGGCATTTCACAAGTGGCAAGTAGGAGTGTGTGAGAGGGACTATTCGTGTGCCGCTGACTCCGTGGAAGGTGTTATTGTGGTCATTTGGCAGTTAATTTGATCTAAAGCCTCTTACTATGAACACGGAGGCTAGTCAGTATAGTATTTGTAGCCCGTGTGGGAATAAAACCCACAACCGTGGCGTTACCAGCACTACACTCCAACTAACTGAGCTATTGGAACCTCTATTGGAGCCTTCCCTTGAACCGGCCTTCAAGACATGCTCCAGAACTTTGGCGAAAAGTATTTTCTTGAAACCTCCCGCTTGGGGCTGGATGTGTGTCAGCGTGTAGCTACATGTGTAATCTATGAGCAGAATGAGTGGATCACACACACTGCAGCGTGAGAGAGGGAGCAATAACCTGGTGCACGTATCTGCACATTTTGTGCCGTATTGAGCCTTTTTCAGGGGGGCCCACTTTTGGCTCGTGAGCGCTACTTTCAGAACTACTGGCTAAAAAGTTGTACAAAAGTACCTGAGAATCGAATATTTATGCAACTTAGCAGACACTTAGTAATGATTAGTAATGCAGGCATACATTTTGAGACCTTTGCATAAGTAGGAAAAATTAGCTATTTTGAGAAATACTACTGAAATTAATATCGTTCCACTATCTGGCCCTAGATAAGCAAATGAACAATTGACGGAGAAATGAAATGAGACTATCCACACAACCAGGATTTGTGGGTGTTGACAGTCAATGGTGCGAAAACTTGGTGCCTCCCTGGGGATTGTGTTTGTGGTGTGTGTGCGTGCGTGTTTGTAGTGTGTGTGGGCTTGTTTGCCTGGAGGGAGGCAGAGAGTCCTCAGTCGGTGGTAGAGTGCCTTATCTCTCATTAGACAAGCGCTTTGATTCCATTAATTACTGACGTGCTGTTTGAGGTTCCAACCCAACCGGAAATTGAATCACTCAAATGATAAATGTTTTGCCTCGACTCCTTGTGTGTGTTGGTGTGTTTTCCGTGCAGTTGTTTGAGTGGTAGCCATCTACGGTTGGTGTGTTGGGGTGAATCTTCTTGGTCTTTGGACACACTTTCCACGGGCCTTCCCTTTTCCATGTTGTCGTTGTGGGATGAATACAGTCCTGTCCTGGAGGGACTGTCTCTAGTCTTTATTCTCCTGGATCGTTTGTGCTGATGAGGCTTCACTCTGATCTCGTTGAGTCAGTCCACCTGCATGGCTGATCAGTGGAGTCTCCTGTGACGGAGGGGTGAATACGTCCATCTGGCCAACAGCACCCGGGGTGTTGAGGGGTTCTGAGACTACACACACGCGCCTACGCACACACACACTCACCCTCTGTGTCTACCCATTACACTGCTGAGCTCATCTGATTTGTTCCGTCTCTGGAGCCGAGCATCAGGCGCGAGTGTGTGTGTGTGTTGTAATGTATTTAGAGCCCTGCTCCCATCATTGTCCTTCACTACATTTACACAGACTTGTTTTAACGCAGACAGATGGTATGTCTAGCCTATCGACTTGCCCAGCTGTCTTTCTACACCGGGGCTAGTTATGTTTCCTATTGATTGATTGGCTGCCAGCCCTATTGACCGGGCTGGTCGCGGTGCTGCGTATTGACCGATGACTCCCTCGCCGCACGCCTCTGCACTTCCTATCGGCGTTCGTCCCCCTTGCCATCGTTCATCAATGGAATGAAGATCAATGCATCCGATCATGCCTGGCCACCCCCCCCCCCCCCCCCCTCCCCCTCTGTAGACAGGCGATGACATGACCTGTGATGAGGAGGAGGAGAAGAAGAAGAGTTGATGTTGATGTAAGTCCAGGGCCCGTCCGGCTTGTCCCAATCCATTTGTGGACATAGTTTGCCTTTGCTCCTCGGTGTATTCCTTTCGTTTCATTCGGACTCCCTCTGTCTCCCCCCACCTCATCCTCTCCCACCTCCCTCACATCCACCTATTTGTTCTTCCTGTACCTCTTTTCTCCATATCCTTCTCCTCCTCCCTCCCACCCTCTATTCTGACCCTCTCTCCCTCTATGGGTTGTAATGGGAAGCTCTGTATTGGCTGGTGCCTTTGTTTCCTTTTGAGCAGAGCAGACCAACCTGCTGGTTGTGTTGTTGGTACAGCACATCATAGCAGCACATGCAGCAACAGTCCGCTTCTACTGTCCGTGTAGGCTGCTCTGAGAGAATAATGAAATAAAAGTGTGTGTGTGTGTGAGTAATATGAGCGTTTGCATTAGTTTAATATGTAGGCTGGGTGGGTGGATTGTATCCCAATGGATTGTGGTTGGATTGTATCTCAGGTGCAGAATTGCTGCTGACCCGAATAAGCAGGAAAAAGTTGTACAAAGCTTTTTATTGGAATTCTGTCCTGTCTGTCCGTCCGTCCGTTTGTCTGAACCTTGACTTGAGCAGGGCCGCAGGTGCTATTCAGTCAGCTGTCAGTGAACAGAGGAGGGGGGGGGGGGGAGTAGGTAGAGACAGTCTAATTTAATCTAAAGTGGATTCTTAAATTGAACGAGATGGAAAACAAAGTCAGCACAAAGCTTGGAGCTGGTTTCACTTATGTAACCACTCTGCACTCTTGACTCATCATTAATAAGGGAGAGGAGAAAGTTACAGGGGAGGAAAATGGGGGAGAGTGTTAGTGAGGGAGGGCGGTCGAAGCGGGGGGGAGGTTAGCAAGAGGGGGGAGAGCGAGGAAGAATAGAGAACGAGGGAAAGGAGAAACGGCAAGGGGGCGAAGGAGAGACGCAGAGAGGGTGAGCGAGGGTACAAAGGTGAGCATGAAAATGAGAGGGAAAAAAGTGATTAAGAGAGTACGGGTGTCACACTACCGACCCTAAAAGACAAACACTCTCTCTCTCTCTGAGACGCTAGCAGCCTGCGTTCTCCTCTCCTCCTCCAATAGCATCGGAACATGCTGTCTCTCCGTCCAGTTAAATAATGCATAATTCTGCTCGGCTGGGCCTGTATAGAAATGGAAGGCACCACACCAGCGATACAGCCTCAATAATGCAGCAGTCATCTGAAAGGGTTATCGGGTCCTCTCATCCAGAAAAAGCTGCCCCAACATGCGGCACCGCACCGCTACGCTGCTGCTTTGTTGTGGGCAACAAACGGGACACCCAGAACAAAAAGGTTAAGTCTCCCGGTTGGCACTGCGACAAGGGAGCCTGAAGGCTTCCACGTGTTTCCCAGCTGAAACGGTTCCTAACAGTTTTGTGCGTGTATTATGACGACGGTCTTTGTGGTCATTCAACGAGAGACGACTCGTTTTCATACACATTTTTTTTTGGGGGGGGGGGGGTATTACGCTTGCACAACTGTTTGCACATGGGTTCTTATGGACACCGCCCCACATGTGGGCTGAAATGTGCCGTGGTTGTATGCATCCGTGCCCTCTGCACTGCAGACATGTCAGAATGCATCTCTCTTCATACGCATGCGATGCATCAAATATGCAATATTTTATAGGTTAACCTTCGCCTCTGCACTTTCTTTCTACCATGTCTAGCCATTACCCCAGTAGCACTCAAAGTTCTGCTCTCTCGCTCTTTCTCTCGTTCTCTCTCTTTCTTGTTCTCTTTGTTCTCTCTCTTTCGTTCTCTCTCTCTTTGTTCTCTCTCTTCTCTCCTCTCTTTCTCTCTCTCTCGTTCTCCCTCTTCTCTCCTCTCTTTCTCTCTCGGTTATGTAAGCACATCCAGTGCCTCAGAGCACCTAGCCAGAGCCAGAGGCATCCCTCCCCTCTGGGACTCCCTGTTCTCCCTCTGAAGCCAGGCCATTACTACACTAGACCGGATACATCTCTGTCTGGATCTCTCTCCTACTAACTCTGTGGGAAAAGTACACCTATTGGCCATTTTAATCTGTAACGGCCATTTTAATCTCAGTTTAGCTTAGACAGGGACCATGCTGGACTCACCATAGCCTAAATCATCCACAGTGCTGTTTGAGACTGTCTATTTCCGCCTCTGCATTCTACCCAAGTTGCCACCTTAGTGCCCCCCCCCCCATATTAGTTCTGGGCACCCTGGGGCACAGCTCTGGTTTATAATGAACCACCAGTGGAGTCCATCCATAGATACCTGGCAGGCTGCCTCCTAGAAGTTATCCCAGAAATTAAACCTGGCGCCCCTCTCCTCCTCGCTTCCCTGACTGCATCACCTCCAGACACTCAATTACTCCCCTTTTAAGAATTCCCCTCCCAAAGGGGGAAAAAAAAGCAGCAGTCTTTCAAAAAGGGAAAAGAGGCTATTTCTGCTTAGACATTTGCTGCATTTCCCCCCAGTCCTCAGGTGACAGCATAAGAGCAGGTCCGTTATTCTTAACTTCTCAGAGTTGGCATGCTGATTCAGGATCAGTTACTCGCCTTTTAGATCATAATGAATGTGATTATATGGACAGGGGGGGCTGATCCTAGATCAGCTCTCCTACTCAGAGACATTTTGGGAATACGGGTCCAGGGCTGCATTCAGAGCTGTCAGGTAAAGCTGTGATACTCTCTCTATTCTCTCTCTGACGGTGTGGTGGGTTCCTCTCCTAGCCACAGACAGTGCCTCTGAACAGGTTGGTCATTCACATTCACGGCTGCTGCCAGCCACCCAACCACCTGTCATGTGGAAAACAGTCCGGTGCGAGGGAGAAGGATGGAGAGATGGTCTGAGACTCGTGAGTTGGAATGAATGAGGAAAAAGAGATGGGACTCAATTAACCTAGCAGCAACCCAGCGGAACTCAAGTGTGTTGCCATGACAAAGCCTCCTGGCCACGTAGTGCTTGCGCTCACTTTATAGTTAACACACTGAGGTGTGTAGGGGATAGTTGCCCATAGTTGTGTGTGCAGGTTTTTTTTATAATTTTTTATCAAAAAGGTGCTTAGGTGGCAGGGAGGCGTGGCAAGGTGTGCCAACGGTCTGCCCGTCGGTGTGGCTTAATTTTAGAACATTTTAGAGGCCCCCATCTTGACGGCGTAGAGACATTGTTTGCATTTTTTAAGCAAAATTCCTTCAATTCCAAAAATGTCTCCATGGAGCTGAGAGACATTTTTGCAGTTTTTAATTTCCTGCAATTATATGCATTTTACAATGGCAAATGTTTTATTTTTTTATTTCACCTTTATTTAACCAGGTAGGAAAGTTGAGAACAAGTTCTCATTTACAATTGCGACCTGGCCAAGATAAAGCAAAGCAGTTCGACACATACAACACAGAGTTACACATGGAGTAAAACAAACATACAGTCAATAATACAGTAGAAAAATAAGTCTATATACAATGTGAGCAAATGAGGTGAGATAAGGGCGTTAAAGGCAAAAAAAAGGCCATGGTGGCGAAGTAAATACAATATAGCAAGTAAAACACTGGAATGGTAGATTTGCAGTGGAAGAATGTACAAAGTAGAGAAAATAATGGGGTGCAAAATAAATAAATAAATACAGTAGGGGGAGAGGTAGTTGTTTGGGCTAAATTATAGATGGGCTATGTACAGGTGCAGTAATCTGTGAGCTGCTCTGACAGCTGGTGCTTAAAGCTAGTGAGGGAGATAAGTGTTTCCAGTTTCAGAGATTTTTGTAGTCCATTCCAGTCATTGGCAGCAGAGAACTGGAAGGAGAGGCGGCCAAAGGAAGAATTGGTTTTGGGGGTGACCAGAGAGATATTCCTGCTGGAGCGCGTGCTACAGGTGGGTGCTGCTATGATGACCAGCGAGCTGAGATAAGGGGGGACGTTACCTAGCAGGGTCTTGTAGATGACCTGGAGCCAGTGGGTTTTGCTCATGGCCAATGCTGTGTTCTTTTGCTCTAACATAATAACAAAATCAGTACCGCTAAAATAATTTACACTGTTTGGACTTGGCGGGACGCCCAATGGTAGAAAAGTCCTGTGTGTGTGTCTTCTGTTGGTGTATTTTACAATCATCTGTTTTTGTCTGCGCTCATGTAGCTGTATGTGCATTTGTATAGCTCCCCTCTCCTCCCTCCTCCCTTTCCCTCCATTTCCCCTCTCCCTCCGTCTCCCTCTTAGTGTTGTCCTATTAGAGGGATAATGTGTGGACAATAGCTCTCCCCCTGGGTCAATGGCCTGCCTATCCCAGTCTCCTCTCTCGCTGAGCCCCAGACCTGTTGGTGTGACTGTAGCCTGATAAGTTGCTCGGGGGTTGCAGGGTGGACACTGGAACAACGTAGATAATCCTCTCTATTGAACTTTATGGGCTCATTTCATAATTCTCCCTTTCACTGTGACTCGGGAGGGGAATTATTATTTGTGTGTGTGTAAGGAGACTAGCACTGGCACCAGCTTAGTCTACTTCGCTGCTGCTCTCACTCCTTTCAGATAAAACACCCTGTCGTACACTCTTCAGTCTTTGGCTCTCACGTCGGTATAGAAATGTAGTTGAAAAGCGAGCCACACACACACACACACACACACACACACACACACACACACACTATCGCTTAGTAAACTGCAACACAAAAAAACAAGTTCACCTTTTTGCACACGATCATACTGCCATGCTAACAGTACTGCTCCCGCATGCAATAGGAACCATTGTGCGATTAAAAAAATGCCTTCAGAGTATTCATTGAACAATGGCCTATTAGTATACTCCCTCCATACAGCTGTCTGTCTTCCCTCTCTTCCCTCTCTCCATCCCTTTGTCTTCACCAGTTAGCAACGTAGGGATATGAATTCAGTGTCAGCAAGGCCAAATAACTCAATTTAAACGATAGAATGAGGCACAAGTGCCTTTCAGGATGAAGAGAGCGAGAGCGGCACTTACTAGTTAGATGGAACAAGGACTCTCTCCAGTTCATTTGTGTGTTTAGCACTAAATGCTCTTCTATTGAATGCCAGGGCTGCCTGGCTCGTCACTGCTGCTGCTGGAGGAGAGGACAATTGCCCTTCGCTCTGTAGCTGAGATATGTGGCTTCAACAAAGGACTTCCGTCAAAGTCATAGACGTCACTGCCCTCTTTGAAATCGACAGTGTAGAATAAAAAGTTAGGCTAACAACCGTATGTCCCTTGCTTTGCTGCTTAGTCAAATTGCCATCAAAGGTAGATTGCCATCAAAGGTAGACAGTATTTTTCACTGTTTCCAAAGAGGGTTTCATACGATGTCATAAATCCTCTGATTAAATTATGTTGTACAGGTGGCCTGATGTTGTGTAATGCGTTCTCCTATCATAACTGTCTGCGTTGACTGGTTCACTTTCATCATATCCTCTTTGAAGGACACTAGCCAGCCTCATTGAATCAAAACCACAAAATTAAGATTCATGGCTTGACTCATATCCACATTGTCCTAAACTAAACGATAGGCAATTATTTATAAAATGACCCCCTGGAAATCTGTGTTTAGCTGTTGATATTGGTCACGGCCATTACATTAGTCATTAGCCACAAAGAGAAGCATGTGTAGTTCTCTCTCTCTCTCTCTCTCTCTCTCTCTCGCGCCTCCTCTAAAGGCCCATTAGTACGTCTAACTAGGGTGTGATCATTCCTATTAGTTATTATGATCAGAGCACTGACTTTCTGTACGCACTACTGACTGATGCTTTCAGATGCCTTTGCTCTCTTTATTTAGTCTCTCTCTCATTCTCTCTGGCAATTGTCATTCTGATCCCTTTACTCTTTCTCTCTCTCTGTCCCCCTTTCTCTCTTCTCTAATGCTGCTCTAAAAGGCCGTGTGTTATCAGTGACGCACAGCCAGGCCCAGGACTCTCTGTTGTGTAAAAGGGGAGAACAATACCAGTTTGAAAAAAGAGATCTCTACAAGGATGCGTGGTACTTTAAAACTTTTTAAGCGCTGTCCAAGGTGCTGACATGGCACATTATGCAAGCACCCCCATCAAAGGTTGCTAAATATCAGTGGGTTTTTATGGAAGCGCTGCTGTCCAATGTTCTAAAGTATCAGTGGAAAGGCTTGGATGCACCAAGGTTGCTATGTGTCATCCATTATTAATATTGTAGATGCACTGTCCAAGGTTCTGAAAAATCAGACAGAAACTGAAGTTGCAGTAGTCAGGCTGCCTAAATATTAGACGGCTACTTGCTGTCCAAGGTCCTGAAAAGCAGTTCTGCTGTATGTAGGTTGTCATGGCTGAGAATGTGCTGTCCAAGGTCTCGAAGCTGCAGCAGTTGCTCTAGGCCAGGGCTGCCCAACTCTCTTCCTGGAGTCCAACCCTAATATAACACACCTGATTCTACTTATTAGCTGCTCAACAAGACCTTAACTAGCTGAATCAGATCTGCTAAATTAGGGTTGGACTGAAAACCTACAGGACAGTAGATCTCCAGGAAGAGGGTTGGGCAGCCCTGCTCTAGGGTGCTGAACTACCGCTCTAGCTGTTTGCTGTCTATGGTGCTGAAAGGAGTCTAGACTCTCAATATCCTTTGTGTCCTTAATGCCCTGGCTTGTTTTCTAGAAGCTGCTGTGTTTAAAGTTACAGGATAAAAACATGTTGTCCTACAAGCTTAATTCCTGAACAGATGGTATCAATGCACTTACGAAAATATGTTTTATCAGTTGGAAATATTATGCGACAATGGCACTTTTGAGATTAGCCAAATCCCAAAATATAATGTGGGATGTTATTACTTTAAGTGCAGATATTCAAGTATGTAATCACCTCATTTTCCTCTAGTGGGTTTATGTTCTAAAGTTATGTCCAAGAGTAAATCTCAACTACAGTGGCTATTACCTCCTTTATAAAAGTTCTACATTTGCTTTATGAGTAGTGCGTGACCCTAGGGATTTCAATGCATATCTCTCATTCTGATAGTTTAATTGAACATTCTAAAACATCAACCCCCCCCCCCCCCCCCCCCATCATTTCCACACTGTCACGTAGGGCTGCACGATATGGGCAAAAAAATCTGATTTTATTTGGAATCATGCGAACTGTTGGAATCATGGCAAAACATATAGATTGTTCTAATTCTACACTTTGAATACAGTGTTTGACATGACAACAAATGAAAATGCCGGGGAGGAGTTATTGTGACAGAGTAGGAACCTAAGTGTTGGTCAGTGTTTCCTAGGGGACCCTATAATCTTTGGCTATATTAAATATTTTCCCTTAGCTAATTCATGTAGCTAACATATTCATGTTTCGCCTATTCCTCTTTGATTTAAAATATACTGTTGCACAAACAACATATTGATTTAGGCCTACACCATCACTGGTATCAGGCTGCATAGCTAGCTACGTTTGTTCTGACTACATTTATTAGCTAGCTAGCCAGAGAACTAGCGATTTAGCATTAGCGGCTAACACGACTTAGCCACAACTTGCTAAGAAAAGACAAACTAGCTGTTTGCAGATGTAAGAAACACAAACTAAATGTGTAATTGTATAGAGCGCTTGTGGATATATATTAAGAAGCAAAGTGGAAACGGCATCGTAGTCATCAACATTGTTGCATGTGCTGCATTGACCATGCAGACTGAATGCAAGTGTCTCTGGTCGAGCAACAACAAATACGCTCCATGAGTGACGGGGTGGGACTAGGGAGGGAGGAAGAGGTGGAGGGAGAGAGAGATGACTTAAGTAGCAGCGTGAACTATAAAAATGGACGTTACACACGGCGTATTGCATGAAATCAAGACACGGCTGAAATACTTTGAGGAAAGATTTTGAAAATAATTAGGTTTTATTGTCACATACACCAGCTCACTATGACTGTGATATGGGGTTGTCTCACCTAGCTATCGGAATAGAGGTCGCTCTGGATGCGAGTGTCTGCTTACTGGCTGAAATGTCTGATGTGATGAGACCAGGAGATGACAAGTGGTGTTTGATGCAGACTGGCGAGATGTAACGACATTTGACTTCGACTAACCTAATGCTATTCTCCCTCCTTCTTTTCCATTCTTTCTTTCAGTGGTCCTGCTGAACTCTAAAGAAACTCAGGCAGAACTCGGTTGGACGTCGTACCCCTCCAATGGCGTGAGTGCACCAGCCTGTTGTATACTTTTGAATGTACATGTTTGTGTGTATTTCTGTGAGTTTGCGCGCGTGCATGTTTGAATGCATGTGTCCATGCATATCGGAAAAGGTGTGTGTATGTCTGTCTGTCTGCCAGTGTACATCTACACTACAGCTGGGACGATAAACCAGAAATGATTGACACCAACCATACCGATGACTTACCGCAGGCATTTTGCTGATGCCGTTCATTGCGATAAGTAGTCTATACTAGAGAAATGTGAAGTTTTAGCATGAAATAAGTTTTCTAATATTGGTGATTGTTAACGGGACAACTGATGGCTACAACCATCTAACTAGTAGTAGCTGAAAGGAGAGGTGTGGTGCACATTAATGTTATAAACGTATCGTTCGGTTTATTGTTATCGCATCAATTTATCACAATATGGCCTAGCTCTTATCGACATTCCCTTTGTGCCACGGAGTAGTCCAGCTTGCTTCAAGCTCGAACTGAGAGCAGGTCCCCTGGCCTCAGTGGGCATAGTTCCAGGGAGCACTCTGCCCAAATGGACTGTGAGTGGACAGCTGTCCCCACCTCTCTGCCCCTGTACCTTCCTCCTCCTTCCCCTCGCTCACCCTCCCTGAACCAAACAGAGCAGAGCTCGTCACTTCACGCTAATCGATGGCCTAATCCTGGACAGGATGTCACTGCACCCACTGCCAGAGACACACACACAGCCACATAAATTGTCCCCTCCGCTATCGATTTGGCTTGTAAAAACCACACGCTAACTTATGAGTGACTGGAAGATAAATAATAGCCGGTGGAGGAACGTTTTTAAGAATCACTGAAGACGAAGTGGTTTTTGAAGTCACTGGCTATCATTTATCTTCCACTCATACGTTTTGTCACTGAACTATAAGACTGTGAATGATTTATCATGCTCTTTTATGAATCGATGGGGCTTCAAGTTTTGAAGTGGAAATGAATGGACTTGTCCAATTCATATACTTCAGCCAGGCTGCTGAAGTATGTGAAGCGTACGTTTTAAAGTCATTGCAGTGCAGCAGTCTTTCGTAACTCGTTGTCTGTCACCAAACCACAAGACCTAGGCTTAGATAAACTACCCCAGTCCAATGTTGCTGCTATAAATCAACTTGTGAAAGCTAGATTTAGTCAATGGATGGATACAGTTCCACTGAAGCTAACACACACACACACACACACACATTCTGAATCATGTTGAGTCTGTGTCACCATAGACTTAGCAGCACCCAGAACCATACCATTACCAAATTGGCTGGTTCTTCAATGATAAAAGGAAATCTCCATATCCATTCTTAAATTGGTCAATTGGTATAAGTCAGACTTAAACATAATATTTCTTTACCGAAACTAATTGAACACTTCCTGTGTTTCCTACAACTCACTGTGATACACAGGCTACGTATTTGTGTGTGCCGATGAAACCGTGAATGTGCCCAAAATGGTGGGAGGCAGAGTGGTGTGAGGGGACTAGCCCTTCAGCACAGGCGCATGTTCCCAAAGCATCTCGCCTCTTATTCATTTGTGATTTATAAGGCAAAAAACTGATCCTAGATCAGCACTCCTACTATGAGAACCTTAATTAATACATAGCCAGGAGTTTTTCGTGACCCTGTGACCTGACCAGGAACAGGTCCTGACCCTTGTGATGTCAATTAAACATTACACAATACAGAAGGGCATTTTTCGCTAATCTATTTCAACATGTTCAGTTGTTTGGCTAGCTAATTCAGTCCCACTAGGGCGTTTAGCAGAGCTGCAGCGTTGCTCATTCAGCACACACGGTGAGTCAGTTTTACCTGCAGTCCAAAATGATGACGGCCATGTGGGCACGTCTCCCGCAATCTGTTCTTTATTTACCCAGTTAATTCTGGACGTGGCAGCCATTTGCATTTTCCCTCCCCATAGTGTCAGTGGGCAGCTGTGAGCTGCTTACAGCTCTATAGTCTCTGTGGAGGCCCGCCACTGTAGTTTGTCTTTCTCTCTGTTGTGGGGAGAGGGAGGCACACACACTGGAGGCTCATTTACTCCTCAATACCATGTGTGGTTTTGTCTGTGGAGAGTGGAGACACATTAACACACACTCTGGAGGATCATTTAGTATTTCTCTTACTTCACTAGTACAGAACCCTAGTGCCAGTCTCTGCAGGCACAAAGCCACACGTGATATTTCCATGATATTTACCCTCTGTCTGGATTATAATGTCATACAGTTGACCCACAACGACTCCCATTTTGTTGTGGGTCAACTGTATGACTTCCCAATATATACACAGTTGAAGTCGGAAGTTTACATACACCTTAGCCAAATACATTTAAACTCAGTTTTTCACAATTGCTGACATTTAATCCGAGTAAAAATACCCTGTTTTAGGTCAGTTAGGATCACCATTTTTTTTTTACGAATGTGAAATGTCAGAATAATAGGGATTTATTTCAGCTTTTATTTCTTTCATCACATTCCCAGTGGGTCAGAAGTTTACATACACTCAATTAGTATTTGATAGCATTGCCTTTAAATTGTTGGGTCCCAAACCTTTCGGGTAGCCTTCCACAACCTTCCCACAATAAGTTGGGTGAATTTTGGCACGTTCCTCCTGACAGAGCTGGTGTAACTGAGTCAGGTTTGTAGGCCTCCTTGCCCGCGCACGCTTTTTCAGTTCTGCCCACAAATTTTCTATAGGATTGAGGTCAGGGCTTTGTGATGGCCACTCCAATACCTTGACTTTGATGTCCTTAAACCATTTTCCCACAACTTTGGTAGTATGCTTGGGGTCATTGTCCATTTGGAAGACCCATTTGCGACCAAGCTTTAACTTCCTGACTGATGTCTTGAGATGTTCTTTCAATATATCCACATAATTTTCCTACCTCATGATGCCATCTTTTGGGAAGTGCACCAGTCCCTCCTGCAGCAAAGCACCCCCACAACATGATGCTTCCACCCCTGTGCGTCACGGTTGGGATGGTGTTCTTCGGCTTGCAAGCATCCCCCTTTTTCCTCCAAACATAATGATGGTCATTATGGACAAACAGTTCTATTTTTGTTTCATCAGACCAGATGACATTTCTCCAAAAGGTACGATCTTTGTCCCCATGTGCAGTTGCGAACCGTAGTCTGGCTTTTTTATGGCGGTTTTGGAGCAGTGGCTTCCTTGCTGAGTGGCCTTTCAGATTGTGTCGATATAGGACTTATTTTACTGTGGATATAGATACTTTAGTACCGGTTTCCTCCAGCATCTTCACAAGGTCCTTTGCTGTTGTTCTGGGATTGATTTGCACTTTTCGCACCAAAGTACGTTCATCTCTAGGAGACAGAACGTGTCTCCTTCCTGAGTGGTATGACGGCTGCGTGGTCCCATGGTGTTTATACTTAGGTACTATTGTTTGTACAGATAAACGTGGTACCTTCAGGGGTTTGGAAATTGCTCCCAAGGATGAACCAGACTTGTGGAGGTCTACAATTTTTTTTCTGAGGTCTTGGCGGAATTATTTTGATTTTCCCATGATGTCAAGCAAAGAGGCACTGAGTTTGAAGGTAGGCCTTGAAATACATCCACAGATACACCTCCAATTGACTCAAATGATGTCAATTAGCCTATCAGAAGTTTCTAAAGCCATTACATAATTTTTTGGAATTTTCCAAGCTGTTTAAAGGCACAGTCAACTTAGTGTATGTAAACTTCTGACCCAATGGAATTATGATACAGTGAATTCTAAGTGAAATAATCTGTCTGTAAACAATTGTTGGAAAACGTACTTGTGTCATGCACAACCAACTTGCCAAAACTATAGTTTGTTAACAAGAAATTTGTGGAGTGGTTGAAACACTCATGTTGGAGTCATTAAAACTCGTTTATGTAAACTTCCGACTTCAACTGTATATATTTCTGTCTCTGTTGGTCTCTTTTTTTCCTTTTTTTCCCTTCTGGCTCCTCAATCCCCCTTTATCTCACCCTCTCTAAATATCTCTCTTCCTCTCTCATCCCTCTATCCCTTTCCTCACCATCTCCCCAGTGGGAGGAGATCAGTGGCGTGGATGAGAAGTACAAGCCCATCAGGACCTACCAGGTGTGTAACGTGATGGAGCCGGCGCTGCAGAACAACTGGCTGCAGACGGGCTGGGTGGCGCGGCGCGGCGGCCAACGCATCTTCGTGGAGCTGCAGTTCACGCTACGCGACTGCAACAGCATCCCGGGCGTGGCGGGCACCTGCAAGGAGACCTTCAACCTGCTCTACGTGGAGTCAGACAAAGACCTGGGCCGGGTGACCCGCGAGGAACGCTACACCAAGATCGACACCATCGCCGCCGACGAGAGCTTCACGCAGGGCGACCTGGGCGAGAGGAAGATGAAGCTCAACACGGAGGTGCGGGAGATCGGACACCTGAACCGTAAAGGGTTCCACTTGGCGTTCCAGGACGTGGGGGCGTGCGTGGCCTTGGTGGCGGTGCGGGTGTACTACAAGCGCTGCCTGGCCACGGTGCAGAACCTGGCTGTGTTTTCTGATACGGTTGCGGAGGCAGCGTTCGCCACACTCGTGGAAGTCAGGGGAGCCTGTGTCAACAACTCTGAGGTGGACTCGGACAGCCCTCCCAGGATGCACTGCAGCGCCGAGGGGGAGTGGCTGGTGCCCATCGGGAAGTGCAGCTGTTCAGCGGGTTACGAGGAGGGTCACAGCAGCTGTGAAGGTAATAAAAAAAGCGGGATGGAAGGAAGGAGGGATGGATGGATGGAAGGAAGGAGTTATGTAAAGTGAGTGAGGGAACGAGAGAAGAAAAGAGTGAAGGATGTATGGAGGGTGGAAACAAATGCGGGGCAGGGGACTTTGTTTTTTTTGTAATCACCGTGTAGAAATGTTTGGTTTTTGACCTCAAGCAGTTCTGTCTGGCTGTTGGAGACATTTCATCGACAACCTGTAATCATGTTTGAGGCAGACAACAGTCTTACATTGTGAAGGGAAGTGGGTGAAACGATTTTATGAATAGGATGAGTCAGGCACTGCACTGTCCTCAGGTAGTCATTGTATTCAACAAGACAGCATTTGTAATATTGATGACTGTAGTGAAATGCTGTGTTAAGGATGTGGCACGTGGGCAGTTCATGGCCAACTAACATATACACACACCCACACACACCCTTGGGCCAGTGTTAAGGCTGTGAGTGCTCTGACGCAGGACTAGAGATTCTGGCTCATCCTCACAGCCAGTGGTTCAGACGGTCATAGCAGAGAGAGCGACTGGTGTCTGCCATCAGCTTTCGCAGCCCATCTTGTGTCTTTTTGAAAATGGGCAAGAGAGACTGGGCGAGAGAGAGTGAGATACTGAGAATAAAGTGTTACTGCTTTAATGAGAAGAGTCCCTCTGGGCTGACTTGCTTGGACTTTCCTGGAAGAATATACAGTATAAGTGCTTGTGAATGTGTGAGCTTAATACCTGTTCCAGGAAGTTATGCATTATTTGTGACTGTGTGTGTGTTACAGGGAGTTTTGAGTGAGTAATAGAGGATGTGAGAGAGACCAACAGCTAACAGAAACCCAGAAAGAGAGGCAGAGAGCGATAATAGCGAGAGACAGAGGAGATAGCATATTGGTAGAGAGAGCGCTCTAGCCTCATTGGGACTCTAGTGGGAGATTGGCCCTGTCATTGCCCATCAGTGGCAGCCCCAGTGGAGTACTGCTCTATTCAGTGTTAATGGCGTGAATATGCACGGCCAGCACTGCCCAAGCACTCCCACTCCCACAGGCCATACAGCACAAGCACTATTGATCAGCCATAACGCTCCACTAAACTGAGGAATTAGGCTCGGAATCCACACGCATCTGCATACACACACACACACATGCGTGAGCACACACACACACACACACACACACACACACACAAACACACAGCAGCCTATTCTAGTATTTCATTTTACACACCCAATACGGTGTGCGTGGGGTAGGGAGTGGCAAAATGTGTTTCTAGATAGACGTTCTATATGAGAGGCTTTTTTGCTTACTGATTTTTAAATGTTTTTCGACAGTGTATTTGAGTACTTTCTCTTGTGTGTCCTGTATCTTATTTAGATTTAGGAGTAATTGCGTTTCCTAGTGTGCGCGCCGCTCAGTAGTATTGAGTAGAGGCCTGAGGAGGTACTGATAGGGTGTAAAGAGAGAGACCGTGTTCTGTGGAGCAGTGCAGAGCTGATACACTGGCTAGAGCTGCTGCACGCCCTCCTGTGATTAGGTGTGTGTGCCCGTGTGTGTAGAAGGAGAGAAAGAAAGATGGGGTTTTGTGTGTGAGAGGGAAGGGCATGACACGTACCTACACACAGTCTGTCGCACGCACACACACTTTGTTTCCTTTGTCTGTGTTGTTGTGTGTAAGGGAGAAGGAGGGAGTGATGCAATGTAATGTAGTGAACAGTAGAGCTGGGCTGAATGTCAAACCAAACACTAGGCCCCTGAGCCCTTTATCAAGTGGCCACATGCTGTTGTGTTTGATAGTGATCACTTGAGTCTGCAAGTGTTTTTGGCCAAAATGAGCACTGAGAAGATGTGCACTTGACGTCCCAACTGCCATTTATCAATATTCCAAAATTGGGACTAGTTTCAGGAAACTAGGCAAGCTATTTAAAGGTAAATGTTTTTGGGCAGAAATGCTTTCTGGAACATGTGGACTTTCATGTGACTTAATAACAAACTTGTATGCCATGTGTAAATACGAATACAATTATTAAATTACGAGCCTAGTTGGTTTAGCCACAGAAAAAGTCAGCAACCTTCCTGTTAGCCATGATTGGCTGAGACAATGGATGGGCTGGACATGCCGAGAGATGAGTTTGGATTAGTCTGCCATGTAACAGGCTTCTGTCCATCAAAGCCCCCAGAGACCATTTCCGGAGACCTTCTCCCTTACCTCACCTCGCTCATCAACTCATCCTTGACCGCTGGCTACGTCCCTTCCGTCTTCAAGAGAGCGAGAGTTGCACCCCTTCTGAAAAAACCTACACTCGATCCCTCCGATGTCAACAACTACAGACCAGTATCCCTTCTTTCTTTTCTCTCCAAAACTCTTGAACGTGCCGTCCTTGGCCAGCTCTCCTGCTATCTCTCTCAGAATGACCTTCTTGATCCAAATCAGTCAGGTTTCAAGACTAGTCATTCAACTGAGACTGCTCTTCTCTGTGTCACGGAGGCGCTCCGCACTGCTAAAGCTAACTCTCTCTCCTCTGCTCTCATCCTTCTAGACCTATCGGCTGCCTTTGATACTGTGAACCATCAGATCCTCCTCTCCACCCTCTCCGAGCTGGGCATCTCCGGCGCGGCCCACGCTTGGATTGCGTCCTACCTGACAGGTCGCTCCTACCAGGTGGCGTGGCGAGAATCTGTCTCCGCACCACGTGCTCTCACCACTGGTGTCCCCCAGGGCTCTGTTCTAGGCCCTCTCCTATTCTCGCTATACACCAAGTCACTTGGCTCTGTCATATCCTCACATGGTCTCTCCTATCATTGCTATGCAGACGACACACAATTAATCTTCTCCTTTCCCCCCTCTGATAACCAGGTGGTGAATCGCATCTCTGCATGTCTGGCAGACATATCAGTGTGGATGACGGATCACCACCTCAAGCTGAACCTCGGCAAGACGGAGCTGCTCTTCCTCCCGGGGAAGGACTGCCCGTTCCATGATCTCGCCATCACGGTTGACAACTCCATTGTGTCCTCCTCCCAGAGTGCTAAGAACCTTGGCGTGATCCTGGACAACACCCTGTCGTTCTCAACTAACATCAAGGCGGTGACCCGTTCCTGTAGGTTCATGCTCTACAACATTCGCAGAGTACGACCCTGCCTCACGCAGGAAGCGGCGCAGGTCCTAATCCAGGCACTTGTCATCTCCCGTCTGGATTACTGCAACTCGCTGTTGGCTGGGCTCCCTGCCTGTGCCATTAAACCCCTACAACTCATCCAGAACGCCGCAGCCCGTCTGGTGTTCAACTTTCCCAAGTTCTCTCACGTCACCCCGCTCCTCCGCTCTCTCCACTGGCTTCCAGTTGAAGCTCGCATCCGCTACAAGACCATGGTGCTTGCCTACGGAGCTGTGAGTGGAACGGCACCTCCGTACCTTCAGGCTCTGATCAGGCCCTACACCCAAACAAGGGCACTGCGTTCATCCACCTCTGGCCTGCTCGCCTCCCTACCTCTGAGGAAGTACAGTTCCCGCTCAGCCCAGTCAAAACTGTTCGCTGCTCTGGCACCCCAATGGTGGAACAAACTCCCTCACGACGCCAGGTCAGCGGAGTCAATCACCACCTTCCGGAGACACCTGAAACCCCACCTCTTTAAGGAATACCTAGGATAGGATAAAGTAATCCTTCTAACCCCCCCCCTTAAAAGAGTTAGATGCACTATTGTAAAGTGGTTGTTCCACTGGATATCATAAGGTGAATGCACCAATTTGTAAGTCGCTCTGGATAAGAGCGTCTGCTAAATGACTTAAATGTAAATGTAAATGTAAATGTAAATGTCTATAACATGTGCTGCTCAGTATGTGTAGTTAATCCTTTCTAACGTGGCCTTTTTGAAAGATATTACGTAGTAGAACTGAATAAGTGTTGCTCTCCACTTACTGGAGGACCGAGTTTTGAAATCAGTGGAATTAGAGTATGATAGCTAAGGAGATGGAGAAAATTCTGCCGTTTGATTTCAAATATGCAGAGTCGAAAAGAGAACACACAGAAGGCGGTTGTATAAAACACCTGTTTTACATATTCAAACTAAGGGCAACCATGGCATCCGTGACTGAGAGGGAGAAGAGTCCATCCATGTATACTGGTAAGATGTTCTAGCTAGCTACATTTTCAGATATTACACGTTTCAAATTTGGTCAGAAAGTCAAGTTAGTGTACTGTTAGCTAACTAACAATAGCTGGCTGGCTCGCTAGCTAACGTTACATGTATGATCTGGGTAGTTGTATTATTTGTATCTCAGAGCCATTTGCATTGCTAGTTATAGCCTAATGTTAGCTAGCTAACATTGCTACCTGCAGATTCATGCAGGGTAGTAATGTTATGATGTGGGATTATGGTTCATGTCTAAACAAGACTCCACTATGCAAGTAACCATTTCAATAGAATGTTCATGATGTCACTGCGACAACTGTTGATAGAAGTAGCTGGTAAATTCGCTCTGAGTGTCCCAGAGCGCAGAATAACTGACAAATTTACAAATGCTCAACACCTGTTGAATATGGCCGGTGTCCGTAAACGTTGGCAAAAAAGCGTAACTAAATTGTTGCCAGCAGCACAGTTGCAGTCAACAATGCTCTGGATAACATAAAAACAGCCTAATCAGCTCTGCCAGGGTGAGAAAAATGGTCAGAGTGAGCTGTTCTCTCATTTGTCTGGAAGTAGTTAGCAAGCTAGCCAACATTAGCCAGTTAACTGGTGTGCTTGACTACTGTTGTTAGGTCGGAACGCTCGGATCAACCCTACTCCTCGGCCAGAGCATCCAGTGTGCGCTCCGAGAGCGAAACGCTCTGAATTTACGAACAGACAATCTGACAACACTCTGCGTTTACAAACACCCAGAGCGCACTCTGGCACTCCAGATAAAATTCACAAACACACGCCAATACCGATACCCGATATTTTCCTTGCCAAAATAAATAAATAACGATAACCGATATTTCAAATTTGAGCGGCCTTTTTAAGCATTCTAGTGCAGTTAAATAGTTAACATACACACATAGACACAGCGTTCTAAGGCATTGCATCTCAGTGCAAGAGGCGTCACTACAGTCCCTGGTTCGAATCCAGACTGTATCACATCCGGCCGTGATTGGGAGTCCCATAGGGCGGCACACAATTGGCCCAGCGTTGTCCGGGCCGTCATTTTTAAATAAGAATTTGTTCTTAACTGACTTGCCTAGTTACGTAAATGCCAACAAAATAACTTTATTTATGTCCCCATTACCAATAAAACATAATCAAAACCTATTTCTTTCACTTACTTGATATGCTGTTTTGTTGTTCAGTCGTTTCATTCTCAACCAAGATTTTTATGGAACGCCGTTTGGGTCTTTGACGTGTCAAATAACATTATTTGACGTTTCAAATAAGCTTGTTAACCAATCAGGACTTGAATATGACTGCACGTCAAATAATAATTTAATGCGTTCATACATTTTTTACATAGTTATTACACTATCACTCGTATTTCATATGTCACAACGATTCATTGATACGTATGTTATGATGCTGGTAAAGTTGTATTGTGCACCTACAGCGCTGGTCATAAAAAAAAATGCTAGCTAGCTCATGGATGCAAGCAATGTTCTTCCCCAAAAACATAACAAAACAACATAATCGGTTTCAGTAGCTATAGTTAGCTAGCTAACTATATAGCTAGGTGTCATCATCTAAAAGAACCCTAATTTATAAGACAGTTCTTATTTGGTTAATGGTGGTCGGACCCATCTATGTGAAGCTAGCCACAATAAGGATTATCCACAATAGTGGACTTGGCGGTTAGCCTTAAATAAAATTATGGCATAATTCTACTATTTGTATTCATTTACATCACTGCCAATTACATACATACTTTTATTTAGAAGGCAAACGGCAAATTCCACTATTTTGCCTAATCCTTATTGTGGCTAGCTTCACAACACATAAACGTGTCCGGTCAAGCCTCACTAGCCAGATGAAGCTAGCTGGCTGCTTATAACGTTAGCTTTGGGCAACAGGGTTAAGTAGCTGGCTAGCTATTTATTTTCATGAACTGAAGTTCAATTTCAATAGGTGAACAACAAGTGGCAACTTACTCACAAGGATTCCTAAATCATTGCTAAGAATAATGAAAATGACTGCAGTTTCTACTGGTCATTGTTTTCAGGCTGGTTGTATTGGTGCTAGCTAGGTACCAAGCTAAAGCTAGATAGCCCAGAAGTTGTGTTCGAGCAAATTATACTTTATTACCAACGCGATATTGTAAACACAACGTTCGTGGCCGGTGTTTGCTTGTTTGCAGACTTTTTTTGTACAGTTAAAACTTCTCTAGGATAGGGGGCAGAGTTTTCACTTTTGGAAAAATAGCTTGCCCAATTTCAACTTCCTTCTACTCATCCCCAGAATATAAGATATGCATATTATTAGTAGATTTGGATAGAACACTCTGAAGTTTCTAAAACTGTTTGAATCATATCTGTAAGTATAATAGAACTTATGTAGCAGGCAAAACCCCGAGGACTAACCATACATTTAAAAAATAAAAAAATAAATAAAGTCACTGTCTGTTCAATGAGGTTTCATTGGGAAGCCATATTTCTAATCACTCTGTTCTCAGTTCCTACTGCTTCCAATGGATGTCACCAGTCTTAGGAAAGAGGTTGAGGTTATTCATTTGTGCAATGAAGAAGAAGGCCATCAGGAAGTAGAGTAACGTCATGTGTACTGTTTGAGAGTTGTGCAAGACTAAAGAAAGTAGCGTTAGTTTGTTTATCTCCTGTATTGAAAACAGATAGACCCGTCTTCAATTTGATCGATTATTAACGTTTACAAATACCTTAAGTTGTATTACAAAAGTACTTTGAAATGTTTTGGCAAAGTTTAGAGGTAATTCTTTAGATATTTTGTAGTGACTTTGCGCAAATTGGAAGCGTTTTTTTTTCTGGATCAACCGCGCCAAATAAATGGACAATTTGGATATATATGGACGGAATTAATCGAACAAAAGGACCATTTGTGATGTTTATGGGACATATTGGAGTGCCAACAAAAGAATCTCGTCAAAGGTAATGCATATTTTATATCTGCGTTTTGAGTTGCGCCTGCAGGGTTGAAATATGCTACTCTCTCTTTGTTGACATTGTGCTATCATCAGATGATAGCATCTTATGCTTTCGCCGAAAAGCCTTTTTGAAATCTGACATGTTGGCTAGATTCACAACGAGTGTAGCTTTAATTTGGTATCTTACATGTGTGATTTAATGAAAGATTGATTTTATATAATTTTTTTGAATTTGGCGCTCTACATTTTCCCTGGCTATTGGCTAAGTGGGACGCTACCGTCCCGCTATCCCAGAGAGGTTAAGACAGTGCTACTGTATCTTTTTTGACATGCAAAGACCCAAACGGCGTTCCATAGTATGCATGTCGTGAAGCTAATAGCAGTGACGCTATTACTGTGTAACTCCGGTAGGGCAACAGCTGAAAAATAGCGCACTTGGTACGTTGTACTGGTGCTCGACCAGTCGGCGAAAGCCAACATCACCCACGACAGAGAACAGTTGATTGTCAAGGGCATTGAATTCCATTATCTTGGCTTTAATGGATTTTGCCTTTGCGTTGTCTCGCTGAAATTTTCTTACTCTTTCAAATGACTGCTCGACTTGTTGACTGCTCGATCCACACAGCAGACATTGTGGGCTGTGTTCGCAATGCTGTGTTTCACGTGTAGCGCAAACATTTACGTGGCGTCATTACGTCATGTACCTATGTTATATAGGTATTCGCGGTAGCTTTGACATCGGTTTTTAACATCAGCGTTAAACTAGACATCGGGCCGATACCGATGTTGGCATTTTTAGTAATATCGGCCGAATCCGTTATGTTCACAAATATATCGTGCATCCCTAACCCGTAGTATAAACCAGCCTTTAGTTTTAATATTTGGTTGTTTAGTACATGGCCTCACATGTGAATCCTTAAAGAGATGGGTGGGGATAAGGCTTTAGAGGGTGTCAACAATGCTGAATGGTGTAGACAAAGAAGAGCTTTCCAGTAGGTTTACCAAAACATTCGAGGGCCATTTTCTCAAAAGTGAGGTTACAAGTTTATCAACTTTAAAGCAGAATTCCTTTCTCATGGTTCCACAATAGTATGATATACTATTTCTAGCTCTGAGTCTCTACTTTTATCCAATGTAAAAAAATATATGTTTATTTTTACTGTTGCTACATAAGATCGCCGGTTGGTTACAATTCTAAATCCATTCACGAGCATCGTCTTCCGCAACCTGTCTAATAGCATGGCTCACTTGCTATGGAAGACGGGTACTGGGGACCTGGGGGAAAACACAGACGTATACTCCAATAGACAGTGACTCCTACTCCTAGATAAAATATGTGCAAGTATATTGGTTGCCAGTGATTTCATCAGCTGGTTTTAGCTTGTTGTAGCTAATTTCACTGACAAACACTGGGATGGAATTTTTGCTAGCGCTAGTTAAGGATGTCGGGCACTGCACTGATAAACAGCATATAACTTGTCACTTATTTACAATAGTTTGACAGCTTGCTGATGAAGTTGTAGACATGTTCGCAGCAGGCAGTCGGTACTTCAGCGTGTTTCCAAAGCACAAATTGTAACGATGGGTCAGCTAAACGCACAGCGCAGCAGTACTGCTGTACGGACAGACCAGGTTGTTTTGGTGCTTCATTAAAACGTATTAATTGTGATAAAATGATACTACAGTAGCAGGCTAGCTTGCTTATGGAAGGAGCATTGCATTTAGTGGTGCACTAGCTAGTTGGCTAGCTTTCATTTCGTATGAAGTGACTGGCTCAGGCTTAGCTACCAAGGACAGGTTTTTGTGTACATGATCAAACTTCAGAAATACACTAAACTCCTTAGCTATATGTCAAATCGTGCGACTAAGATCTCGAAATTAAACTTTAAAATGAATTATGGATTTCTTGATTCATTCTGACTATATTTGAGGGTGACATAGTAATGATTGTTGTTGCTAGGTAACATGCTAAGATTCATGGGAAGAAGTTGCTTCCCAGGGCGACGAGTCGGCATAGGATACTCGATAAAGAGGCTTCTGAAGGGCACAGTGGAGCGCTCGATGACTCGACAACTAGCGTTTGCAATGACTGGTGAACGCACATATTGAGGGATCGAATGCTCAAAGTGCTCAAAGTGGTCGGTTTGAGATACAGCCCCGGTCTCCAGGGAAGGGAAGGCACCTGTCTAAGCTTACTGCGTAAGGTCCTCCCTCCCACACCACGTAGTTTGCCACGGCACGTGAGAGTGTGCATATATGTGTGGTGCTCTGAAACACAATCAATTATTCATATTTCACCTCAAAAGTTGCGCGCTCCGTGTACTAGTGCGTGTGTGCTAGTGGTTGCGTGCGCGACTGTGTGCTTGTTTGTGGGTTTCTTGTGTTAATTAAGACTAGCTGGTGTACAGTAACTGACTTGTCTATAATTACAGAGACGATGCCTGAAGCAGCTCCTCTTGTCATTATCTCTGTTTCATATACTCTGCTGTCCAGCTTGAGGCGTATCCACTTACACACTCACATTCCCTAGAGTACTCCCTAAGTGCACACTTCATGTCTACTGTACTGCTGACTTCCTCAAACACCTCTGTCCTGGTCCTCTCTCATACTGTACCTCCTGCATCCTCCCTCTTGGGTATCTCTATCTCCTCTTCCCTGTCCCATCTCTCCTAGTCCCTCTCTCATACTGTACCTCCTGCATCCTCCCTCTTGGGTATCTCTATCTCCTCTTCCCTGTCCCATCTCTCCTAGTCCCTCTCTCACATCCCCTCTTTCCTCTCCACTGGTCCCACTCACTCTTAGCCCCACCCTCTTTACTCCTTCGCCTACTCTGCTGTTGGGTCCGTAAGGCAGAGTGAGACAGGGTGAGTCAGGTTAACGGGCGTACATTTTGGGAGGCCAGAGACACCGTTGTGGGCTGGCACTGGAGAGTGGAAGTATGTATTATAGCTCTAGCCCTCTGTCACTCCCTCGCCTACTTGTCCTCGCTTTACCTCTCTTGGGCACTTTCTCTGCTCTCTCTCCATCTCTTTCACCACGTTTCTCTCGCATTTTTCCCAACCCCATCGCTCTTTCTCTCTCTGGTCCTCCCCTGGCGTGGCGCCACCCTCGCCCATCTGTTGGAAAGCGGAGGCGGGTGGAGCCCTCCCTCCCTACCTCACGCCCACTAATGTTCACTGTCTCTCTGCACTCAGTTTCAATAATTCACGCTCTGGCGGGAGACAAACCCACGCTTCTTACTCAAGCATCTGATGTATTTATTTAGCCAGGCCATCGAGACGGCTCGCCGCTAACGCACGCACACACCGAGGGCCTTGAAATGGCTTGGCACATACCCTCCTTTGCCTTCCTTCACCCGGGAGGAAGAGGAGATGAAGGAGAGAAGGGGATAGGGGTATGAAGAAAGGGGCTAGACTCTTTGAGCACGTTGTCATGAGAACCGTTGGTCCAACACGCCACACACAACCCTTCCACGCACCGCAGCGAGAGGTGAGCTGAGGATGACTACTGACTGACCCAGGGTTACCTTCGCTGTCCTGATGCAACAATATCAGTTGGTTAAAACTGGTCTAGAATCAGATTGGATATAACTTCTAACAGCCTGTCTGTGTAATATCAATCCCGTTGTGTTAACCTGGCACTCCTGCTTCTAACTAACCACCAATAGAGACTGGAAGTATTGAAGTGTGTGTGTGTGTGTGATGTATCTGTGAGTGTGCTGCCAGACTACGTCTGGGTCTCTGTATTCACAGCTCTGCTAGCCTGCAGTGGGTTTTCTCTCTCAGCCCCCTTGTATAGGAAGGCTGCTCTGCCAGCTTGCCCTTCACCGCTCTGACGCCTCATTTTGTTGTCATTTGTCACCCAACCCCACCCCAAAGAAAATGGATGACATTTCCACAGACACCTGCGTCTCTCCTATGTTCACTCACTCACACACACACACCGAGATGGACAACTCGCACACATACAAAAAGATGGCACCGATACACACATGCATATTACACACATACGCACAAACACAATGGCACATGTGCGTGCACAGACTCTGGCTTCCTCCCACACTCTGACTCACATTCACAATCTGTCCTTAACTCACTCCATCTGTTTCTGTCTATTTGTCACACACACACGCACACACGTGATTGACACACCGAAGGGAATGTTAATAGTGATATTTCCAGTGCAGTGTGGTATATGGCGCTCCTGCCAAGCCCTAGGGTTAATGTGGGTCCACTGTCACACTGAGAGAGAGATGGAGGGAAGGAGAGGGAGATGCTGAACGCCTTAGGTGCTATACTATCAATGTGATAGGCTAGAGCAACCCTCTCCTCAAGTCTTTTTCCTCTTTTCTCTCTTTCTTTTACCCTCTCTTTCTCATGCTCCTCTTTTCCTCTTCTATGTTCTCCCCCCTCTTTCCCTCCTCTCTTTCACTTTGTTTCCCTCTCCTGTCTTCCCCTGTTCTCTTTGCCACTACCACTCCTTTTAACCCCCTGCCTCTCTTTATCTTCCCTCTCCTTCCCCTGATGCCCCATGTGTCTGGTGTTGACTCCAGTCAGCAGCCGGTCCCTGAAGGTCACCTCCCTCGTGGGGCTAGAGGGGCATACACAGCCAGGAGGAGGTGTTAAATGTCTCCTCCCTCCCTACAGAGTGTACACTATCAATGTCCCCTCAGAGCCACTGGCCTCCTAGTCTCACACACAGTCTGATTCAGCTAGCCTCGAGAGGGAATGAGGTAAGTCAAGTGTATGTGTGGTGGGGGTTCTGTGTGGTGGGGGGGCTGTGTGGTGGGGTTGTGTGTGTGCATGCTAAAATGCACATTCTCTCTCCGATGGCTTAGCAGAGCATGGGGAACATCCCCTTTCTTTCTTTGTTCATCTCCGTTCACTGTTGTGGAGGCTGACACCAAATACCTGTCATCCATTAGTGTAAATCTACTGTTGAATGAGTTATTTCCACTCATCATCCATTATATTGGAACGGGTGTGTGCCTCAGTGGAGCTGGGAATGGGTTGCTCGGCCCCTCTTGTCCTTCTCTGTATGTCAGTGTTTGAACTAGTTCCTGGCTGGGTGACGGATAGATGGAGGGAGTGTTCATGAACTCAACACTCCTCTCCCAAGATCAAGGAACCCCAGTGTCCCTCAGAGAAATAGAGAACTACTGTAGAAGTATAGAGGGGGGGTTAGAGAGAACACCCTGCTCGGAGGGAAGGTCATAGTCAGCGGGGGGAGTCGGACACACACTGTCGCTCCTGCTGTGCCAGGGACACACACCCACACAGTGATGAACTCGGTTTGTCATTTCACTTTGAAAAACACAAGGACTCCCAGACATGTAACCAGAGTAGCTTGTGCCTGTCAAACATTCATTAACCGTTGTTGCCACTCTAAATCCACACGTACAGATTTTTTTTTTTTTACATTCATTTTTAATCAAACCTTTATTTAACTAGGCAAGTCGGTTAAGAACAAATTCTTATTTACAATGACGGCCTAGGAACAGTGGGTTTAACTGCCTTGTTCAGGGGCAGAAGGACAGATTTTTACCTTGTCAGCTCGGGGATTTGATCTAGCAACCTTTCGGTTACTGGCCCAGTGCTCTAACCACTAGGCTACCTGCCGCCCCTCATGACAGACATGACTTTAGACATTACAGTCCCAACACATATACGCACTGACAGGCTTTATGCCTTCACTTCATTTACAGTCCCTCCTTCTAAAAATCAAAAATCAAATTTATGGGCGATTCATGATATATATCTTGATAATTTTTTAAGCTTTAAAGGTCAATACACTGCAAGTAAAATTATACCTGGGCTAAGTATAAGCCTTCCACAACCATAAGACCCACTAATAATTGAGTTATTTTATTCAAATAGTTTAACCTGCTTTTTTGTAATCACTGATCTGGCTTTCCGGTCTGTTTTATGAAAATGCATTATTTATTTTGTTACAAATTTAACCAGAACCATGCACAATGCACATCCACTTGCAGACATTATAGAAAATGAACACAGGTCTCATAAACAATCTCTCAAGCACAAGCCCACGTACAAGTGAGTAGCCAGCTAATCTTTATATTTCAAGTCTAGCCAACTTGGACCTATTTGCTTGTTAACAAGATAGGAGGGTGTGTTCCTAACAGTTCTATCCGCCTCCAACTGTTTGAACAACAGCCTGTTCACTTTAAGATTGAAATCAAGTGGTTTACCTAGATAAGAGGATGCTTATTTCTCAGAATGAGAAATAGTTGCCAATTCCTGTTTTTTTTATGTGTCATTTTATGCTCATTGCACATTTATAAAACACAGACTAGAAAACTAGCACATGAGTCTGTGGCCAAAATGCTGCTAGCGGGTACGTGGTACCGCAATGCATAAACATAAACTGAGCATTCCTTTCCCACAATCATGTTCATTGATACTTTTTTGTTTTAGTAGGGTCTGCGCTGTTCTATATGTTGGGAGATGAGACAAGAAAAGGGTATTGTTACAAAGAGGAAGTTCTCGTCTATTACAGTAAAATAATGTCTAATCATTTCGCTGTTCATATGACTGGTTCTGTTGGACCAAACCTCAAATGCAAATATTGAGTTTAAACTGCATGCTGTCAGAGAGGAAGAAGTTATCTTTCGTCATTGTTGTTGTGAGTGACAGGGGGAGGTGATTGGTGTCTGCACAGAAGGAGCAAAGGAGACAAGACCAAAAAGAGAGAACTCTTAAAACCTTGATGCTTGCGATAGACATTTGGAACATCATGCTAAAACATATATTTGAATTAATCTAAATCATTTGATATATCGCCCAGCCCTACCTCCCGCACTCTCAGACAGAGACACACACACCACTGCTCATCCAGCTCTAAAACACCAGCCCCCCCCTCTCTCCGCCCGGTGTCATCATTTTCATTTGGCCGGTGTTATAGCGTGGTGTATAAATCCCCGGTGGTTTTACGAGGCAGCAGCCGGACTGACAGACAGGCCGCGGGGCCTTTACCAGCTCAGCTGGTAAACTGCTGAGCTGTAGCTGGTGATAAAGGTGTTGAATGCTCCCTAACACACACACACCCTGGGGGATAAAACTGATCCCGGAACAGCCTTCCCTGTGGGGACTGGGCAGCCTATCCCAGCTTTAGATGCAGATGGTGAAATCCCTTTGAGATAAAAAGCCCCAGGGTGGATTTGTGGTTTGTGGGGACCTTAGGAGTGGTTTATAAGGACCTGGGGACGGGGTGATGTCCTCTGGAGCGGTTAGTTAGGGTCGGAAGACTGTCCCCAGGGCTGCCTAGAGGGACACAGTTCCCCTCCACATGCCACCTGTGATGGGATATGAGCTGGCTGTTGGCTCATTATAGGCCATGGTTATTGCCTCATTCATATGGGTTCAGAGTATAGATGGTTGGGTGTTTATGAATAATTCAGTTCTTGTATTTGCAATGTAAAGTGGTGTGTGCGTATCAGGGCTAGGACAATACCAGTATCACGATACTCGTTAGTATCGTGGAAAGGACTCAAAACACGAAGCGGATATAACTTCTTTAGGAAACAGCCCTAATGATCTAATTTAATTTTAATTGTCACATGTTTCGTGAACAACAGGTGTAGACTAACAGTGAAAGTCTTATTTACGGGCCAATCCCAACAATGCAGAATACAATTTAAAAACAAATATATATACAGTTGAAGTCGGAAGTTTACATACACCTTAGCCAAATACATTTAAACTCAGTTTAAAAAAAATTCCTGACATTTAATCCTAGTAAAAATTCCCTGTCTTAGGTCAGGTAGGATCACCACTTTATTTTAAGAATGTGAAATGTCAGAATAATAGTAGAGAGAATGATTTATTTCAGCTTTCATTTCTTTCATCACATTCCCGGTGGGTCAGAAGTTTACATACTCAATTAGTATTTGGTAGCATTGCTTTTAAATTGTTTAACTTGGGTCAAACATTTTGGGTAGCCTTCCACAAGCTTCCCACAATAAGTTGGGTGAATAATGGCCCATTCCTCTTGACAGAGCTGGTGTAACTGAGTCCGGTTTGTAGGCCTCCTTGCTCGCACACGCTTTTTCAGTTCTGCCCACAAATTTTCTATGGGATTGAGGTCAGGGCTTTGTGATGGCCACTCCAATACCTTAACTTTGTTGTCCTTAAGCCATTTTGCCACAACTTTGGAAGTATGTTTGGGGTCATTGTCCATTTGGAAGACCCATTTGCGACCAAGCTTTAACTTCCTGACTGATGTCTTGAGATGTTCTTTCAATATATCCACATAATTTTCCTACCCCATGATGCCATCTATTTTGAAGTGCACCAGTCCCTCCTGCAGCAAAGCACCCCCACAACATGATGCTGCCACCCCGTGCTTCACAGTTGGGATGGTGTTCTTCGGCATGAAAGCCTCTCCCTTTTTCCTCCAAACATAACAATGGTCATTTTGACCAAACAGTTCTATTTTTGTTTCATCAGACCAGATGACATTTCTCCAAAAGGTACGATCTTTGTCCCCATGTGCAGTTGCAAACCGTAGTCTGTCTTTTTTATGGCGGAGCAGTGGCTTCTTCCTTGCTGAGCGGCCTTTCAGGTTATGTCGATATTGTACCGGTTTCCTCCAGCATCTTCACAAGGTCCTTTGCTGTTGTTCTGGGATTGATTTGCACTTTTCGCACCAAAGTACGTTCATCTCTAGGAGACAGAACGCGTCTCCTTCCTGAGCGGTATGACGGCTGTGTGGTCCCATGGTGTTTATACTTGCGTATTATTGTTTGTACAGATGAACGTGGTACCTTCAGGCGTTTGGAAATTGCTCCCAAGGATGAACCAGACTTGTGGAGGTCTACAAAAACAAGGTCTTGGCGGATTTCTTTTTGATTTTTTCCCCCATGATGTCAAGCAAAGGGGCACTGAGTTTGAGGGTAGGGCTTGAAATACATCCACAGGTACACCTCCAATTGACTCAATTAGCCTATCAGAAGCTTCTAAAGCATGACACCATTTTATGGCATTTTCCGAGCTGTTTAAAGGCACAGTCAACTTAGTGTATGTAAACTTCTGACCCACTAGAATTGTGATACAATGAATTATAAGTGAAATAATCTGTCTGTAAACAATTGTCATGCACAAAGTAGATGTCCTAACCGACTTGCCAAAACTATAGTTTGTTAACAAGAAATTTGTGAAGTGGTTGAAAACTAGTTTTAATGACTCCAACCTAAGTGTATGTAAACTTCCGACTTCAACTGTATATATAATAATTTGAGGAATAAAGACACAATGACCAATGATAGGGAACCAGGACCAAGTTGATATGCAGGGGTATGAGGAAATGTAGATTCTTACAGACAGACTTTTTGCCACAGACTTTGTGTGTGGCAAAAAGAGCTAGTGCAAAAAGGGTCAATGCAGATAGTCCGTGTTGCTATTTGGTTGGATATTTAACTATTTAGCAGCCTTATGTCTTGGGGGTAGATGCTATTCAGGAGACTTTTGGTCCCAGACTTAGCGCTCCGGTACTGTTTGCCGTGCAGTAGCTTAGAGAACAGTCTATGACTTGGGGGGCTGGAGTCTTTGACCATTTTTAGGGCCTTCCTCTGACACCGCCTGGTATAGGGGTCCTGGATGGCAGGGAGTTCGGCCCCAGTGATTTACTGGGCCGTACGCGCTACCTTCTGTAGCGCCTTGCGGTCGAATGCCAAGCAGTTGCCATACCAAGCGGTGATGCAGCCAGTTAAGATGCTCTCAATGGTGCAGCTGTAGAACTTTTTTAGGATCTGAGGGTCCATGCCAAATCTTTTTAGCCTCCTGAGGGGGAAAAAACAATGTTGTGCCCTCTTCAAAACTGTGTTGGTGTGTGTGGACCGTGATAGATCCTTTGATGTGGACACAGGGACTTGATGCTCTCGACCCGCTCTGCACAGCCCCGTCTGGGGGCATGTTCAGCTCTCCGTTTCCTGTAGTGACTACAGGAAACGGAGAGCTGAACATGCCCCCATTCACATCGACGGGGCTGTGCAGAGCGGGTCGAGAGCATCAAGCATCGGCTCCTGGAAATCGGCTCCTGGAAACAAACATCATTATGTTGTCATGTATTTATTTATTTTCCAAGCTATAGCACACAATATTTTACATACAGCAGATTTTTAAAGGACCACATAGTTCTGTCTGCTTCGTATTTTCATTTTTACCACAGAAAAAACATTGCGACACTTGTATCGTCTCGACCATAATGTGTGTTATAATAGTTTCAGTCAGTGTGTCACAGGAGGTTGGTGGCACTTTCATTGGGGATTGCGGGTTCATAGTAACGGCCACATGGTTTCCATGGGTTTGATGCCATTCCCTCCGCTCCATTCCAGACGTTACTATGAGCCATCCTCCCCTCAGCAGCCTCCACTGGTGTGTGTGTTTAGGCGGGAGGGGAACGGAGGGCTGCTGTGTGTACGTGGGGGCACTGAAGTAGGTGAATGAGTATGAGAAGGCCGTGTGTGTGTGTGTGTGTGTGTGTGTGTGTGTGTGTGTGTGTGTGTGTGTGTGTGTGTGTGTGTGTGTGTGTGTGTGTGTGTGTGTGTGTGTGTGTGTGTGTGACCGTCAGTGCAGTCACTGAATGAGTAGGTGACCCGTCTGCCGTTTTAAACCCGTCTGTGTTTCGGCTACTGTCCCCCTGGGTCCTCTACACTCTCTGATGGCACATCAGAGGCCTCCGCTCATAAACACACGTCATTAATAACACACACACACACTCCTCAGTGACTGTAAAATTCAATTACGCAGCAGGGGAGCTGGCCGCCCCCACATTACAGCCTTCCAGGGTGACATTTCATTTGCAATGAATCATGGGCCGACGTTGGACCCGGCAGAGGAGCACAACACCGCTTCTCTCGCTCGCTCTCTCTCCTCTACGTTATCCCCTGTTCCCTTGCATAAACACTTTTGCACCGTACGTGCTTTCTTCTCGTGTCGTGATGCGATAAAATTCCTGGGCAAGAACAGACCCGTTTACCGTCTGGTGCCGATACGGTGGTATGTTTGGTTTACCGCCCTCACAGTTCCCAGGGTGCACCACGGTGGTCGTTAGGTATTCACAGACCACCCTCAGCCCCACCAGCGACAATACCGGTGTAGTGTTGTGAATTAAAGTTAGGGCCCAGAGTTTTTCCCTGGCCATTTGACCTGACCAGGATATTCTAGGCCATAATTATAGCCTATACTAACTAGGGCATGGGGTTTTCCTAAGACCTGGAGTTTGACTCGGTCAGGTTACATGCAGAGGAAAAACTCTGGGCACTACAATAATTAAAGTTAATGACAGTCATCTGTTGTACGTCGTTGTATTTGTCAGGACTACCCCATTTTCCTGCTCTCCTCGTCACAAAGGCAAACATGTACAGGACAAGGACACTCCAGCTCTGTTAAACGAGGAAAATGCCCCATCAAATATGAAAACGCATAGCTTTTCTGACCCAGCAGCAACACTTGCCAGATCACTGCAGCAGAATCACCAGCCACTGAAAGCGTTACACGACGCCAAGGGAAGGGAACAAGGCCGTTTCCTCACAAAGAGAGCAGCACAGGTTGTACGTCAAAAGGGATGGGGACTCCCCACTACAAAAATAGTCTCCCCTAGGAGTTGTTTTGATTGTATGCGTCGGTAATGTGCGCCTGCGGTGTGCTTCTGCTGTGTCTCCCCTAGGAGACTATTTTTGTAGTGGCAGGGAAAGTTAAAGGTTTTAGTCGTGGAAATGTTGAATTTGGAAATGTTTAATTAATTTGAAAGACACAAACTAGGACACATGCTCTGTACACATCAATAGGCCCAAATAAACCAAGTGAAAGATTAGCCGTATGTTGCTATAAATACATAAACAACAATCCGTTTGGCATTTTTGTGTGTTTCCATGGTGTTTTCTGGCTCCTTGTTTTCAGTTGTTAGGCTGCTCATTTAAAATTCCTCAGTGTGTAGGAGTGTTGTCCAGGCCTAGGGCTGTGTGTTTTGATTGTATGCGTCCGTAATGTGCGCCTGCGGTGTGTTTCTGCAGTGTGTCTTATCAGCAGTATGTTTAGTGACCTGTACTGTTGTCAGCCAGTGTCGTGAAGAACTGACCCTAGATCAGAACCTACCATTGGATAAGGGCACTATCTCCCTCCTAGGAGAACAATCCATCCACCTCTCTCCCTTAAATTACTTTCATTCTCACAATGATGCCTGGCAATCTTCCGCCTATTTACTTTACCAGTGCTTCAGATAGGACCGTTTCAATCTGCCTCTACACGCTATCTTGACTGTGTGAGGGGGATGCTGTGGGGCGATGGTCAATTCTCGTAAGACATTGAACCGTGGCGCACACAAATCCCCCCCACTCTGCCGTCGCCTGTTTTATGTTTCCATAAAACTGTCCAATATCCCCTCTCTAACACTCCCATGGGTCAGAGCGGGGAAATAAATTCATGGTGGCAACCATTGAGCAGCCCGCCTTCTGGAGTAATGCGTTCTGCGTCACCTCAGACAAGAGCGGCTCAGAGACCAAACGGTAAATTCTCGCCGCCCCGTCCCAGAATGCATTACACCAGGAGGCGGCTCAACCGCTGACCTTCAGGTGTCACCATTTACATAATATCAGACGATGAGGTGTGTGAGTGACGACTCTGCAACCCACCAACTCAAATATTTTTTATTTTATTCTTGAAGAGACGCTCTGATGCAGATAACTTGTGTAATGCAGTGATCTCTGAGACACATACACACCCAGGCAAACACACACTACATACGCACGCACACATACACACATGCGCACACAGAAACTGTATGACAGCGGAGAGATGTCTCGCCCCCCCCTCTCTCTCTGGCACACACATGGCCTCTGTCCCTCATCCCAGTTTGGGGATGAGTGGGTGGGTACTAGAGGTCGACCGATTAATCGGAATGGACGATTAATTAGGGCCGATTTCAAGTTTTCATAACAATCGGCAATCGGCTCTTTTTGGTCCACCAATAATCGGTATCGGCGTTGAAAAATCATAAACAGTCGACCTCTAGTGGGTACCCCATGAGGAAGGTGACCTTTATTTAAATCCACTGGTCTGTGTGTCTGCCTCCCTAATGTCTTCCGTCAGAAAGAAGGGGCTTCTCTCTTCCCTCTCTCCTCAACTCAGCACTGATGTGATTTAGACCAGAGGGGGGAGGGGCGGGTTGAATGGACAGCAAGCCAGATGCACCTTCCTCTTACTGCTG
Organism: Salvelinus alpinus; assembly: GCF_045679555.1. Classification (NCBI taxonomy): domain Eukaryota; kingdom Metazoa; phylum Chordata; class Actinopteri; order Salmoniformes; family Salmonidae; genus Salvelinus; species Salvelinus alpinus. The sequence continues at coordinate 7,628,657 of NC_092111.1, forward strand.
CACGTGATGGGGAACAGAATAATAATATTATGCAGGATGTGATTTATACAGGTTTATGTCTATAACTATTTTACATTTATTTAACTAGGCAAGTCAGTTAAGAACAAATTCTTATTTTCAATGACAGCCTGTTTGTGAAGTCTGTCAGGAGCATGCTGGGTGACTGCACTTTTTAAAGGTTGACTTGCGCTCTGTGCGACACACAGAGAACAAATAGCACCATATGAACACACACACACACACACACAGAACACTACAGGGATAAACACTATTATTGCTGATACCACCCATCGTTGCTCTTTCCGACAGTTCCGCATCTCTTTACTTTCCTCCGCTCTTTTCCACCCTTCAGCCGTTCTTCTTCTCAAAGTCAAACTCCCACCCCCGTCTGAGGGATTGGATCGATCCATCCTCAGCCCACCTGCCACATTGTCCTTTGACCGCTGGGCTAAACCATTAAACTCCACATGGGGGGGATTACACCCCTTGTCCTCTCTCTATTCCCCTAGTGTGTCCTCTTGTATTGCCTTCTATTTGTCCTCACGAGAACTGTTCCATGTATGAGTCTCCCTCCATATAGGGACCAACCCCTTGTTTCACACTGGTTATCTCTGCTAATATCTCTCCTCCCTTATCCCTGATCAATATCCCCCCTTCTTTCTTCCTCTCCTCCCTGTCTGGCTCTCTCCCATGCCCTCTGTCCTTCCCAGCCATAACTAGATCCATGGTGTGCGTGCCCGTACTGCTGCCCTTCTGGAGGATAATGCCAATTGGAGAATGCGCACTAGATGCATGGGTAGGATTGTGTTTGTTTGTTTGTTTGTTTGTTTGTGTGTGTGTGAACATACTTCCCATTGGGTCAGTCAATACCCTCAGCATGAGAAACCAAATAAACCCCGGCGGCAACCTGTTATCCTCCCTCCATCCCTCCTTTTGCCACTCTCTCTCTCTTCTTTTCTTCCCACTTCTTGAGTCCTTCACTCAAAAGGGCCCCCTATAACGCTCACCACGGTTAGAGGAACAAACGACAACAAACAAAGTGAGAAATCAATAAAAGCGAGAACACCAGCGGGTTGGAATAGTCTGTGTTTGTCAGAGAAGAGGTGTGTGGGTGTGGAAAGCTGTAGAGCTGTGGTACATTCAGAAAGGGAGCTTAGCTTGTCAAGGGGAATCTGGATTCAGTGACATGGGCTGTCAGCCCTCAATCACAAGCTCTCAAATGAATGACAAGCACACACAGGCGCAGGCACAGAGGCATCCAAACACACAAATTCACAGAAAGACACACACACACACACACACTTACTAGCCTACAGATGCAGGAGGCCCAGCTTCTCCCCTCAGACACATTTTTGTCACTTTGTCATTCTGCAGGCCCCACGGCATGCTGTGTGTGGTTATTCCTCAGCTGTAGCCCCCATTCTGTCCTCATTACGTCACACTCCCTGCAGACTGAACACGTCTTGGACGACCCTCGACCCCTCTCTCCCCACCACCAAACACACACAAACACGCACAGAACCACTTGGTGACGCAATTCGACTACACTGCACTGGAAGCTGCGTCAATTTGTCCAATGTGTTTTAAGAAAAGAGGAGGAACGGGGAGGAAGAGAAGAATGAATCACACCAACTCGTTCCTCCCCCTCTTCTTATTTGGTCTCCGTCTTTTTGTTCACTCGTCCGTCTCTGACTTTTACAATATCTCTTAGGTCTTTACTAAGTTGGTTTGTGTCTTTGGTTTCCAAGCCCTTTGCTTTCACTAATATATGAGTCTCGCTCCAATCCCCCCCAGTGTGTGGCATGTTTAATTCATCCGTGTGTGTGTACTCACGTGTGTGTCTGATCAGAAAGTGTGTATGAATCTCCTCTGGGCTAATGGAAGTGGGAAGAATAGGAGAGAAGTCCCTCATTTCTCCATGGAGGAATCCTCCCGAATACTCAGCTCTTCCAAGACCCACACCACGAACTCACCCTCAGCCAGACTATGTTAACTCACACACACACACACACGCACGGCTTGTATGTTACACACGCTATTTATTAACTATCACACACACACTGTACATTAGACCCAACTAGCACGCACACACTATGTCATTTCTTAAACATGCTGTCACGGCACGCTATAGGTAGTCTGGTGACTGTATTGGCATTCTATCTTTATCACAGTGGAGATATATCGTAGAGCCGAGGCTGGTAGCTGTCAGAAACCTTCCAGTTCCTACTCAGTTGATTATTTTAGGAAACTACTGTATGTGAAGTAATAAAGTCATTTACCTCTAGTTGGTGTTTGAGGTGGTGGTACTCTGTAGCTCAGTTGGTAGAGGATGCGTCTGCTAAATGGCATTCGTTACGGAGTTATTTTGAAGTCGAGGTGAGTTTTAGTAATATAGTTGATTTAAACAGTTGATTTAAGGAATTAATTGACCTGCATCTCACAGAACACCTATTAGACCAAATCGTCAATCCAATTTCCGATCCTGTCCTTAACTTACTGCCCTAGAAAGGAATTTTTGACCTCAACCCTGCTAATCAAATGCTTTTATTGTGACTCAGCCATGCATTTTATCACCCACTGAAATCTACCTCATCAATATCACGCTGTGGTGATGACACCCAGGGCAATTGTAAGGGTTCTAAGCATTTCCAACCACTGTGTGTATGTCACCTATGGGTTTCTACGTGGCACGTTGACTGAGTAGGTATGCAAAGCATGTCTTATGGCTCCGCAGGGGTGATGAAACAGCAGGGGACCATCAAGGGCACGTGGTCTCTCTGTGTCTCTCTCTCACCCTCATTGAATGCACCACTGAAGTGAATCACTGTTTAAACGCTCAGTGAACGGTCAAGGAACAGTATGTAACATGATCTCCGAGTGTTCCTTGACCGCTCACTGAGCGTCTAGCTGAGCGTTTAGCTCACTGAGCGGTCAAGTAGCACTCGGAGATCATGTTACATTCTGTCAGTGTGTGTGGGTTTATCATGATGATGTTTGAGGGGTGTTTATGGTACTGTAAGAATGACAGTGAGGGGGGGTGTGCATGCACACACGTACATACTGAATGAGTGCAAGGGTGTAGAGAAGAGCTTTGGTTTCTAGGTGAATTTAAAAGCTTTTTGAAAGCACTTAATAATAGTGAACGCCTAACTCAGCATTTTACTACATATCTAATTATATATGTGTGTTTGTATAGGTAAGTGAGCACAGTTAAGTTTTGGGTTTTCTACAGGCTACATGTGGTCGAGGACAATTGTTTTGCCCGTACTGTCCTGATCCCGCAACTGTTTTATAACCCCAGAACTTTCCTGTCACATCCCGTTTTAAAAATCACTCCTGTCATTTTCGTAGAAATGACTTCCTCTGTTATGTGCGAGTCTGTCCCTCGCTCTGTGTTTGAGTAGCTATAGCAACTGTGCCGTTTGGCTGCTGCTCATTGATCATGACAGTTGCCTGCACACGCAGCTGATAACCACATTATGAGATTTTGGGCAGCCCTTCTACTACTCAGTCGGATGAACTCATGGACATCATGGACTCATGGCAAAAGTATGTGGACACCCCTTCAAATTAGTGGATACGGCTATTTCAGCCACACCCATTGCTGACAGGTGTACAGTATAAAATCGAGCACACAGCCATGCAATCTCCATAGACAAATATTGGCAGTAAAATGGCCCGTACTGAAGAGCTCAGTGACGAACAACGTGGCTCCGTCATAGGATGCCACCTTTCCAACAAGTCAGTTGCTAGAGCTGCCCCGGTCAACTGTAAGTGCTGTTATTGTGAAGTGGAAATGTCTAGGACCAACAACGGCTCAGCCGCGAAGTGGTAGGCCGCACAAGCTCACCGAACGGATCCTCCGAGTGCTGAAGCGCTAAAAATAGTCTGTCCTCGGTTGCAACACTCACTACAGAGTTCCAAACTACCTCTGGAAGCAACGTCAGCACAATAACTGTTCGTCAGGAGCTTCATGAAATGGGTTTCCATGGCCGAGCAACCGCACACAAGCCTAATATCACCATGCCCAATGCCAAGAGTTGGTTGAAGTGGTGTAAAGCTTGCTGCCATTGGACTCTGGAGCAGTGGAAACACATTCTCTGGAGTGATGAATCACACTTCACCATCTAGCAGTCCGACAGACGAGTCTGGGTTTGGTGGATGCCAGGAGAACGCTGCCTGCTCCAATTTGGTGGAGGAGGAATAATGGTCTGGTTCAGACTAGGCCCCATAGTTCCAGTGAAGGGAAATCTGAACACTTCAGCATACAATGACATTCTAGACGATTCTGTGCTTCCAACTTTGTGGCAAGGCCCTTTCCTGTTTTCAGCATGACAATGCCCCCGTGCACAAAGCGAGGTCCATACAGAAATGGTTTGTCAATCGGTGTGAAAGAACTTGACTGGCCTGCACAGAGCCCTAACCTCAACCCCATCGAAAACCTTTGGGATGAATTGGAACGTAGACTGCGCACCAGGCCTAATCGCCCAACATCAGTGCACTAATGTTATTGTGGCTGAATGGAAGCAAGTCCCCACAGCAATGTTCCAACATCTAGTGGAAAGCCTTTCCAGAAGAGTGGATTCTGTTATAGCAGCAAACCAACTCCATATTAATGCCCATGATTTTGATATGAGATGTTCGACGAGCAAGTGTCCACATACTTTTGACCATGTCGTGTATGTCTCCGTGTGCATCTGGGGCAAAGTAGTGACTGGCTTCAACTGGAGCGAGGCGCGAGAGTGAGCTGACAAAGGTGAGAGAAAATAAATTAGTTTTTTTTTATTTATTTTTAATTTGATAAACTATATTAGGGCTACGTACAGTTTATTTAAATTTATTAAATGCTCTACACCCCCCTTTCAATCCTGTACTGCCCGTTCCTGTAGACTGTCAATCCTGGCTTGTCCCGAACTTGACTCTAGAACTTGACTCCCATTCCTGCCCATTCCCTTGTCAACCTGCAATGCAGAGTGCCTGTACGCCCTCACAGAAGAAATCCCACAGCAATATAGACCTTTGAATATTAACCACGTTGACTTAATCTCACTTCAGAGTCAATTTAACTCCCTAACAGGGTTTCTGAGGTCAAAAACACACTAGCACATTCAGCATTCAGGATTCATGTAGCTTTTCCAGTGCCAGACAAAATGGAACTGCACATTGATTTGATCAGATTTCTTGCTGCATGGGGAGTATGTTGTGTTTTTATTTCGGAAAGCAAGAATAACGTTATCAGTAGAATCCTAGCCTGGTCCCAGATCTGTTCATGCCTTTTTACCAACTACAACAGAAACCGATCTGGGACCAGGCTGCTTGAGTCCTACTGTGTATTAGGTGGGTGTGACTGTAGAATAGAGTTGTGTAGTTCAAATTTCTAATCAAATATGTTTTATAAAGCCCTTTTGTACATTAGCATAAAGTGGTTTACAGATACTCAGCCTAAAACCCTGTCATGGAAAAGCTCAAACGGAACACAGAAATTGGTGATTAGAAAAGCACACACAGAACATTTTTCCATCACAATCCCAAAGAGCAAGCAATGGTGAGGCAGAAGCACAGTGGCTAGGAACAACTCCCTGGAGGGCAGGGGCGTAGGAAGAAACCAGACTGCCTCTGCATTGAAGCCTGTGGACAGATTGACTTGTCTCAACTCGTCTCAAGACTCATGGTGACACGTCTGGTCTGTCTATATCGGGCTGCTCTGGAGTAGTGTTTCTGTAGTGTGTGTTTTGTGTGTACAGGAACTGTATTGTGTACCGGTTCCCCTGTACAGCTTCCTCTTCTCTCTCGTTCTCTGATCCCTGGTGGTTTGCAATGCACTGGCCTCCTACACTGTTTGTGTATGTGACTAATACAATTGTATTTTATTTGAGTGAATGCGTGCCTCGGTCTTGTGTGTTTTGTGTGTACTTTCTGTGTGAGTGTGTGTCTTCTGCCAGTGTCCCAGAATGCAGCAGCCCTGTCCAATCCCAGCCTTAGGAACAGCCAAGTAATGATAGTAGATGGCCACATCCTGGTCACCAGGAGAAAGGGTCAATTTCAACACAGAGACAGTCTCACTGTGATCTCTCCCTAAAGATTGTGTGTGTTACCTTCATATTAGGACACAGTCTTTCACTCTGTAGCTTACTTGAATCCCTCCAAGGCCGTGCACGGCTCTGCTGGGTGTGTATTAGTGCGTCTCTGTGTGTTTTCAGCACTCTCTCTCTCTCTCTCTCTCTCGATGGGAGCTCTATCTGTCAGATTGGAGTTTAGTCTTTCCCACAGAGAGGGACAAGCACCCTGCTGCTCCTGTCCAAACCAACGGGGTGGGGGGTGCGCGCACTCTCCCGGCTCCAGACCTCAGGCCCATGTAAGAGCTCTCTCCTAGTTTAACCCCATCATCTCTCTCTCTCCTAGTTTAACCCCATCATCTCTCTCTCTCCTAGTTTAACCCCATCATCTCTCTCTCTCCTAGATTAACCCCATCTCTCTCTCTCCTAGTTTAACCCCATCATCTCTCTCTCCTAGTTTAACACCATCATCTCTCTCTCCTAGTTTAACCCCATCATCTCTCTCTCTCCTAGATTAACCCCATCATCTCTCTCTCTCCTAGATTAACCCCATCATCTCTCTCTCTCCTAGATTAACCCCATCATCTCTCTCTCTCTCCTAGATTAACCCCATCATCTCTCTCTCTCCTAGTTTAACCCCATCATCTTTCTCTCCTAGTTTAACCCCATCTCTCTCTCTCTCCTAGTTTAACCCCATCATCTCTCTCTCTCCTAGATTAACCCCATCATCTCTCTCTCCTAGTTTAACCCCATCATCTCTCTCTCTCCTAGTTTAACCCCATCTCTCTCTCTCCTAGTTTAACCCCATCATCTCTCTCTCTCCTAGATGAACCCCATCATCTCTCTCTCTCCTAGATTAACCCCATCTCTCCTCTCTCCTAGTTGAACCCCATCATCTCTCTCTCTCTCCTAGATTAACCCCATCATCTCTCTCTCTCCTAGATTAACCCCATCTCTCCTCTCTCCTAGTTGAACCCCATCATCTCTCTCTCTCTCCTAGATGAACCCCATCATCTCTCTCTCTCCTAGATTAACCCCATCTCTCCTCTCTCCTAGATTAACCCCATCATCTCTCTCTCTCTCCTAGATTAACCCCATCATCTCTCTCTCTCCTAGATTAACCCCATCATCCCCTCTCTCTCCTAGATTAACCCCATCTCTCTCTCTCCTAGATTAACCCCATCTCTCTCTCTCCTAGATTAACCCCATCTCTCTCTCTCCTAGATTAACCCCATCATCCCCTCTCTCTCCTAGATTAACCCCATCTCTCTCTCTCCTAGTTTAACCCCATCTCTCTCTCTCTCCTAGATTAACCCCATCATCTCTCTCTCTCCTAGATTAACCCCATCATCTCTCTCTCTCCTAGTTTAACCCCATCATCTCTCTCTCCTAGTTTAACCCCATCATCTCTCTCTCTCCTAGTTTAACCCCATCATCTCTCTCTCTCCTAGTTTAACCCCATCATCTCTCTCTCTCCTAGTTTAACCCCATCATCTCTCTCTCTCCTAGATGAACCCCATCATCTCTCTCTCTCCTAGATGAACCCCATCATCTCTCTCTCTCCTAGATGAACCCCATCAGCTCTCTCTCTCCTAGATGAACCCCATCAGCTCTCTCTCTCCTAGATGAACCCCATCATCTCTCTCTCTCCTAGATTAACCCCATCTCTCTCTCTCTCCTAGATTAACCCCATCTCTCTCTCTCTCCTAGATGAACCCCATCATCTCTCTCTCCTAGATGAACCCCATCTCTCTCTCTCCTAGATGAACCCCATCTCTCTCTCTCTCCTAGATGAACCCCATCTCTCTCTCTCTCCTAGATGAACCCCATCATCTCTCTCTCCTAGATGAACCCCATCATCTCTCTCTCCTAGTTTAACCCCATCATCTCTCTCTCCTAGATGAACCCCATCATCTCTCTCTCCTAGATGAACCCCATCATCTCTCTCTCCTAGTTTAACCCCATCATCTCTATCTCTCCTAGATGAACCCCATCATCTCTCTCTCTCCTAGATGAACCCCATCATCTCTCTCTCTCTCCTAGTTTAACCCCATCATCTCTATCTCTCCTAGATTAACCCCATCATCTCTCTCTCTCTCCTAGATGAACCCCATCATCTCTATCTCTCCTAGATTAACCCATCATCTCTCTCTCTCCTAGTTTAACCCCATCATCTCTCTCTCTCCTAGTTTAACCCCATCATCTCTCTCTCTCCTAGATTAACCCCATCATCTCTCTCTCTCCTAGTTTAACCCCATCATCTCTCTCTCTCTCCTAGTTTAACCCCATCATCTCTCTCTCTCTCCTAGTTTAACCCCATCTCTCTCTCTCTCCTAGATTAACCCCATCATCTCTCTCTCTCCTAGATTAACCCCATCATCTCTCTCTCTCCTAGTTTAACCCCATCATCTCTCTCTCTCTCCTAGTTTAACCCCATCATCTCTCTCTCTCTCCTAGTTTAACCCCATCATCTATCTCTCTCTCCTAGTTTAACCCCATCATCTATCTCTCTCTCCTAGTTTAACCCCATCATCTCTCTCTCTCTCCTAGTTTAACCCCATCATCTCTCTCTCTCTCCTAGTTTAACCCCATCATCTCTCTCTCTCCTAGATTAACCCCATCATCTCTCTCTCTCCTAGTTTAACCCCATCATCTCTCTCTCTCCTAGATTAACCCCATCATCTCTCTCTCTCCTAGATTAACCCCATCATCTCTCTCTCTCCTAGATTAACCCCATCATCTCTCTCTCTCCTAGATTAACCCCATCATCTCTCTCTCTCCTAGATGAACCCCATCATCTCTCTCTCTCCTAGATGAACCCCATCATCTCTCTCTCTCCTAGATGAACCCCATCATCTCTCTCTCTCCTAGATGAACCCCATCCCCTCTCTCTTTCTCTCCTAGATGAACCCCATCATCTCTCTCTCTCCTAGATGAACCCCATCATCTCTCTCTCTCCTAGATGAACCCCATCATCTCTCTCTCTCCTAGATGAACCCCATCCCCTCTCTCTTTCTCTCCTAGATGAACCCCATCCCCTCTCTCCTAGATGAACCTCATCCCCTCTCTCCTAGATGAACCCCATCCTCTCTCTCCTAGATGAACCTTCATCATCTCTCCTGGGCCTACTGCTCATAGTAGTCCTTATCCCTCGATGGAGGGAGGAAGGAAAGACAGAATAGAGGGTTTCAGCCCAAGCTGGAGGGATGAGTTGTCTGAGAGGCTTCTTGGTCAGGAGCTAACATTTCCTTTTGTGCATAGAACAGTGACAAACAAACCAATATGCTATCGCTGTTTATGGTTACTGATTAACTACGTACATATATTCTAAACTAAACATCTTGTAAAAGCTATTTGCTGTATGTGTCTTCATATAGGCCTATTACCTTGGTGAAGTAGGTGGTCGAAAATGACTCATGCTTCAAGTTCGAGATCTGAACTGAACCAATCTTTTGACGTCGGCGTCAAATTGCATTTCACAATGCTTACAAGCAGTCCTTAGATCCTCACACCAGAAAATGGCTCCTATCATGCCTCCAAAGACTCTCTCTTTCTCTGTTTCTCTCCCCCCTCACGCTCTGCTCTTTTAAAAAGCCATTTCTCATCAGCAAGGCTCTCCAGGACTTGTCCTCCTCTCACTTCCCATCTCCCCCTCTACCTTCACCCCCACCTCCCCCTCTACCTTCACCCCTACCTCCCTCCCCTCTACCTCCCCATCTACCCACCCTCTAGCTCCCTCCTGCTACTCGTCAGTCTCTCTGATAAGAACATACACACAAAGACTCCTGTGGATCAGAGAAAGGGAGGAAAATGGAGAGGGAAAGAGACTAACAAAGATGCAGACACGCAGATGCACACAGACACACACACACACACACACACACACAGACAGACCTACACACACAGAACTACACACACAGACAGACTTGCACACACACACACACACACACACACACACACACAGACAGACTTGCACACACACACACACACACAGACAGACTTGCACACACACACACACAGACAGACTTGCACACACACACACACAGACTTGCACACACACACACACACACACACACACACACACACAGAGACAGACAGACAGACTTGCACACACACACACACACACACACACACACACACACACACACACACACACACACACACACAGACAGACAGACAGACAGACAGACAGACAGACGTGCACACACACACACACACACACACACACACACACAGACTTGCACACACATAGACAGACTTGCACACGCGCACACACACACACAGACAGACCTCCACACACACACAGACAGACCTCCACACACACACAGACAGACCTCCACACACACACAGACAGACCTCCACACACACACAGACAGACCTCCACACACACACAGACAGACCTCCACACACACACACAGACAGACCTCCACACACACACAGACAGACCTCCACACACACACAGACAGACCTCCACACACACACACACAGACAGACCTCCACACACACACACACACAGACAGACCTCCACACACACACACACAGACAGACCTCCACACACACACACAGACAGACCTCCACACACACACACACACAGACAGGCCTCCACACACACACACACAGACAGACCTCCACACACACACACACACAGACAGACAGACTTGCACACACACACACACACAGACAGACAGACAGACTTGCACACACAGACACACACACAGGCACGCACGCACGCACGCACGGAGACGCACGCACGCACGGAGACGCACGCACGCACAGACGGAGACACACACACACAGACACACACACACACACACAGACGGAGACACACACACACACAGACACACACACACACAGACACACAGAAGGACACACACACACACACAGACGGAGACACACACACATTTGTGGCCTGCTGGAGGTCATTTTGCAGGGCTCTGACAGTGCTCCTCCTTGCACAAAGGCGGCGGTAGCGGTCCTGCTGCTGGGTTGTTGGCCTCCTCCACGTCTCCTGATGTACTGGCCTGTCTCCTGGTAGTGCCTCCATGCTCTGGACACTACGCTGACAGACACAGCAAACCTTCTTGCCACAGCTCGCATTGATGTGCCATCCTGGATGAGCTGTACTACCTGAGCCACTTGTGTGGGTTGTAGACTCCATCTCATGCTACCACTAGAGTGAAAGCACCGCCAGCATTCAAAAGTGACCAAAACATCAGCCAGGAAGCATAGGAACTGAGAAGTGGTCTGTGGTCACCACCTGCAGAACCACTCCTTTATTGGGGGTGTCTTGCTAATTGCCTATAATTTCCACCTTTTGTCTATTCCATTTGCACAACAGCATGTGAAATTTATTGTCAATCAGTGTTGCTTCCTAAGTGGACAGTTTGATTTCACAGAAGTGTGATTGACTTGGAGTTACATTGTGTTGTTTAAGTGTTCCCTTTATTTTTTTGAGCAGTGTATATATATATATATGTGTGTATGTGGCTACTTTTGCTAAGAGTGTGCAAAGCTGTCATCAAGGCAAAGGGTGGCTACTTTGAAGAATCTCAAATATAAAATCTATATTTATTTAACACTTTTTTTGGTTACTACATGATTCCATATGTGTTATTTTATAGTTTTGATGTCTTCACTATTGTTCTACAATGTAGAAAATAGTAAAAATAAAGAAAAACCCTGGAATGAGTAGGTGTGTTCAAACTTCTTGAAGTTTAACACTTTCTGTCTCTCACTCACTCACACAGCTTTAATAAGTACTGTTAAAGCTTCAGGCATTCTAGATGAGTAAGACAATAAGAAAAAATAACTGGCTCTATGGATACAAAGAACAAAGAGCTTTTTATTAAAAAAGTTGTCCAACAATGTTATGAAAACACTTACCATCTGTACCGTTTAGATAACTTCACACACATAGGCCTACACACTCTCCCTCCCACACCCGCTATACTCCTGCTCTCACACATCCTCTCAAACACACCACATTCTTGCATATACAGCCTACCTTTTAAGCTTCTCTTTTAGTAGCCTATTCCTTTTCAGTCCTAATGTGCCCATACACATTTGTGCATAGCCTAGTCAGTATTCAAGTTATCAGGTTGCTGGCTAGGTAACATGACTAGCTAGCTAAACAATGTAGCTTGCGAGTAGTTTAAAACGGCTACAAATCCGCAACAGAAAGAAAAAACATGGCTCTGGTAATATTGGGCATAACTTTTTACATGATTGTGGCTAGAGGCACACGGTCTTCAACGATGTAGCTAAAGGCCCAAGCATAGACTGTAGCTGTGTTCAGTGTTGTGCACTTAAAGGGGTCTGTGCGGAAACATGTGCGCTTAAACGGTTCCGTGCGGTGAAGAAATGGAATACTAGATTAACGGCGTCCCAGAATTTTTTGCGCCGATAAACATGGCACGGGTTAACGCATTATTAATCCCTAATTAATTTACATTCACAGCCTGGGGTCGATCAAGAGAAGAGTGGAGAACACACACACGGAGAACACAGAACACACACAGATGTCTCTGTGGATCTCAGTTTGTGATTGCTGTGGCACCTTTCTCTCTCTTTACAAAGTAAGACTGGCAGTTCGAGTAGAGTCAGACACCATTGTTTAAGGCTTAAGCGGAGTTAGTCACTGCAGCTCTAATCCAATCAATTTGCTGCTTTGGCACTATTTCAGTTCCACTTACATGAAGTGTGCGTGTGCCCGTGTGTGTACCTGCATGCGTATTGATCAGTGACGCTCTACACTCCATCGACCTCCAGTCACTACTTTTACCTCAGGCATTGTGTTAATAGGTAACACGGGCACATTCAGACTCCTACTTCAAACCCAAGCCAAGGAGACCCACAGTAGATTACATTGGCCCTCTCCAACCATCGCATCCTGTACCCCTCTGTGAACCGTTGCCCCGGCAACCTTTGTGTACCCCTGATCCAAGATCAATCTAATTGGCGTCTGCCAGCTCCCCGGATCCAATCAAAATCACTGGATGGAGAGCAGGGATAGTGCATTCGGAAAGTATTCAGACCCCTTGACTTTTTCCACATTTTGTTACGTTACAGCCTTATTCTAAAATGGATGAAATATTTTTCTACACACATAGTGACAATTTTTGCTAATGTATTACAAATAAAAAACGGATATCACATTTACGTAAGTATTCAGACACTCGGCCTAAGGCACTGCATCGCTGTGCTAGCTGTGCCACTAGGAGATTTTGGGTTCGAGTCCAGGCTCTGTCGCAGCCGGCCGCGACTGGGAGACCCATGGGACGGCGCACAATTGGCCCAGCGTCGTAAGGGCTAGGAGAGGGTTTGGCCGGCAGGGATGTCCTTGTACCATCGCACACTAGCGACTCCTGTGGCGGGCCGGGCACAGGTGTACAGTGTTTCCTCCGACGTATTGGTGCGGCTGGCTTCCGGGTTAAGTGGGCATTGTGTCAAGAAGCAGTGCGGTTGTGTTTCGGAGGACGCACTGCTATCTACCTTCACCTCTCCCGAGTCCGTACGGGAGTTGCAGCAATGAGACAAGACTAACTACCAATTGGATACCACAAAATTGGGGAGAAAAGGGGGTAAAAAAAAATATATATATATATAAAGTATTCAGACACTCAGTACCTTGTTGAAGCACCGTTGGCAGCCATTACAGCATCGAGTCTTTATGGATATGACGTTACAAGCTTGGCACACCTGTATTTGGGAGTTTCTCCCATTCTTCTCTGCAGACCCTCTCAAGGTCTCAAGGATGGGGAGTATCGCTGCATAGCTATTTTCCAGAGATGTGCGGTCGGTTTCAAGTCCGGGCTCTGGCTGGGCCACTGAAGAGCATTGAGACTTGTCCCGAAGCCAACTCCTGCTTTGTCTTGGCTGTGTGCTTCGTGTCGTTGTCCTGTTGGAATGTGAACCTTTGCCCCAGTCTGAGGTCCTGAACGCCTGGAGTAGGTTTTCATCAAGGCTCACTATGTCAAGGCTCACTCAAGGCTCACTCTGTACAATGCCCTGACGCTGAAAACATCCCCACAGCATGATGCTGCCACCACCATACTTCACCTTAGGGATGGTATTGGCCAGGTGATGAGCGGTGCCTGGTTTTCTCCAGACGTGACGCTTGGCATTCAATCCAATGAGTTCAATCTTGGTTTCATCAGACCAGAGAATCTTGTTTCTTATGGTCTGAGAGTCCTTTAGGTGCCTTTTGGCAAACTCCAAGCAGGCTGTCATTTGCCTTTTACTGAGGAGTGGCTTCCATCTGGCCACTCTACCATAAAGGCCTGATTGGTGAAATGCTGCAGAGATGGCTGTCCTTCTGGAAGATTCTCCCATCTCCACAGAGGAACTCTGTCAGAGTGACCATTGGGTTTGTGGTCACCTCCACCTCTTAGTCAAGGCCCTTCTCACCTGATTGCGCAGTTTGGCTGGCTGGGCAGGGCCAACTCTATGAAGAGTCTTTAAGAATGATGGAGGCCACTGTGTTCTTGGACTTTCAATGCTGCAGAAATGTTTTGGTACCCTTCCCCAGATCTGTGCCTCGACACAATCCTGTCTCGGAGCTCTACGGATAATTCCTTCGACCTCATGGCTTGGTTTTTGCTCTGACATGCACTGTCAACTGTGGGACCTTATAAAGACAGGTGTGTGCCTTTCTAAATCATATCCAATCTATTGAATTTTCCACAGGTGGACTGCAAGTTGTAAAAACATCTCAAGGATGATCAGTGGAAACAGGTTGCACCTGAGCTCTATTTCGAGTCTCATAGCAGATGGTCTGAATGCTTCCGTAAATAAGGTATTTCTGTTTTTTATATGTAATAAATTTACACAAATTTCAAAAAACCTGTTTTCACTTAGTCATTTTGGGTTATTGTGTGTAGATTGATGAGGGAAATATTTTATTTAATCAATTTTAGAATAAGGCTGTAATATAACAAAATGTGGAAAAAGTAAAGGGGTCTGAATACTTTCTGAATACTGTATAAATAAAGGAATGGATGGATGGCTGAATAAATGCCCCTTGTCATTTATTGACCGCTGTGTGTTATCTTCTGCATGTTAGAAGCCTGTTGTCTATCTGTGTCTGGTGTGTGTGTGTGTGTGTGTGTGTGTGTGTGTGTATTTGCATGTCTGGGTGTCTGTATAGGGCTTTTGTGCAAGACAAGAAAGGTCATTATGTGCTTGTGTGTCTGCTCGCTCTGTGTGTGTGTGTGTGTGTGTGCGTGCGTGCAAGCGAGACGGCCTCGGCTCTATCAGATTACACTATTATTGTCTCGGCTACCTCTGCCATTAGACAGACCGAACACCCTCCCCTATCTTTGTGTGGAAACTACCCAAAGTGCATTGTGGCTCTCTCTCCATTGAAGTTAGTCAACCGCGTGCATGACTTCTTCAGACCCATCATATCCCTTTCTAGAACAATACATGCTCATTTAGATTATTTTAGTCTAAACTACCTACAGTTGACTTGACAGTATGTGGTCCATGTGAGATTCGAACCCACAACTCTGGTGTTGCCAGCACTGTGGTTACCAACCAACTTAACCATAGCAACCACCATACTTGACATAGAAGTCCCTATGGATAAAGATATGCTTACTAATCGCTTGGATAAAACATGAGCCTTCCAGGAAATGTTGATTATGCATCTCCTATCGGAGGAAGTAAAAAGAAAAGCGCGATTCCAGACACGAGCAAACGAAGCATAAACAACATTCTGAAGGCAACGCAAATGAAGCATAAACAACATTCTGAAGTCAACGCTCCCTACCCGGCATAAACTAATGCATCAAATTAAATTAGCTCCCGACTAACAATCAATTAAACGGAACGGCAATTATACATTTATTCATCCAATGAAAGAACAATGAATTCTCAGACACCATGTCATTTGTAAAAAGGCGGGTTGGTTTTGAAATGCTCGACTGTAATCAAACTCTAACTCTCCTAATCAGAAGACATCAATCGCGCTGTCTAAAGTGATTTGAGGGAACATGCCCTGTTCGCCATTTTTGGCAATGCTTTATGCGAATAAGGCATCCTTCAATATTTTATTTTCAAGGAAACAAATTCTTGTTTTGGTTGCTGCAATAGCAATCCTTCAATCTTCATAATCTTTCAAAGTAACAAGAAGGATTTTCCTTTTTATGTATAAAAACAGTCTATTGTGTGTCTACACTTCTGGTTGCTAATGAGTTTATCAGATGTTCAGCTGACTTTCATTTTAGTCAGTTCTCTAGTGCTAGTTTTCGATCTCAGCGGTCTTCCAAGGATGAAAACCAAAGCTTGCCTGCCCCTCACACAAAAGAACTTGAGAAATACAGTTTTGTAGTGTAATAATATGCCATTTAGCAGATGCTTTTATCCAAAGCGACTTAGTCCTTCGTGCAAACGTTTGACGTCCATGTGGTCCCGTGAATCAAACCCACTATCCTGGCGTTGCGAGTGCCATGCTCTACCAACTGAGCGACAGAGAACCGCCTCAAGTCCCTTTGCCTTGAATCTACAGTAGTGAGAATGAATAGGCTTCAAACGACATGTAACTAATGCGAACTGGAGCGTTGCAAATCGCTGAGAGATTTAAAATGGATGAAATTGCCCTCTATAGAATATGGTTGTCATTAGTTACCACAGCCACAAAGTCAAAATTGTCTATCGTAAAAAAAATCATACATTTTTGTTTTAAGGTTAGGTTTAGGCATAAGGTTAGCAGTGTGGTTAGGGTTAAGGATACACCGTAAATTGTAGAAATAGGCAGGGTTTATGACTGTGGCTGTAATAAATAGTGACAAACAGCACTGAAGGGTTCACGGTTAACAATCCCTTTTTATGATGACTCTTGGCATCTAATTGGTGATTTATCTCGGATGAATTCATCTCCCAAGCACGTCTTGACTGTGTTGTGACTTGGAGTTGACATCTTGTGACGGAGTTGACATCTGTGTGTTTCGGTATGTGAGTGTCTCAACTCTCTCGTATATAGAGACTCAGTCGGCGCTGGCTGTGATGTCACTGTTGCTTCCTGTCTCTGTTTTGTCACTTCCCCTCAAATAAACTTTCAGCACATCTAATAGGCCCAGCTGGCTCTGTCAGAAGCACCCGTCTGAGGGAGTGTGTGTGTGTAGTTATGTTCGTGTGTGTGATTGTCTCCGTAATAGCGCCAGGCTGTGTGTGTCCTGATTGCGATCACAGTGAAGGTTAGATCGGCAGGATTGAGCAGTTTTTTTATTAAGATGTGACACTCACTGATCAGGCTCTGTCTGGGTGTAATCAAAAACGTACACAGACACACACACACTCTCATAATACTGGTCTATGGGTCATCTTTCTACGGGAGACATCTTGTAAGCAGGTCCTGTGTACCTACAAAGTCATAGATCAAGAACGGCAGCATTCTGTTGTAGGGTTTTATTTTAGGGGCAGCAATCTATTCTGCCCTCTCAGCACTGCTCCATGCACCCTTTACCGTTCCCCTCGCTTACTCTCCCGCAGGTTTCTTATTTAAATTGGTTCACTCACGTTTCTACCTGCTTCTCATTCTCTTTCCCTCCCCCTCTCTCTTTCTCCCCCTCTCTCTCAGCCTAGTCTACCCGCTCTCACTTCCTCCCGCTCACTCCTTTGCTTCCTCCTCCTCTCTCTCACTTCCTCCTTCTGTCTCTCACACTCATCCGCTTCCTCCTCTCTCGCTCCTTCGCTTCCTCCCTCTCTCTCTCTCTCGTGTTCAAGGTCACGTTTCTCCCTCATCTCACCACTGAATCAGTATGATGTGCTGTCAGTGTCAGGCTGTCATTGCTGACCCTGCACGGTTACCCCCTCTGAGACACACATATACACATACATAAGCATACAGACACACAAGGTGGTGACCCCGTGGTTGTCATGGTGATGGTTGAAACACACACACTTGAGTGTGAGCGAGATCGTCAGCTGACATGCATGCTGCACCGTGTCAGAGCTGTGTCCTGATGTTGTGATATGTCCTGAAGTCCTGCCGCTTTAGAACAGTGGTCCCCAAATGGTCGATCTCCAAGGAAGTTTTAGTTGATCGCCAAACATTTAGTGCGGTTTGTGCACCTGATTCAGCTGCCCTGCGCACCTGGTAGGTGGAGTGTTCCGAATTTGAACCATTTCGTGTGTCTGAAGGTACAAACTCTGCTTTCCCGGTGGGCCCGTAGAGCAAATCAAGTGCACTATAGGTCTGCCGCTGGCCAATAGGATGATTCAGATTACCGTGTCTGTCAACGAATACATCACGGAGATGCTGTTTTTATGAGTGAGTTCATGTTTAAATTAAATTGTCAACACTTTGTATTCAACACTTTTATAAGCCATGAAATGCGCGTTCTTCATACTTCCACTCAGGCTACAACCAGCAGTGCAGCAGTAATGAATGAGTAGGAAAGTGTATGTTACGCTTGTGTTATTATTAGCAACTTGCGTCTTTTTTTATATATCGAGGAGTATCTCACTTTCTCTGTTCATAGGCGTAACAACATTAATTTGTGCATGAGGCTCAAATAATGCGGTGCGACTTGAGTTTCGCCATCAGCTGGAAGACAGTGTCCCTTTTTAGTCCGTGTCAGTGGAGAGGCGGACCCTCCGTCTGCTGCCCTCTGCCTCCACTGAGACTGACGTCAGATGCAGGCTCCATCAGCCCAGTAAAATAAAAATAGAAGTATTTATACTGAACAAAAATATAAACGGAACATGCAACAACTTCTATGATTTTACTGATTTATAGTTCATATAAGGAAATCAGTCAATTGAAATAAATTCATTAGGCCCTAATCTATGGATTTCACATGACTGGGAAAAACAGATATGCATCTGTTGGTCACAGATACCTTAAAGGTAGGGGCGTGGATCAGAAAACCAGTCAGTATCTGGTGTGACCACCATTTGCTTCATGCAGTGCAACACATCTCCTTCTCATAGAGTTGATCAGGCTGTTGATAGTGGCCTGTGGAATGTTGTCCCATTCCTCTGCGAAGTTGCTGGATATTGGCAGGAATTGGAACACGCTGTCGTACACATCGATCCAGAGCATCCCAAACATGCTCAATGGGTAACATGTCTGTTGAGTATGCAGGCCATGGAAGAACTGGGACATTCTCAGCTTCCAGGAATTGTGTACAGATCCTTGCGACATGGGGCTGTGCATTATCATGCTGAAACATGAGGTGGCGGTGGATGAATGGCACGACAATGGGCCTCAGGATCTCGTCACGGTATCTCTGTGCATTAAAATTGTCATCGATAAAATGCAATTGTGTTCATTTCCCGTAGCTTATGCCTGCCCATACCATAACCCCACCGCCTCCATGGGGCACTGATCACAACGTTGACATCAGCAAACCGCTTGCCCACACGACGCCATACATGTTGTCTGCCATCTGCCCATTACAGTTGAAACAAGGATTCATCCGTGAAAAGCACACTTCTCCAGCGTGTCAGTGGCCATCGAAGGTGAGCATTTGCCCACTGAAGTCTGTTACGAGGCCGAACTGCAGTCAGGTCAAGACCCTGGTGAGGACGACAAGCATATAGAAGATATTCCACGAGACAGTTTTTGCAGATAATCTTTGTTTATGCAAACCCACAGTTTCAACAACTGTCTGGAAGGCTGGTCTCAGACAATCCCACAAGTGAAGAAGCCGGATGTGGTCCTGGTCTGGCGTGGTGACGTGGTCTGCGGTTGTGAGGACGGCGGTTGGACGTACTGCTAACTTTTCTAAATCGTTTTTAGAGAAATAAGCTTTTTGTGTGTTTGGAACATTTCTGGGGTCTTTTATTTCAGCTCATGAAACGTGGGACCAACACTTTACATGTTGCATTTTTATTCAGTGTAAATGTATGTCCATTCAGCTGTGCCTCACCAGTAGTACAACAACTTATCTATTACTGGTGTGATCATATAGCCTACCTCAAATGTAGAAATATATGCTCCGAACAACACTGCATTGGCAGAGCAATTCAAGCAAAGCCAATATGTGTTTATAATACATTGGGCCTATAGCCTAGTGCACAAACCTCATTGCTACAGTACTGTTTTTAGTAGGTAAATGTAGCTTAGGCTTACATTTTTAAAATCATGTAAAAAGTAGATCTCAGCTTGCATTTTGACTCACTTGTGATCTGGATTCAGAAAAGGTTGGTGACGACTGCTTTAGGATATCTGCTTTCCTTGTCCCCTTTAGTGGTCCTCTTTAGCTCAGTAGGCCATTGTTCCTGTTCCCAAGAAAGCTAAGGTAACTGAGCTAAACGACTACCGCCCCGTAGCACTCACTTCCGTCATCATGAAGTGCTTTGAGAGACTAGTCAAGGACCATATCACCTCCACCCTACCGGACACCCTAGACCCACTCCAATTTGCTTACCGACCCAATAGGTCCACAGACGACGCAATCGCAACCACACTGCACACTGCCCTAACCCATCTGGACAAGAGGAATACCCATGTGAGAATGCTGTTCATCGATTACAGCTCAGCATTTAACACCATAGTACCCTCCAAACTCGTCATCAAGCTCGAGACCCTGGGTCTCGACCCCGCCCTGTGCAACTGGGTCCTGGACTTCCTGACGGGCCGCCCCCAGGTGGTGAGGGTAGGTAACAACATCTCCACCCCGCTGATCCTCAACACTGGGGCCCCACAAGGGTGCGTTCTGAGCCCTCTCCTGTACTCCCTGTTCACCCACGACTGCGTGGCCATGCACGCCTCCAACTCAATCATCAAGTTTGCGGAAGACACTACAGTGGTAGGCTTGATTACCAACAACGACGAGACGGCCTACAGGGAGGAGGTGAGGGCCCTCGGAGTGTGGTGTCAGGAAAATAACCTCACACTCAACGTCAACAAAACAAAGGAGATGATTGTGGACTTCAGGAAACAGCAGAGGGAGCACCCCCCTATCCACATCGACGGGTCAGTAGTGGAGAAGGTGGAAAGTTTTAAGTTCCTCGGTGTACACATCACGGACAAACTGAATTGGTCCACCCACACAGACAGCGTTGTGAAGAAGGCGCAGCAGCGCCTCTTCAACCTCAGGAGGCTGAAGAAATTCGGCTTGTCACCAAAAGCACTCACAAACTTCTACAGATGCACAATCGAGAGCATCCTGTCGGGCTGTATCACCGCCTGGTACGGCAACTGCTCCGCCCACAACCGTAAGGCTCTCCAGAGGGTAGTGAGGTCTGCAGAACGCATCACCGGGGGCAAACTACCTGCCCTCCAGGACACCTACACCACCCGATGTCACAGGAAGGCCATAAAGATCATCAAGGACAACAACCACCCAAGCCACTGCCTGTTCACCCCGCTATCATCCAGAAGGCGAGGTCAGTACAGGTGCATCAAAGCAGGGACCGAGAGACTGAAAAACAGCTTCTATCTCAAGGCCATCAGACTGTTAAACAGCCACCACTAACATTTAGCGGCCGCTGCCAACATACTGACTCAACTCCAGCCACTTTAAAAATGGGAATTGATGGAAATTATGTAAAAATGTACCACTAGCCACTTTAAGCAATGCCACTTAATACAATGTTTACATACCCTACATTACCCATCTCATATGTATATATACTGTACTCTATATCATCTACTGCATCTTGCCATCTTTATGCAATACATGTACCACTAGCCACTTTAAACTATGCCACTTTATGTTTACATACCCTACAGTACTCATCTCATATGTATATACCGTACTCTATACCATCTACTGCATCTGCCATGCCGTTCTGTACCACCACTCATCCATATATCTTTATGTACATATTCTTTATCCCTTACACTTGTGTGTGTGTGTAAGGTAGTAGTGTGGAATTGTTAGGTTAGATTACTGTTGGTTATTACTGCATTGTCGGAACTAGAAGCACAAGCATTTCGCTACACTCGCATTAACATCTGCTAACCATGTGTATGTGACTAATAAAATTTGATTTGATTTGGGATTTGATTTAAAGCATGGCGCTTGGAACACCAGGATAGTGGGTTTGAATAATATGTATGCACGCATGACTAAGTCGCTTCGGATAAAAGCATCTGCTAAATGACATTATATTATCTCCTCCGAGTCAGATGGACCAGGTTAACTCATTTCATCTCAACATAGTATTTGATGTCCTGACAATGCCACGTATTCTTTAACGTTCTGTGTCTCCACATTATAATGAACTGTACTGCAGGGCACAAGTTTTGCGTGCGTAACATTTGAATTGGCATTCAGCGACGTGTGTGTGTTACTTAAATGTTCCAGACAGTACAGTATGTAGAAGCTCCAGGGGAATCCACATCGTTTGGTCTCGACCAGGGATGGGCAACTGGCGGGCTAGTCGAAATGGTGTGTCAACAGTTTTTCTTTTGAAATGTCAGTCACTGATAGTCACTCAATTAGCCCATGTCAGACAAACATTTTTAGATTTAGTAAATTAGTCTAGTGGCTAGCTATCTAAACTTGGAGTAATCAAGGTCGTATTAGAGCCCGGGGGGCCCCCATTGACTTTATTAGTCTGTCTCACTCAGATATCATATTAAAGACTGGAGCAACTGCGGCCCCTCATTCGTTTTTTTTTGTGGCCCCTACCCCCATCTGTTGCCCATCTCTGGTCCAGACTATCTAATCCATTTCTCCTTCACAGAGACCATTTCTGGGGGAAAGCAGTGTGGATTTGGAGTATGTGTGTGTGTGTCTCTATCATTAGCTAGTGACAGACAGGCCCGTGCTGTGTGTTCCAGGGTTGAGCAGGGCCAGCAGTGAAGCGACTCTCTGACTCTGTGACTGACTGACTGAGTCCGCTATATTTCTGTCCTGTCGTCGTCTCCCTGTTCTCACTACTCTGCTATTGCTGCTATTTCAGCTCTTTCGTCAGGACAGCGCCAGCACCACCATGAATAATGGACTGAGAGAAGTGTGTGTCAGTTAAGACAACCTGCTCATATACTGAACAAAGATATGAACGCAACATGTAAAGTGTTGGTTCATTACCTTATGCTGCAGACAATAAAAGGCCACTCTAAAATGTGCAGTTATGTCATACAACCCAATGCTACAGATGTCTCAAGTTTTAAGGGAGCGTACAATTGTCATGCTGAATGCAGGAATGTCCACCAGAGCATTGGTTGTTAATTTCTCTGCCACCTCCAACGTTGTTTTAGAGAATTTTGCAGTATGTTCAACCGGCCTCACAACCGCAGACCCCGTGTAACCACACCAGTCCAGGACCTCCACATCCGGCTTCTTCACCTGCGGGATCGTCTGAGATCAGCCACCCGGACAGCTGATTACACTGTTGGTTTGCACAACCAAAGAATTTCTGCACAAAGTGTCAGAAAACGTCTCAGGGAAGCTCATCTGTGTGCTCGTCATCATCACCAGGGTCTTGGCCTGACTGCAGTTCGGTGTCGTAACCGATGCATATCTGTATTCCCAGTCATGTGAAATCCATAGATTTAGGGCCTAATGAATGTATCTTAATTGACTGATTTCCTTATATGAACTGTAACTCAGTCAAAACTTTGAAATGATTGCATGTTACGTTTTGCATTTTTGTTCAGTCTACGAACACACACCTTTTTTATTATGTGATTGTGTGTGTTTTGCGTTCCTGTCCTTCAAACCGCTAACCACCGACTCTCTGGCAGGAACTAACTCTACCGTAGGAAACGGAAAAATCTTGAACACGGCAACCGTCAGTATCTGTAGCAGCAGGGGTAACAACACAACATGTCTACCGTCAGTATCTGTAGCAGCAGGGGTAACAACACAACATGTCTACCGTCAGTATCTGTAGCAGCAGGGGTAACAACACAACATGTCTACCGTCAGTATCTGTAGCAGCAGGGGTAACAACACAACATGTTTACCGTCAGAATCTGTAGCAGCAGGGGTAACAACACAACATGTCTACCGTCAGTATCTGTAGCAGCAGGGGTAACAACACAACATGTTTACCGTCAGTATCTGTAGCAGCAGGGGTAACAACACAACACGTCTACCGTCAGTATCTGTAGCAGCAGGGGTAACAACACTACATGTTTACCGTCAGTATCTGTAGCAGCAGGGGTAACAACACAACATGTTTACCGTCAGAATCTGTAGCAGCAGGGGTAACAACACAACATGTTTACCGTCAGTATCTGTAGCAGCAGGGGTAACAACACAACATGTCTACCGTCAGTATCTGTAGCAGCAGGGGTAACAACACAACATGTCTACCGTCAGTATCTGTAGCAGCAGGGGTAACAACACAACATGTTTACCGTCAGTATCTGTAGCAGCAGGGGTAACAACACATGTCTACCGTCAGTATCTGTAGCAGCAGGGGTAACAACACAACATGTTTGCTGGTTCTCTTTATGGATTATGGCCAGGAGGTCTTTGGTATATACTAAAGACCAGTTCTGATTGATTTTGAACTGGGCAGGTTGGCTCTGGCGCACTCTCTGGCCCCAGTGTGGGTCTGTGTGAAGGATCATACCGGCTGACTGGCTGACTGATACTGCGTGTCAGAGAGCGGTCTCCTTCATTGGGTTCTATGTATCCTCAGGGTACTGATAGATCGAAAGATAAAGATAATTTGAGAGGGAGGGAAGGAGGAACGTAGCGAGAGGGCAAGGGTGGGTGGATATAGAGTGTGAAGGGAAAGGGGGGTTAGAGGGAACATGAGGGTCGAACGACAGGAATGAAGGGAAGAAATTGAGGGGAGCGAGAGAGGAAAGGGGAGACCCGGGGGGGGGGGGGGGGGCAAGGTGTAGCAGGAGAAGTAGAGAGGTGAAGGACAATTGATGGGATTTTTGGCAATCTCTCGACTTGTGTATAATGACCTCCTTTGTCTGGCTTGATGAGAAACCAATCGGCTTCCTCCCTGGGGGTGGGGGGTGTGTGTGTGTGCATCTGCGCACATTTGTTTGTCAGCGGTGTGCATTTTGCATGTGTGTGGGCATGCGAGAGTCCACAATCTGTTTTGTATGAATGATAGCTGTGTTTCTCATTCCTGAATTTAACCCCAAAATACTTACGGCTTTACACGGAACCCAAACCGGCTGCGTGCGTGCGCCATCGTGCATACATTTATTTTGTCCCCCCACACCAAACGCGATCATGACACGCAGGTTAAAATATCAAAACAATCTCTGAACCAATGACATTAATTTGGGGACAGGTCGAAAAGCATTAAACATGTATGGCAATTTAGCTAACTAGCTTGCACTTGCTAGCTAACGTTAATTTGTACTATTTAGCTAGCTTGCTGTTGCTAGCAAATTTTCCTGGGATATAAACATTGAGTTGTTTTACCTGAAATGCACAAGGACCTCTACTCCGACAATTAATCCACACATAAAACGGCCAACCAAATCGTTTCTAGTCATCTCTCCTCCTTCCAGGCTTTTTCATCTTTGAACTTATATGGTGATCGCATCTATACTTTCATTGTATTACCACGACAACCGGCAACAAAGTTTGTCTCTATCTGCTTCTATAAACCAATGACTTTCAGCGCTATCTGCGTCAGAAACAGGAACGACTTCTATTTTAGCCCTTGGCGTCGCAGACGCTCGTTGGCGCAATAATTGAATAACATGGATTTCTAAATGTATTTTGCGACGCTCGCGCACGCGACGTGTCCGGTCTGGTCAGCATGTTAGTCCCTCGTGATAATCTAGTCCGTAAGAACAGTGGTGGACGTGCCTTTACTGCCATAGGGGAGAGTACATAGTGGAGGATAGAACAGGGTCAGGGATGGATGAACCAGGACAGTGAGGCCTCAGGGCTATAACAGAAGCTCACTCATCTGGGTACTCATAGCACGGACAGATGTTCATCACGGTTGAGTCCACTGAACAGTCAAAGCTGGAATCTACATAAGGCGAATCAACGCCACTGTTCAGCCCAGCGCCGTTGTTATTGTTTAATTTTTGTTGACGAAACGGAGAGGAATGTCCAGCATCGTGGGAGAAAAAATTATCAGTACATGTTCTGCTGTTCTATTGCTAGTGCAAAGACATCAGAGGGGGAAAAACATGTTTGTTGTTCTAAGTAACTCTATATATACAAAAGTATGTGGACACCCCTTCAAGTTAGTGGATTTGGCTATTTCAACCACACCCGTTGCTGACAGTTGTATAAAATCGAGCACTAAACCATGTAATCTCAATAGACAAACATTGGCAATAGAATGGCCTTACTGAAGAGCTCAGTGACTTTCAATGTGGCACTGTCATAGAATGCCACTTGTTTTCTTAAAAATTCAATAGAAAGACCTTAATTACAGTTTCTCAAACACCAGTTGTGGGTGATAAATTCCTCAACAGCTTCTTCTACCACAGAGGCTGCTACAATACCCAAACGTTTCCTCGAATTCTCAGCTAGTGTTAAGTTTAGGAGAAGTACAATAACCTATGTTGAACCACCTGCGATCAATACTGCATGTAGCGTACAGAAGTTGAATACAACGTCTGCACAATCACTGTTCTCTTCTTGCCAGTGAGTGATCCTCCCGGTGTGGATTGAAAAGTAAAGAGGGATTGTTTTTTCTGAAGTACTAAGCAGCCTTGCTCGGAGCGACAGAGTGCTCAAAGAGGAGTGAAGTTCAGCCCAGAGGGAGCGAGAGACCGAGGTGAATTGAGAGATTCAGAAACCGCTCTGGGGGAGGAAGACATCGACGCAAACGCCCACACAACTAGAACAACACGGGTAGAGTGCGTGAACCGCTGCTGACCTCTACGCTTTTTATACATCACGTGACGAGTTGGTTTGGAGAGTCTGTACGGTTTGCATATTTTTCTTTGATTTTGATTGTAGTTTTTGATTGCACATTCTGGTAATTCTATTCATTCCAGCTCAGTTTTACTATCTGGTGTTTTTTTTTATGGCCCGTCCTTGAAGATAAAATAATTTGAAACGGTGTGCTGACTGTGACTGTGGTCTAAAGTATGTGTACAGCCTGATTCGAAATAGTTTCACTCAGGGCTCATCGGAACTGAGTACCAGCACCTCAAATGTTATACTGCTTGAGTTCCTGTGCCTAATTACAAAGAGTACCGGCACCTATTTCAGTCGAGCACTGACAGTTTCACTTCCTGGTACATGCTTTTCTAGCCTCCATGGTTCTTTATTAAAGCCAGTCTGGCGGTCTGTCTGGGAGCACCTGCTCTGGTCTGAGTAGTGCTGCTTGAGTCACTTACAGCAGGAGTCATCGGTATATTGTTTTTGACAATATATCTTAAAGTTTTGACTGTCGCAACAAAAACTCCAATATTTTTAATTCATAGCTTGTTCTCCATCTTTTTAAATAGGGAGCCGATTAGTTTTCAGCACTTATTTCCATGATTGTTGGATTCTAACTTAAAATATCCTTATTCGTGTTACCATATTAGAACTGGGTGTATGGAAATCTACTGAGTGAGAAGGTGAGTGCAGAAAGAATGTAAACTATCAGATCATTGTATTGTCAAATCTCATGTATCCGATGGAGAGATGCAAAGAGTCTGGTTTCAGTCAATGATGAAGTTGTATAGCTGTGGATTAGGGAGGAGTGAGGAATGTGGGCCCAGGTCAGATGAAGTGAGAAGGAGCAGTCACCACTTAAGTCACGCCTAGCAACAGAAATGTATTGGCTGTCTAGAGGTGCAAGGAGGAGACGCCGGCGAGAAGGAGGGTATAAATATATGTGCCTGTGCAAACATGTCTTTGTCTTATGCAGCTGTTTGACCCAGTGGGTGAATAAACTTGGTTTGAGCTTTGACTAGTGAGTTTTACGCTGTTTGTTCAGAACCAAACAGGATCTAAGCTAGTTTTTCTCATGGCTCTCTCTTGTCCCTCTGCAACAGACATATGGTGAGAAATATGTTTGGCGCATCGAATCGCAATACATATACAGTATAATCATGAGAATCACAGTGCACATCGTACCTAAGTATCATGATAATATCGTATTGTGAGGTCCCTGGCAATTCCCAGCCCAAATGAACACCAGATCTGAAATGCCATACCGTTCTCATTTGCCGAATGGTAATTTGCTGATAAAATGCTGGGTTTTCAATGTAGTCGTGAAAACAAAAAACATATTCAAGAGAAGGTTGTTTGAGTATAAGAGATGGTGTTATTCAGCACATATAGAGGAAATAAAATCTCCTCTGTTTACCCTTCTCCTCTCTCCAACATGGTCCCCCTCCTCCTCCCCTGCTTTATCCCTCCTCCTTAGTCATCTCCTTTTCTCTTAAATGCTTGACTTCATTTTTTTTCTACCTCTCCATTTCCCCCTCTCCCTCCCTACTTCCCTCCCCTCTTTTCTTTTCCCCTCTTTTTTCTCTTTCTCTTAATCGCTTGACTTCAGCACACTCCTCCCGATGCCATCTTGTGTGTCTTAATTAAAAGGCGGACAGGCTGCTAAGGAATAAATGGAAAAAAGGAGAGGAAATTAATGAAAGAGTTTGTTAATAACACAACAAGGGCAGCTGTGTTTTACCTTCACAGCTTAATTGCGGCCCCTGATTGTGTTTTGGGCCTATTTTTATTCAAACAGCGGGCCTGACAAACCCCGTTAATTGTCTCTCTCTGGTGTGTGTGTGTGTGTGTGTGTGTGTGTGTGTGTGTGTGTGTGTGTGTGTGAGAGACAGCTGGGCAAGGGCTCATTCATGATAGGGTGTTGTCATGCTGAGAGGGTGGGCAAAGTGTGTGTGTGTGTGTGGGAGGGTCGGTGTTGGTTGAAGTAGTAATGACACATTATGCGAGTCAAATACGTGTAGCTGTTTGTTGTGTGTGTGCTGATACAAAAATGAGCCATTAAACCCAGCAAGGGGCCACGGCTCCAAACTCTGCTCCAAGCTCATCCATCCCTCTACTGGAGAAACATTCCCTCATCAGACAGACAGGGTCACCCCCCTCCCACCTATGTTTTTGTTTCTCCCTTGGGAACAGGGCCCACTTGTGGGCGACCTTACACCCCTGGTCTACGTAGGTCAAAGGTGAACTTGAGTGCACTCAGGGGAGATGGGAGCATCTCGCCGACCGTGAAGACCTCTGTCCATATGTTAGCCTGGCCCTGTGTGTGCTACTAGCCTTTTGACCTTTATCTTAAAGTGTTTACACACTCTGAGACACACACACACACACACACACACACACTCTAAATGACTTATTCACAGATCTCTCCCTCAGCTCCAGAGCTGTGATAATCCCTGACCTCCTCTCCATTGATCTTCACAAAGACTAGCTGACAGACAGACCACCAGGCCCACAGCCATACACTGTGGAATCACTACGTCTACTACTAAATACTGCTACGATTATTACATGCACTATGTCTGTCTGCCCCGCTGCACATTCAACCGGGCTAAAGACAGATTTAGAGCTTCCATATTAACGCTGATTGCCCCCTCCCCCAATACATTTTTGGGGGATCAATAAAAAGATGTCTGGTTATTCCAATAAAGAAACAATGTAAAGCTGCCTCCACTACAGTGAGGGAAAAAAGAATTTGATCCCCTGCTGATTTTGTACGTTTGTCCACTGACAAAGAAATGATCAGTCTATAATTTTAATGGTAGGTTTATTTGAACAGTGAGAGACAGAATATCAACAAAAAAATCCAGAAAAACGCATGTCAAAAATGTTATGAATTGATTTGCATTTTAATGAGGGAAATAAGTATTTGACCCCTCTGCAAAACATGACTTAGTACTTGGTGGCAAAACCCTTGTTGGCAATCACAGAGGTCAGACGTTTCTTGTAGTTGGCCACCAGGTTTGCACACATCTCAGGAGGGATTTTGTCCCACTCCTCTTTGCAGATCTTCTTCAAGTCATTAAGGTTTTGAGGCTGACGTTTGGCAACTCGAACCTTCAGCTCCCTCCACAGATTTTCTATGGGATTAAGGTCTGGATACTGGCTAGGCCACTCCAGGACCTTAATGTGCTTCTTCTTGAGCCACTCCTTTGTTGCCTTGGCCGTGTGTTTTGGGTCATTGTCATGCTGGAATACCCATCCACGACCCATTTTCAATACCCTGGCTGAGGGAAGGAGGTTTTCACCCAAGATTTGACGGTACATGGCCCCGTCCATCGTCCCTTTGATGCGGTGAAGTTGTCCTGTCCCTTTAGCAGAAAAACACCCCCAAAGCATAATGTTTCCACCTCCATGTTTGACGGTGGGGATGGTTTCTTGGGGTCATAGGCAGCATTCCTCCTCCTCCAAACACGGCAAGTTGGGTTGATGCCAAAGAACTCCATTTTGGTCTCATCTGACCACAACACGTTCACCCAGTTGTCCTCTGAATCATTCAGATGTTCATTGGCAAACTTCAGACGGGCATGTATATGTGCTTTCTTGAGCAGGGGGACCTTGCAGGCGCTGCAGGATTTCAGTCCTTCACGGCATAGTGTGTTACCAATTGTTTTCTTGATGACTATGGTCCCAGCTGCCTTGAGATCATTGACAAGATCCTCCTGTGTAGTTCTGGGCTGATTCCTCACCGTTCTCATGATCATTGCAACTTCACGAGGTGAGCTCTTGCATGGAGCCCCAGGCTGAGGGAGATTGACAGGTCTTTTGTGTTTCTTCCATTTGCGAATAATCACAGAAACTGTTGTCACCTTCTCACCAAGCTGCTTGGCGATGGTCTTGTAGCCCATTCCAGCCTTGTGTAGGTCTACAATCTTGTCCCTGACATCCTTGGAGAGCTCTTTGGTCTTGGCCATGGTGGAGAGTTTGGAATCTGATTGATTGATTGCTTCTGTGGACAGGTATCTTTTATACAGGTAAGAAACTGAGATTAGGAGCACTCCCTTTAAGAGTGTGCTCCTAATCTCCGTTCGTTACCTGTATGAAAGACACCTGGGAGCCAGAAATCTTTTTGATTGAGAAGGGGTCAAATACTTATTTCCCTCATTAAAATGCAAATCAATTTATAACATTTTTGACATGCATTTTTCTGGATATTTTTGTTGTTATTCTGTCTCTCACTGTTCAAATAAACCTACCATTAAAATTATAGACTGATAATATCTTTGTCAGTGGGCAAACGTACAAAATCAGCAGGGGATCAAATACTTTTTTCCCTCACTGTACTCAGTCAGATCAGACATGCACTGTTTTATTTCTCTGCTATTATGTTGTCGTTCCTTTTAGAGGAGGTCTTGATGGGTATGATGGTCGTGAATCTGAACCTGCGTCGTCTGAACTCTTGGAACTGGGGAAAGCGTCACAACACACATTCAAGGCTGTCCTCTTCTCCACCTTATCCTTGAATCAATTACCCTGTCATTGGAAATCTGTCCAATCAGGGTCAGAAGCTTGCATCTCCTGGTCTCGTCGTTGACGTAGAATCCATTTGTCAATGTTTGGGGCCGTATCTGGGTCACCGGCTTAAAGAAACTGGTCCATTTGAAATAATGATACATTTTAGCTTCTGTTTTATCCTCTTGGAGCTCATTACGAATCGACAGCTTTAAAGCGTGTCTGTTCGACTGGGGTTGGTGCGTAAGAAAGCGAGACGGGCGAGTGTGTGCACTTTTTCATAATGCTTTCCGCGGCGTGAATACAACCGACGCCATTTGCATATATTATTGAATATTTGAGAATGTCAATTGGGAGGTAGCGCGTCAAATTGTATTACAGCTGAGGTCTTGAGGTACGCTTTGCTGGATTTTCAGTTTTTACAATTTCCTTCCTTCAGTGTGTTCTTTTGTTTATTTTTCTCTCAAGTTTTCCTCGAATCAAACATTCCCCGTACGACTCCATGCTTCTTAACTATTGCTCAAGGCGTAGACATGCTACTTCCTTGTATGTGTTATGTGCAACAACAAGGCCGGTGGATGACATTGGATATTGCCGTTGGAAATCACGAGAAGTGGAGCTTCACTTAAAGCAGCACGACGCGTGCATAATCTTCCTCTGAGACAAATCAATGGGCTTTGCCTGGCCTGTCTTCAATCTCAGCAATAGTATTTTTAGTCAACATATTTGATGGGCTGGAGCTAGACCAACACACACATATGGCAGAGCTTCTGTCAAAAAGGAGCATCTCAGATTGGATCTCATTTCGCAGGCGCTCAACCTGAAATTGCCATGTAAATGACTGAGACCTGCCTCCTTGCTGTGTCACACATGCGCCGAATTCAACAGGTGTAGACCTTTTGACCTTAATTACAAGCCCTTAACCAACAATGCAGTTTTAAGAAAAAAATAAGAAATAAAAGTAACAAATAATTAAAGAGCAGCAGTTAAATAACAATAGCGAGGCTATATACAGGAGGTGCCGGTACAGAGTCAATGCGCGGGGGCACCGGTTGGTTGAGGTAATTGACTGAACAGACGCTTGTAAGAAATCATCTCTTATTTTCAGACTTCAGTAATACAATGGGAGACTGGTTAGACTTTGAGTGTTTTGCACGTGCTTATAATACTAATACACGCACGCGCTTGTGTGAATGCTAACGCATTTGCTGACGTGTACATGTTTGAATGGTGTCAGAAGGTAGGGAATGATGTACATATGTGCTGGTGTTTGTGTATGGGGGGGTGAGCAATGTTCCCTAACAATAAGATTCTGCACTGAGCAAATTTCAGGTCCACTTAGCGTTTACTGTGAACACCGCTTAAAGTTATAGTTACAGTTTTAACTGTGGTCAAGTAGGCTACTGTGGCTATTGTATCATAATGTAGGTCTACCAGAGTGGCATACCATCAAAGCCAATGAAGAAAATGCGTCCCATAACATTTGAACATGAATTAGCTGTTCTATCATTCAGCCTACAGTAGCAGCCAATGTGTGGTTTTCAGTGTAGGCCTACATTCCATTAGACTTTTGAAAAAAAACATGCAGGGCTTAACTTGTTTATCCACTTGTCCTTCAGACAAGATGACTGAACATGTTGTGTAGTTTGCTGCAAGAAACCACTTTACAAAATAAAATGCATAATTATTCCCATTATTACAGAGAATCAGACAAATTATGCTACCCTCTGCTGATTGGCTACTTAGCTTAAGCCTGTCTCAAATTACAAAACTTCCCCTTTAAGACAAACGTGCTCTTTACCTGACTCCCTTTTAAAGATGGCTAGAAATGTACATGTTTTGTGCTCTTGTAGGAAGCAATCACTCCCCCATTGCTGACTACAAATTATCTATAACTGGGCTAATAACTCACTAAATAGTAAAGAATATGAACAAAATGTGCACACGTGGCTACATGCAGCTCTCGCTTTGATCTCAAAATAAGCACATCTACTCACGACCGCTCATGCTGTAAACACAGTCCAGTTCAACGTAAATGGTACAGATCCATATATGGCAATGGTCTATTTGCATATAGGGCTACTGCAACTCTGATTTGGTTTTGGCGCACATTTGTGTGTGTGTGTGTGAATGGCTTAAGTAGTGAGGGAGTGTGCGTGCGTGATCAGACCTGGTTGTGAATGTGAAACAAATGGCCCGGCTGCCGGGCTAAATGGAAGCAATCCATCAGAGAGACGGGACACAAACACACCCCGGAGATGTCGTAGCCAATCCCTCCTCAGACACAAGGCTAGATCTGATGTAGAGGGATAAGATGAAGGGAAAATATTGAATGACGCACACACTTTGACTCGGCCCAAAGACGGCAGGGACCTCTGCCACATGGTTAGATAAGAACACTTATCAAATGAAAAGATGCTTTAAAACGGGAAACTGATAGATGGATGAGGGAGGCATGAACAAATGAATGGAGCGCAGAAGGGGGGGGGGGGCAGAGCCATTTAGCTAAGATGTGCAGTCCAGGACTCGGTTCACAAGAACATGGAGCTCTCTTGATAATCTCTAATCCAATGAAGGGACTGAATTAGACTGAGGGATGGAGGAGTAGAAGCAAGGGAAAGATGGGTCTGGAAAGCAATGGATGAATGGAACGTTGAATGAAGGTCGAGTGAGAGAGGGGGATATCACAAAGAGCCCTTCAGTGAGCAGGGACTGCATGGGATGGCTGGGGCTGTAGCCAACTGAATGACTGGTACTGATGAGGAATGCTATACAGAAAGATGGAGAGTTGGGAAAGGGCAAGATGGGGAGAGAAAGCGAGATGGAGAGAGGGTGGGAAAAGGTAAAGCGAGAGATGAAGAGAATGATAAGGACCGATGGAAAGTTTGAGAGAGAGGGAGCGAGAGAACCAAAATGAGTGCATCCCTCTTTATACTGAAGTCCCCGGTAATTGTTTAGTGTGATTAGGATGGAGAGAGGGATGAGAGGAGAAAGAAGAGCGGTGTAATATCCTGTAATTGAAGCCCTCGTCTGCCATCATCCCATTGTTCCACCACACGCAGATAAGCCCAGGGAAATGAGAGACGGGGGGAGAGGGATAGTGGGAGGAAGAAAGTGTGAGAGGCATAGAGGAGGCTGTGAGAAAGGGAGGGAGAGCGACTGAGTGGGTGGATTTACATTAGTAGAATATGTCTAGTGAGATCTATCTCATCAACCTCCGATTTGAAACTTTTCTCAGTGTTTACTCTAGCCTTGGTTGTGTTGTGTCCAAAGCCACAATTCTGCTTCATATTATAAACTGGGTGGTTCGAGCCCTGAATGCTGATTGGCTTTACAGCCATGGTATATCAGACCGTATATCACGGGTATGACAAAACCTTTATTTTTACTGCTCTGATTACGTTGGTAACCAGTTTATAATAGCAATAAAGCACCTCGGAGGTTTGTGGTATATGGCCAATATACCACACCTCCTTGGGTGTTATTGCTTAAATGAACAAAGAGTTCTGTGGTTGGCATGGTGCTGTGAGGTCACCTAGGCAGACATGTACATTTTGTAAATATTTTTACGCATTTGTAAGTGTTTAAAAAATATATAATAAACTTTTTATTTTTGATAAATCTGTTTTGTTCAGATAAATATTGTGGTCTTCAATGTCAAAGTTACGACGTTAAGTCCGTTTGTTTGCCTTTCCTGGCTAGCTGGATGGCTAATGTTTGTGTTTAAATAATGCAGCAGCAGCTCCGGCTTTTTTGTTTCACCTGCCGGTTAGAAGGTGGAGACTGCAGTGTCTGAGATGTCCGAGAGGCAGAGGGACTGTTCCTGATCACTGCTGATGTGTGGTTGATTTTCTGCCGCTTTACTGCAGCCGAAGCATCACCCAGGTGGGTTCTACACTGTCGGCGACGGAGGAGAGGCTACCTACGGAGGAGAGGCTACCTACGGAGGAGAGGCTACCTACGGAGGAGAGGCTACCTACGGAGGAGGAGAGGCTACCTACGGAGGAGGAGAGGCTACCTACGGAGGAGGAGAGGCTACCTACGGAGGAGGAGAGGCTACCTACGGAGGAGGAGAGGCTACCTACGGAGGAGAGGCTACCTACGGAGGAACGGAGGAGAGGCTACCTACGGAGGAGGAGAGGAGGAGAGGCTACCTACGGAGGGGAGGCTACCTACGGAGTAACGGAGGAGAAGCCACCTACGGAGGAGAGGCTACCTACGGAGTAACGGAGGAGAGGCTATCTACGGAGGAGAGGAGGAGAGGCTATCTACGGAGGAGAGGAGGAGAGGCTACCTACGGAGGAGAGGAGGATCGGCTACCTACGGAGGAGAGGCTACCTACGGAGGAGAGGCTACCTACGGAGTAACGGAGGAGAGGCTACCTACGGAGTAACGGAGGAGAGGCTACCTACGGAGTAACGGAGGAGAGGCTACCTACGGAGGAGAGGCTACCTACGGAGGAGGAGAGGCTACCTACGGAGGAGGAGAGGCTACCTACGGAGGATCGGCTACCTACGGAGGATCGGCTACCTACGGAGGATCGGCTACCTACGGAGGAGAGGCTACCTACGGAGGAGAGGAGGATCGGCTACCTACGGTGGATCGGCTACCTACGGAGGAGAGGCTACCTACGGAGGAGAGGAGGATCGGCTACCTACGGTGGATCGGCTACCTACGGAGGAGAGGAGGATCGGCTACCTACGGTGGATCGGCTACCTACGGAGGAGGAGAGGCTACCTATGGAGGAGAGGAGGAGAGGCTACCTATGGAGGAGAGGAGGAGAGGCTACCTATGGAGGGGAGGAGGAGAGGCTACCTATGGAGGAGAGGAGGAGAGGCTACCTATGGAGGAGAGGCTACCTATGGAGGAGAGGCTACCTATGGAGGAGAGGCTACCTATGGAGGAGAGGCTACCTATGGAGGAGAGGCTACCTATGGAGGAGAGGCTACCTATGGAGGAGAGGCTACCTATGGAGGAGAGGCTACCTATGGAGGAGAGGCTACCTATGGAGGAGAGGCT
This sequence comes from Salvelinus alpinus, assembly GCF_045679555.1. Classification (NCBI taxonomy): domain Eukaryota; kingdom Metazoa; phylum Chordata; class Actinopteri; order Salmoniformes; family Salmonidae; genus Salvelinus; species Salvelinus alpinus. The sequence goes on from NC_092111.1 coordinate 7,664,970, forward strand.
ACCTATGGAGGAGAGGCTACCTATGGAGGAGAGGCTACCTATGGAGGAGAGGCTACCTATGGAGGAGAGGCTACCTATGGAGGAGAGGCTACCTATGGAGGAGAGGCTACCTATGGAGGAGAGGCTACCTATGGAGGAGAGGAGGAGAAGAGGCTACCTATGGAGGAGAGGAGGAGAAGAGGCTACCTATGGAGGAGAGGAGGAGAAGAGGCTACCTATGGAGGAGAGGAGGAGAAGAGGCTACCTATGGAGGAGAGGAGGAGAAGAGGCTACCTATGGAGGAGAGGAGGAGAAGAGGCTACCTATGGAGGAGAGGAGGAGAAGAGGCTACCTATGGAGGAGAGGAGGAGAAGAGGCTACCTATGGAGGAGAGGAGGAGAAGAGGCTACCTACGGAGGAGAGGAGGAGAAGAGGCTACCTACGGAGGAGAGGAGGAGAAGAGGCTACCTACGGAGGAACGGAGGATCGGCTAACTACGGAGGAACGGAGGAGAGGCTACCTACGGAGGAGAGGCTACCTACGGAGGAGAGGCTACCTACGGAGGAGAGGCTACCTACGGAGGAGAGGCTACCTACGGAGGAGAGGCTACCTACGGAGGAGAGGCTACCTACAGGAGGAACTGGGTACGTCAGACAAAGCGGCGGGCCTCGATGAAGAGCTCCTGGCTTGTCCGACAGACTGACTTTCTCCCTGGCTGTCCTGTACCATCGACGCACCCTCCGCTCAAGCCATACTGACTTTACCAAACTGCCTCAACTCCATTCGTTTTCCATCTTTCATTTGTTGTTCATTGATGAATGATGTATTTTGTTAACAAGAGGACCACAATGGAAATACGTTTCTAAGCTTTTTTTGTTTTATCCTCATTTTTAAATGCATTGTATCCACGTGTGGTTGTATAGATGTTGTTTTTATTGTCAAATAAATCATATCACATATGCATATGGTGTTGCACAATTGATTACTGCCAATGATTTAACAAATGTGTGGCTGTATTTAAAAGCCTTTCATTTTCAATTTGGCTAAGAGAGCAAAAAGGCTGTCTACTGGTATTAAGGTCATTCTCACAGGGACATGAGGTGTGGGAGAGCCGTTGTCTTTACACTGTACCACTCAGAGGGGGGTATACGGTGTAGGTGTCTGTGGGAGACATCTCCTGAAAGAGATTTTCATCTAGATCCGTCTCTTTACACTACGCAAGTATCTCTCCTGGACTTAGTTTGTGTCATCAAAGTAGAGTAGCGTAAAGACGGAGATGAGAGGTGGGGGAAATGAGTTAGAGCGGAGGTTAGCGAGTCGGGAGAAACGAGAGGAGTCTGGGAGAGGAGGTATAAGTAGGAGTATTAAACTTTGTAAACAGCATCTCCCTTCAGAACTTGTGTATGTTTGTCTCTCTCTCTCTCTCGCTCTCTCTCGCGATAGATAGATAGATAGAGATCTATAAATTCAAGGGGCTTTATTGGCATGGGAAACATATGTTAACATTGCCAAAGCAAGTGAGGTAGATAATAAACAATAACAATTAACATTACACATACAGAAGTTTCAAAAGAATAAAGACATTACAAATGTCATATTATTTATATATATATATATACAGTGAGGGAAAAAAGTATTTGATCCCCTGCTGATTTTGTACGTTTGCCCACTGAGAAAGAAATTATCAGTCTATAATTTTAATGGTAGGTTTATTTGAACAGTGAGAGACAGAATAACAACAAAAATATCCAGAAAAATGCATGTCAAAAATGTTATTAATTGATTTGCATTTTAATGAGGGAAATAAGTATTTGACCCCTTCTCAATCAAAAAGATTTCTGGCTCCCAGGTGTCTTTCATACAGGTAACGAACGGAGACTAGGAGCACACTCTTTAAGGGAGTGCTCCTAATCTCAGTTTCTTACCTGTATAAAAGATACCTGTCCACAGAAGCAATCAATCAATCAGATTCCAAACTCTCCACCATGGCCAAGACCAAAGAGCTCTCCAAGGATGTCAGGGACAAGATTGTAGACCTACACAAGGCTGGAATGGGCTACAAGACCATCGCCAAGCAGCTTGGTGAGAAGGTGACAACAGTTTCTGTGATTATTCGCAAATGGAAGAAACACAAAAGAACTGTCAATCTCCCTCAGCCTGGGGCTCCATGCAAGATCTCACCTCGTGGAGTTGCAATGATCATGAGAACGGTGAGGAATCAGCCCAGAACTACACAGGAGGATCTTGTCAATGATCTCAAGGCAGCTGGGACCATAGTCATCAAGAAAACAATTGGTAACACACTATGCCGTGAAGGACTGAAATCCTGCAGCGCCCGCAAGGTCCCCCTGCTCAAGAAAGCACATATACATGCCCGTCTGAAGTTTGCCAATGAACATCTGAATGATTCAGAGGACAACTGGGTGAACGTGTTGTGGTCAGATGAGACCAAAATGGAGTTCTTTGGCATCAACCCAACTTGCCGTGTTTGGAGGAGGAGGAATGCTGCCTATGACCCCAAGAAACCATCCCCACCGTCAAACATGGAGGTGGAAACATTATGCTTTGGGGGTGTTTTTCTGCTAAAGGGACAGGACAACTTCACCGCATCAAAGGGACGATGGACGGGGCCATGTACCGTCAAATCTTGGGTGAAAACCTCCTTCCCTCAGCCAGGGTATTGAAAATGGGTCGTGGATGGGTATTCCAGCATGACAATGACCCAAAACACACGGCCAAGGCAACAAAGGAGTGGCTCAAGAAGAAGCACATTAAGGTCCTGGAGTGGCCTAGCCAGTCTCCAGACCTTAATCCCATAGAAAATCTGTGGAGGGAGCTGAAGGTTCGAGTTGCCAAACGTCAGCCTCGAAACCTTAATGACTTGAAGAAGATCTGCAAAGAGGAGTGGGACAAAATCCCTCCTGAGATGTGTGCAAACCTGGTGGCCAACTACAAGAAACGTCTGACCTCTGTGATTGCCAACAAGGGTTTTGCCACCAAGTACTAAGTCATGTTTTGCAGAGGGGTCAAATACTTATTTCCCTCATTAAAATGCAAATCAATTCATAACATTTTTGACATGCGTTTTTCTGGATTTTTTTGTTGATATTCTGTCTCTCACTGTTCAAATAAACCTACCATTAAAATTATAGACTGATCATTTCTTTGTCAGTGGGCAAACGTACAAAATCAGCAGGGGATCAAATACTTTTTTCCCTCACTGTATATGTGTTGTAACAATGTACAAATGGTTAAAGTACAAAAGGGAAAATAAATGAGCATAATAATGGGTTGTATTTACAATGGTGTTTGTTCTTCACTGGTTGCCTTTTTCTTGTGGCAACAGGTCCCCCCCCCCCCCCCCGCAGGCTGCTTGGAAAGGCCTTTGATTACCATGACATCTTGCAGCAGCCGTCCTCTTTGATTGTGAAGGTGCTGCTTGTGTGGATGACGTAACATTGCTTGCGACGTCGTCGTTGCGGCTTTAGAGATCTGCTGTGTTGTTGTGCTAAGAACACGGAGGCTTTCGCTCGTTATTTCCGGTGACAGCAAGACTTTAGGTTGGGTTCTGCGTTGCCGCGGTCATTGTACAGTGCTACATCTAGCATGTCCCCTCCATTAGCACTAGGTGTGACTGTGATCATTCATTCCTCCCCAGCCATCTGTCTGTTTGATCCCCAGGACCTTTCAAATGTCCCTCTTCCTCCCCCCCAGAATGGTGATTTATCCCATTCATCAATTAGCATTAGCAGCAGAGAGCAAGTCATCTGAATATGGGCCCATAAATTATTGATTCCACCCCCCCCTCCCTCCATCCCTCCTTCCGCCTGCAAATCTAACCCTGACATTTGAATATAAGACAGAGCAAAATGATGGCCTGAAATAATGACGGCCATTTGGGGTGTGTGTGTGTGTGTGTGTGTGTGCTTAGCTTTTTGTGTATGTGTTGGTGTGTGTCCTTAGCTTTTTGTGTTGGTGTGTGTGCGTATGCAAAGCAAACCTCTTTAGGCTCATTAATATTCATTAATACCTCCTGTCAGAAAGGCACAGAAACAATTCATTGCTCGCATTTACTGTATTAAGTGCTTCATGATTTATTAATGTGCATTGAGAGAGTGAGGGAGAGAGAGATAAGAGGGGGAGGGGAGACGGGGTGAGGGGAGAGCACTGAAATGTGAAAGACAAGGCATTGTAAGCTATTCACCTGAAACCAAACAGAAAAACCATAAATATGGTTGCTCTTTTTTGTGTGTATTTGTCACCCATCGAATGATTCTGTTTATTTGCTTGTTTTGCGTAGTGTGTGTGTAGGTAGCCACATTTTGACTTAGCATTAGCAAACAGCTTGGAATATTATATGCCGTTTAGCTGGCGCTTTTAATCCAAAGCGACTTAGTCAGGCGTGCATACATTTTACCTATGGGTGGTCCCGGGAATCAAGCCCACTATCCTGGCGTTGCAAGCGCCTTGCTCTACCAACTGAGCTACAGAGGACCACTACACAGTGTATGGTCCAAGGGCTCCTTGCTAACGGCTTGGAAAATGGACCCCGGTGCCAACCCGTCCAGGAGTATTGACAACAATGTGAATACAGTGGTGTGTGTGGGTGTGTGTTTGACCTCTCTACCGCTCCCTCTGTGACTGCCTCCTCCATAACATCCTCCACTACTGGCATTGTAGATGCTGCTAAGCATCTCTTTCTCTTCACTAGACAGTATCTGTGTTGTATATTTAGCCACCAGGCAGTTGGCAGAGCTCAGCGTTACAGTGCTTGTATTATTAAAACTTCAGGAAGTAGAATGATCTTTCTCTCTACCCTAGCGTGCTGACAACTCACTCTCTACCGCTCTCCCACTCTTTCTCTCTACTTGAGCTGTGCATGACCCCTTTTCCCTCACTTCTCTTTCCTTTGATCTTTCCCTGTGCTTATTTGCTGTTAGCCAAGGGCTATCTCTATTCCTCCTCCCTGTGTGCTGTGCTGCGTCTTCTCTTCTCCCCTAGAGGGACTTGGCACGACCCACCGTTATACATCAGTGTTATTACACCTTGAGGAGGTGTGTGTGTGTGTGTGTGTGTGTGTGTGTGTGTGTGTGTGTGTGTGTGTGTGTGTGTGTGTGTGTGTGTGTGTGTGTGTGTGTGTAGGAGATAGACTTTCCATGTCCCGTTTAATCAAGCTTCTTGCACAGCGCGCAGGACAAATTGATAAGTTGGGCAGCCAGCTGTTCTGGCCCAGCTGTGTGCCGTTTCTCTCTCTCTCTCTTTCTCTCTCTTTCCTCTCTCTCTTTCTCTCTCTCTCTCTCTCTTTCTCTCTCTCTCTCTCTCTCTCTCTCTCTCTCTCTCAATTTTTCTATTCAATTGTCTTTATTGGCATGACATAACAATGTACGTATTGCCAAAGCTTACTTTGGATATTTACAATATTAAAATAATAAGAATCAAACTTGTCATCGGGACAACAGTAACAACAATAACCAAGGGTCAAAATAACCATACATTCAACAATACCGATAAGCATAGAGGACATGTGCAGGTTGATTGGTCTGTCAGACACTGTCCCTCATCTTATGGCAGGCAACAATGTAGTGCGCTGCCAACCCAAAGCTCTCTGCGTCCTCCCCCAACAGGACGGGTAGCCTACTCTCACCAGAGAGGTCTTTGAAACCTTGAATAAAAGTTTCAAATTTGGGAAAATGACACTCTCTAATTGTTCTATATTTTTGACATTTTGTCAGGAAATGCAGCTCTGTCTCAGGTTCTGCTGTTGTGCAGTGGTTGCACACCCTTTCCTCTACAGGGAGACAGGTTTTCCTGTGTCTACCCTTCTCAATGGCAACGCTGTGCTCACTGAGCCTGTACTTTGTCAAGGTTTTTCTACGGTTTTGATCAGTAACCATGGTCAAATAGTTTGCCACTGTGTACTGTCGATTTAGGGCCAGATAGCACTGCATTTTGCTTTGTGCTTGTTTTCCAATAAGTAATGTAATTTGTTTTATTCTGATTGATTGGATGTTCTGGTCTTGAGGCTTCAGTGTGTTAGTAGAACAGGTTTTGTGAACCAATTGAGAACTTTGGAGTAATTCCCTGAGATCTGGATCTTTTTGAGGTTTACTGCCGGGGCCGAGGTCTGACAGTACTGCTCCAGCAGGTCCGGGCTTTCTCTCTTTCCCGCTCTCGCTTTCCCGCTCTCGCTCTCGCTTTCCCGCTCTCTCTTTCCCGCTCTCGCTCTCGCTTTCCCGCTCTCGCTCTCTCTCTCGCTCTCTCTTTCCCCCGCTCTCTCTTTCTCGCTCTCGCTTTCCCGCTCTCGCTCTCTCTCTCGCTCTCTCTTTCCCCCTCTCTCTCTTTCCCTCTCTCTCTCTCTTTCCCTCTCTCTCTCTCTCTCTCTCTCTCCCGTTCCCTCGTCTGCTTTTCAGCTGAAATGCCATGGCACTCGTCTAAAGGTAGAGGGGAAAGCAACAAGACAATGAATACAGTCCCAGATTGCCAGTGTTGTTTCTGTCCAATACCCCCTGTATCCCTATTGGGTCCTTCTGGGAGTGTCTCTTACCTATTGGCAGTTGGCTCTGACTGACACAACCTTGTTGACAACAAGCTTATATTTGGGCCAAGCTACTGTATAGAAACTGGTACAGCTTTCTGTCTTGACTTCCAACCATTCAAACATCATAGCAAAGGTGTACTGATTAAAGGCATACCCCCCCGTCAAAAACCGCGGGGCAAAAGAGATATCGAGATAGCACATTTGTCTTGACTTCCTGCCATTCAAACCACATTACTGTAACATGCTGACCACACCGCTCGCTGCAAGTCCCGCCTCGCTGCAAGTCCCGCCTCTCCCATCTCCTCATTGGTTTTTAGGAGCATATACCCACGTGGGTGATTGAAAGATCAATCAATCAATCAAATGTATTCATAAAGCTCTTCTTACATCAGCTGATGGCACAAAGTGCGATACAGAAACCCAGCCTAAAACCCTAAACAGCAAGCAATGCAGGTGTAGAAGCACGGTGGCTAGGAAAAACTCCCTAGTAAGGCTAGAACCTAGGAAGAAACCTAGAGAGGAACCAGGCTCTGAGGGGTGGCCAGTCTTCTTCTGGCTGGGCCGGGTGGAGATTATAACAGTACATGGCCAAGATGTTCAAATGTTCATGGATGACCAGCAGGGTCAAATAATAATAATCACAGTGGTTGTAGAGGGTGCAACAGGTCAGCACCTCAGGAGTAAATGTCAGTTGGATTTTCATAGTCGAGCATTCAGAGTTCGAGACAGCAGGTGCGGTAGAGAGAGAGTGTCGAAAACAGCAGGTTCGGTACAAGGTAGCACGTCCGGTGAACAGGTCAGGGTTCCATAGCCACAGGCAGAACAGTTGAAACTGGAGCAGCAGCACGACCAGGTAGACTGGGGACAGTGAGGAGTCATCAGGCCAGGTAGTCCTGAGGCATGGTCCTAGGGTTCAGGTCCTCCAGGAGAGGGAGAGAGAGAATTAGAGGGAGCATACTTATATTCACACAGGACACTGGATAAGACAGGAGAATTACACCAGATATAACAGACTGACTCTAGCCCCCTAACACATAAACTATTGCAGCATAGATACTGGAGGCTGAGACCGGATGGGTCGGGAGACACTGTGGCCCCGTCCGACGATACCCCCGGACAGGGCCAACCAGGCAGGTTATAACCCCACCCACTTTGCCAAAGCACAGCCCCAACACCACTAGAGGAATATCCGCAAACCACTTACTACCTTGCGACAAGGCTGAGTATAGCCCACGAAGATCTCCCCCATGGCACGAACCTGGACAGGAAGATCACGTCTGACTCAACCCACTCAAGTGATGTACCCCTCCTAGGGACGGCATGGAAGAGCACCAGTAAGCCAGTGACTCAGCCACCATAATAGGGTCCGAGGCAGAGAATCCCAGTGGAGAGAGGGGAACCGGCCAGGCAGAGACAGCAAGGGCGGTTCATCGCTCCAGTGCCTTTCCGCTCACCTTCGACCCCTGGGCCAGACTACACTCAATCATGGGACCCACTGAAGAGATGAGTCTTCAAAAAATATTTGTATATTTTTTGGGGCCTTTTTTCGTGATATCCAATTGTTAGTTACAGTCCTGTCCCATCTCTGCAACTCCCTTTCAGCCTCGGGTGAGGCGAAGGTCGAGAGCAGTGCGTCCTCCGAAACACGACCCCGCCAAGCTACACTGCTTCTTGACACACTGCTCGCTTAATCCGGAAGCCAGCCGCACCAATGTGTCGGAGGAAACACCGTACACCTGACTGTGTCAGCGTGCACTGCGCCCGGCCCGCCACAGGAGTCGCTAGAGCGCGATGGGACAAGTACAACCCGGCCGGCCAAACCCTCCCCTAACCCGGACAACGCTGGGCCAATTGTGCGCCGCCTCATGGGTCTCCCGGTTGCGGCCGGCTGCGACACAGCCTGGGATCGAACCAGGATCTGCAGTGATGCAGCTAGCACTGCCTTAGACCGCTGCGCCACTCGGGAGGCCCAGTCTTCAATAAAGACTTAAAGGTCGAGACCGAGTCTTCTTCTCTGACATGATAGGCAGACCATTCTGTGAAAATGGAACGCTATAGGAGAAAGCCCTGCCTCCAGCTGTTTGCTTACAAATTCTAGGGACAGTAAGGAGGCCTGCATCTTATGATCGTAGCGTACGTAGGTATGTATGGCAGGACCAAATCGGGGAGAGAGGTAGGAGCAAGCACATGTAATGCTTTGTAGGTTAGCAGTAAAACCTTGAAATCAGCCCTAACCTTAACAGGAAGTCAGTGTAGAGAGGCTTGCACTGGAGTAATATGATCACATTTTTTGGTTCTAGTCAAGATTCTAGCAGCCGTGTTTAGCACTAACTGAAGTTTATTTAGTGCTTTATCCGGGTAGCTGGAAAGTAGAGCATTGCAGTAGTCTAACCTAGAAGTGACAAAAGCATGGATTCATTTTTCTACATCAGATGAACTGAGGTCCACACTCCAGTCCAGTAGTGGTAATGCGCCTTATTAAATTGGTTGCCAACCACCATATAAAGTCCGAAGAAGCCTGAAGGAGGAAAGGTTACTTGAAACGAACTCGGTTTACCATTTTATCTGTGGATCAATTGTCAGAGTAGAGGACTTTGTGCATTTCAGGTAAAATGGCAACCCAATGTTTATATCCCAGGACAAATTAGCTAGCAACAGCTAGCTAGCTAAATTGACATAAATGTTTCATGCTTTTCTACCTGTCCCCAAATTATTACAGTTGGTTCAGAGTTCGTTTTGATGTTTCAACCTGCGTGTCCTGATCGCTTCTGGTGTGGGTGGACAAAATTAACATGCGCTACGCGGGCAGTCTGATCTACATGTAATTGTACTGATAAAACGGGCACCCCTGCCAAAAAGAGAGCAGCTACATCCAGCCATTTCAGAAGCATGGTTTTTCTTCACCCTCTGCAGCACAGTAGCCAAAGAGGGGTTCTCTACAAAGCAGGCTGTTCGGTGTTAGTGTAATGGAAGACATTAGACAGACGATTACAAGGTTCTTGCAGACACCGCTACGCCATACACACTCACGCTTTCACATCAGTCTCAGCTTGGGGAGTTTGAAAGGGCTAATCAGTGTGACTTCGAGGCTGTGTGTGCATGCGTGTCTTAAATTGTGTGCGTGATGCATCTGTCTGTGTGTGTTGCGTCTACGTGTGTGTGTGTGTTACACCCAAACCCACCATCTATTCACCGTTCAGGCTTTACCCTCCGCTCAGACACGGTTGCATCGTTGAGGCTGGGGCCCGTTGTCTTCACAGCCACATTCATGTATTATCTAACCCCAGTGCATTAGCAGTAGGATCGGGAACGGCAGTGATGAATATGATGGTGATCATAATGGGAAGAGAGAGCGTGCTGAAGGTGACAATGTAGAAATGTTGTTGGGGACCCGGTGACAGAGGGGAGCAGCGCTCAACCGATTTCACACACATTACCACTCGGCGCTCTGGCATGGCAAGCGGAAAATGAACCCCAGTGAGAAAGAGTGGAAATAGTTTGTGTGCGTGCCCGTACTAACGGCCATGCGTGCTTGTGCGGTGTGCGTGTAGTCACTCTCACGCTCTCTTTTTCTATCGTTCTTTTCCCTGCCTCTCTCTCTCTCTCTCCCCGTCTCTCCCTCTCTCCGTGCCCCCAGTCCCAAATTAAACGGAGTTGTGTAATAAGGAATTGTCAGGAGCCGTTAACACGCGAGAAAGAAGGGAGGAGATGACAGAATGAATTGGAGAAGGAGATTAAGGTCGAGGGGTTGAGTAGCTCGGTGCATGAAGAGAGATTGGACAGCATGTGTTGGTTCTGTACTGACTAGCTGGTCCAGTTCTATTGACCATATGTTCAGCTTAGAGGCTCAACATCATGTGTTTGTGTTCAGCCTTACAGCTGGCTGAGTCATCAAATCTCGCCTTCTAAAATCGGTCTCTCGCTCGCTCGCTCTCTCTCTCCCCCAGAAGACATAATTAGCTTGAATGTATGTACCCCATGTCGCTAATCCATTATCAGTACGTTACAGCAGTTTTAAAACATACACCAACTGATATAATAATACTGTGTAATGTGTTTTTAATGCATATTTATGTTGATCTTTTTTTCTCAGCGTGTCCCCCTGGCTCGTATAAGATGTCATCCAGACAGCAGGAGTGCTTTCCGTGCCCGGCCAACAGTGTGGCTGAGGAGGAAGGATCGGTGGTGTGTGTGTGTGAGGAGGATCACTTCAGGACCCCCCTGGACAACCCCTCCGCCCCCTGCACCCGTAAGACACACACGCACGCGCATACACACCTGTTCCTATGCAACTCCTCATCTGACTATATCACTCTATCATATCACCTCTCCTCTAGCCAAGTAACCCTGTCATTCCTCTTCTCAGTCTCTCTCTCTCTCTCCTTCACTTCCCCTCTGACCATAATCCCTCCCCCCTCCATCCTCCCACTGACCGTGTCCCTTCAGCCCTCCTCCCTCTCCCTCCCGCTCTCTCTACCCCATCCCTCCATCCATCAGGTAACCCAATCCCACTGTCCTTCACCCGTCTTTCACCTTATCCCTCTATCGTTCCCCTATTCCCTTCATACTTCACCCATCAGTCCTCCACTAAACCGAAATCTTCCCTCTAGCCTTCCCCCCACTTGGTCACCCAATCTCTTTTCACCCTTCCATCACTTTAGCAACCCCCTCCAAAGACGCACATACATTCAAGGCCAATTCCATACCACCCCGCCAGGGGCAGCCGTATTGATCTAACCACTAACCCTCTGTAGTGTTGATGGTTAAATACACACACACCACCTGATTTAATCCACCTAATAAGCTTCTTGAATAATATGCTCTATAGTGTACCAGACAATAAAACACAGAGGTCAGAAATTGAGTGTGCTCATTCTTGGCTCGGATCAGCTCCAGTTTTTTTTATAGCCCTGTAATTAGAAGGTTTAATCACGATATTGATTCCCGGTGCTTTCATATCGATCAGGGGCAGTCGGGGATAGCATTTATAGCTCTTTAATTACCACATTTAATTACAATATTGATTCAGTAATTGTGACCATCTCCTGATTCCACCAAGCTATTGTGTGGAGAGGCGGAGACAGGCAGATGGGAGGACAGACAGATGGAGAGGGGGAGGAGAACTGAAAAGAGTTGTGAAGGAATGATAGATGGGAAGAGGGAGACTAAGAGGAACTTTGAGAGAGAGAAGGAGAGACGAGGCTATGAAGGCCCAGCTGTGTGCGTGCAGGTATGTGTTAATGAATAAGTGAAGGTGAGCTGCTCCGTGCTCGCTGATGAGCACGTCACACACCACAGCTGTGCCCCACTTCCGGCCACACACCCGTTACCGTGTTACATAACCCCACTGAGAGAGCATTCAGTATACACCCACTGACACGTTTATCGCCCCTCTACACCTGCACGTTCATTATTACCACAGAAATAGTGTACATTGTCACTTTCCCACAAGTCTTTCTCTCACTCACACACACACACACACACACACACACACACACACACACACCACCATCGATATCCTTTAATGGACCAGTTCTTTTATGTTCCGTTCATGTGTTGAAACATGCACGGTTACAGCCACGCGTCATGTAAAGGCTTTGCTTTATAATAGCGCGAGGCCTTGAAAGTGACCGTTCTGCGTGCGCATGAGTGTGGTTGACCATTGTCAGAACCTCCTACCAGGTGAAGAGAGGAAGCTATGTAGGACTATTGAGATGCACCCGTCGTATTTCACCTTTTGATAAGAGAGGATTCTCATTCCGCGAGCACTAACCACCTTTTCTGCGGTGACTCATATTTGCGGTTTGTAAACAAGGCATTTGTTCCAGCCATGACTGTTGACTTAAATAACTAATAGACAGTCCTCGCTCTCTCACACACACACGCACACACACACAACCACACAGTATACACACACAGCATTACACTTCACCATCACTAATAGATTTCCCTCCATTTTATTTCTCAATCCGCCGTAAGATGAGGTGGTCGGTAGATCAGAGACTGTCTAGAAATCACATGAGTGAATAAAGATAGTCGGCGAGCAGCATATTATACATGTCTCACTTACGGCTCCTTTGTTCTGTCGTCATAAACACACACATTTCATCTAGACCAGGCAAGCTTTAGTTGCTTTGGCTAGTCTTATTTTCTCTGTTCTTCTCCCCCCATGCATCACCCATAATCCCTTTCTCATCTTAATCCTATCAAAGTATTACATAGGCATCGTAGCCAGATGTGTGCTAGCACAATAACACCGTGTAGCTACCATTCTGGGGCGGGCTACACTTTGAGAATAGAACTACAGAGTGAAGTGTTCTGTAGTAATTGGTTGCCACTGGTTTTAATGCTCAATTCAAATACATTGCACTCATTTTAGACCTGATTGCTATCTAGCCCGCACACTTCCTTAGTCATTCCCTCATACTGATGTCTGATGTACTGGTGCCTAGTCTGTTACGTCCTCACTTTTCTGCTTTGCTGCACGGTATATCGCTGTTATCTTGGTCAGATCGTTATTGTAAAAGAGAATGTGTTCTCAGTGACTTACCTGGTTAAATAAAGGCTAAATAAAACCTGCTGTGGCACTGTAGGTAGGAAGTACATCATACAGAATAATCATATGTCATAGAAATGCCTAACACTTTTAAACATCATACGGGGGCCAAAAGACGAGCACTAAATGTGACTTATTCTCCCTCCCAGGCCCCCCCTCTCCTCCCAAAGACTTGGTCTACACCCTCAAGCAGTCCACCATGATCCTGGAGTGGAGCGCGCCAACGGACACGGGCGGCAGGGGGGACCTGACCTACAGCGTGGGCTGCCGCCGGTGCGTGGGGCTTCAGTGTGAGCCGTGCGGGGCCAGCGTGGGCTTCATGCCCCAGCAGAGCGGGTTGACCGAACGCACGGTCACCGTGGTCAACCTCATGGCCAACTCCAACTACACGTTGACGGTCGAAGCCCTTAATGGCGTATCAGAGCTCCTGCCCAACAAGAGGTTCTACACACAGGTCAACGTGTCAACTAGCGTGCCAGGTCAGTGGAAGTTGTGTTCACTAAGTCTTGTATAACTAACCTTGTGGGGACACAATTCAGTCCAATTCAAAATACTATTTTCCCTAACCCTAACCCGAAAACCTAACCCTAAAACTAACCCTAGCTCCTAACGTTAAACTATTCTTGTGCGGACTTCTAGTTCCTACTAGTATAGTTAAACACAGACACACACACACAGAGGAGCGCACACACACATCACACTGATTCTCGTTCATTACCCTCAAATCAGAAACACCACGAACGTCTGAGGACCAAGGAGTGCTCAAAAGCACACTGTACACAAACTCTGAACTGATGACACACACACCCTCGGCTCAGCGCCCCTCTCCTCTCGGCGCTAGCTAAAAGATTCCCGTCATCACGGTGTGGCCATCTCATATTCATCCACACCCTTCACAAAGCCATTAGCCAGAGGCTTTAAAAAAGCACTCAGCAAAGTGTCCCTGTCACACACACACAACACACCCAGCAACCCCCCCACCACCGACCCAGACTCCATACATTCTCACACATTTGATGACTCATGTTTATTCAACTTGTCTGCATTCGCCGGCTGATATTTCACTACCATCGACCTGCTGTGGGGGAAAAGGAAAAATGAAGTGTTTCATTTGCATATGCGGAGGAAAGACGAAATGGAAGCCCTCGAAGTGAGAGCGTGTTTTGTACTCTAATTGTTAATTAGTGGAAGCAAATGCAATGCGTTATGAATGGAGCTTGTATTAATGCACATTTGGAAATGGAACGCCAGCACTTTTGATGTTCCACGGTGGGGAAAAATCAACTCAGGCAAACACACACACACACACACACACACACACACACACACACAGTGAAGTCATTAAGGAGAGCTATCATGATGGCTTCTTCATACCAAATGTTTTACTCCAATATTCATGATTTGGTAAAGGGGCAGGTATGTTTTTGTGGTGTGTGTGTGTGTGTGTGTGTGTGTGTGTGTGTGTGTGTGTGTGTGTGTGTGTGTGTGTGTGTGTGTGTGTGTGTGTGTGTGTGTGTGTGTGTGTGTGTGTGTGTGTGTGTGTGTGTGTGTGTGTGTGTGTGTGAGCTTGTAAGGGAGTGTGTGTACTGTACATGTGTGCGTGCATGCATGAAAATGTGTTTGTTTGGGAGTGCCTCTGTGTGTGACAGTGCTCTAGATTCTAGTGCTGACCAATTACAAAATGGAGGTTGTGTAAGTGCATGGGGGGGGTATGGGGGGAGGGCTTAGCGAACAGGTGTGTGTCTGTGTGTGCTGGATGGTACCAATAGTATGGATGCTAGATGAATGCTGGATGGGGCTAAATCCAAGGGTCACGGAATGGCCTATATCTGCATTCTTACAAAGATTCACTCAGTCATCCTCATAACCAGGGATGTTAGTTAGTCACCTTTCGGTGAAATTCGCCGTTTTGACTCCAAAATAGGTGACCTACGTGATTTGTGTAGAGCTGATGAGAAAAGTTTTTTTTTAGTTTGGCGCAATACTGGCTGCTGTATCCAAGGCTCATCCAATCGTTTACATAACAGCAGAATGCAGCGCAGCACGTGTCTGAAGAGAGAAGAGACAACCAACTTACTAGTTACAGCATCAGCGTGCGCTCTGGAAAGGCAGCTTGCCAGTTAGAGCAGCACGTCCCCTGAACGATAAGGAAGAGGTAACATTAGGTTAGAAGCCGGACCACGGAGACGGGGTGAGAAGGTTACAGCAGCACGTCCCCTGAATGATAAGGAAGAGGTAACATTAGGTTAGAAGCCGGACCACGGAGACGGGGTGAGAAGGTTACAGCAGAAAGTCCCCTGAATGATAAGGAAGAGGTAACATTAGGTGAGAAGCCGGATCACGGAGACGGGGGTGAGAAGGTTACAGCAGAAAGTCCCCTGAATGATAAGGAAGAGGTAACATTAGGTGAGAAGCCGGACCACGGAGACGGGGTGAGAAGGTGATGAAGCGTACTTCATGAGCTGTAACCGAAAAAACAACTGGCATTTGGAAAATTTGAGGTGAGGGAGAAGGTGTGGTGGAACAAGTATTAGCATTGTTAAGTATCTTGCTAGCTGGATCAAATTCTCCGTTAGCTAGCCAGAGTAATGTTGAGCAACATTAGCCAACTTAACGGATCAAATAATTGAGTTCATGGTGTGAAAATTAGCTTGCTAATAAAGTCAGACAGCCAACGTTACAAAATCAGATGTGCTAGCAGTATTTGACTCTAGTGACAAAATTACGGAAATTAGAAAGGACATTTCTTGCCTGCCGAAATTCTCCCCCCCCCCCCCTTCTAATTTCCTTAATTTTGTGACTAGAGTCAAGTACTTTCTGTGGCACACACCAGTGTCAAATACTTTCTATAGAACAAACTTCACGTCAGGATAGGCAACTAAAAATAATAATTCATGTATGTGTGTTATATTAAACATAGAGGAGGGAGTAAAATGTAGGCAAGCAATAAACATTTCAGAACAACTACTAGTCGAATAAGACATGGGAGAGATGACGAATTTTAGCAAAGAGATATATTTATAGACGAATACACTTGAAACAATTAGTCAAACTGCAGACATGACTAGTGCCTCCCCCGCGATCAAAGTACACAAATCAAAAATTGCTTTCTGCTACTAAGATCAGTGAAATGTAGGCTAAACTGACAACAGAGTGAAAATCAGAAGTCTCAACTAGCAAGCAAGTCGCAGCAATGAAGAATTGAGTGCGTGCTCGCTCACGCGAAGGGGGGGTTCTGGCAGGGGGGAGATTTTTGACACAACATCGTTCCTCAAGTTATAACGCGTCAGTTGCTTACTGGACCCTGGCAATCTGTGTGAAAATAGTTAACTCGCTAACGAACTAACCACTATCTATTAACTAATGTTTTCCCTCTACTGTATGTGGTTAATTTTCAGAATGAGAGAATTAGGTGAAAATGAGGCATTGCTTGTTAAACAAGTGGATTCAGGGATCAAGTGTAGCTGAAGATGGGCCTGGCTTAAACTGGATGCCACTATAGAGGTGAAAGGAACACCACACACTTTCCCTCTTTCTCACTTTTTCAATACAGTGGATAAAAAGGGGTGTGCCAGGTATACTCTGCCTGAAAGAGATCAATTATGCCAGCAAAGGGTATCATGCTCTGCTGGCACATTGTAGAACAGATGTCCACAAGCAGAAAGTGTACAATGTAATAATGTGCAGTGTAGCTCAAAGATATTGTTTTTGTTGTGTTGAACTTGACAGTAACACGTGAGTGTGTGAGTGAGGGGGATTATAAAATGTTTTTACTAGTGAACATTATTTTTGCACACATGTAGTCTTGTGCACTTGATGCACATGGTCACAAGCGTTCTATTATAAAGGCTGTCATGGTCACAAGCGTTCTATTATAAAGGCTGTCATGGTCACAAGCGTTCTATTATAAAGGCTGTCATGGTCACAAGCGTTCTATTATAAAGGCTGTCACGGTAACAAGCGTTCTATTATAAAGGCTGTCATGGTAACAAGCGTTCTATTATAAAGGCTGTCATAGTAACAAGCGTTCTATTATAAAGGCTGTCTTGGTAACAAGCGTTCTATTATAAAGGCTGTCATGGTAACAAGCGTTCTATTATAAAGGCTGTCATGGTAACAAGCGTTCTATTATAAAGGCTGTCTTGGTAACAAGCGTTCTATTATAAAGGCTGTCACGGTAACAAGCGTTCTATTATAAAGGCTGTCATGGTAACAAGCGTTCTATTATAAAGGCTGTCATGGTCACAAGCGTTCTATTGTAAAGGCTGTCATGGTAACAAGCGTTCTATTGTAAAGGCTGTCGTGGTAACAAGCGTTCTATTGTAAAGGCTGTCATGGTCACAAGCATTCTATTATAAAGGCTGTCATGGTCACAAGCGTTCTATTATAAAGGCTGTCATGGTAACAAGCGTTCTATTATAAAGGCTGTCATGGTCACAAGCGTTCTATTATAAAGGCTGTCATGGTCACAAGTGTTCTATTGTAAAGGCTGTCACGTCACAAGCGTTCTATTATAAAGGCTGTCGTGGTGACAAGCGTTCTATTGTAAAGGCTGTCATGGTCACAAGCGTTCTATTGTAAAGGCTGTCTTGGTAACAAGCGTTCTATTGTTTTTTTTATTTTATTTTTTTATTTATTTCACCTTTATTTAACCAGGTAGGCTAGTTGAGAACAAGTTCTCATTTGCAACTGCGACCTGGCCAAGATAAAGCATAGCAGTGTGAACAGACAACACAGAGTTACACATGGAGTAAACAATAAACAAGTCAATAACATGGTAGAAAAAAAGAGAATCTATATACAATGTGTGCAAAAGGCATGAGGTAGGCAATAAATCGAATAATTACAATTTAGCAGATTAACACTGGAGCGATAAATCATCAGATGATCATGTGCAAGAAGAGATATTGGTACTGGTGTGCAAAAGAGCAGAAAAGTAAATAAATAAAAGCAGTATGGGGGGTGAGGTAGGTAAATTGGGTGGGTAGTTTACAGATGGACTATGTACAGCTGCAGCGATCGGTTAGCTGCTCGGATAGCAGATTTTTAAAGTTGTTGAGGGAGATAAAAGTCTCCAACTTCAGAGATTTTTGCAATTCGTTCCAGTCGCAGGCAGCAGAGAACTGGAAGGAAAGGCGTCCAAATGAGGTTTTAGCTTTAGGGATGATCAGTGAGATACACCTGCTGGAGCGCGTGCTGCGGGTGGGTGTAGCCATCGTGACCAGTGAACTGAGATAAGGCGGCACTTTACCTAGCATAGCCTTGTAGATGACCTGGAGCCAGTGGGTCTGACGACGAACATGTAGCGAGGGCCAGCCGACTAGGGCATACAGGTCGCAGTGGTGGGTCGTATAAGGTGCTTTAGTAACAAAACGAATGGCACTGTGATAAACTGCATTCAGTTTGCTGAGTAGAGTGTTGGAAGCTATTTTGTAGATGACATCGCCGAAGTCGAGGATCGGCAGGATAGTCAGTTTTACTAGGGTAAGTTTGGCGGCGTGAGTGAAGGAGGCTTTGTTGCGGAATAGAAAGCCGATTCTTGATTTGATTTTGGATTGGAGATGTTTGATATGAGTCTGGAAGGAGAGTTTGCAGTCTAGCCAGACACCTAGGTACTTATAGATGTCCACATATTCTAGGTCGGAACCGTCCAGGGTGGTGATGCTAGTCGGGCGTGCGGGTGCAGGCAGCGAACGGTTGAAAAGCATGCATTTGGTTTTACTAGCGTTTAAGAGCAGTTGGAGGCCACGGAAGGAGTGTTGTATGGCATTGAAGCTCGTTTGGAGGTTAGATAGCACAGTGTCCAAGGAAGGGCCGGAAGTATATAGAATGGTGTCGTCTGCGTAGAGGTGGATCAGGGAATCGCCCGCAGCAAGAGCAACATCATTGATGTATACAGAGAAAAGAGTCGGCCCGAGAATTGAACCCTGTGGTACCCCCATAGAGACTGCCAGAGGACCGGACAACATGCCCTCCGATTTGACACACTGAACTCTGTCTGCAAAGTAGTTGGTGAACCAGGCAAGGCAGTCATTAGAAAAACCGAGGCTACTGAGTCTGCCGATAAGAATATGGTGATTGACAGAGTCGAAAGCCTTGGCCAGGTCGATGAAGACGGCTGCACAGTAATGTCTTTTATCGATGGCGGTTATGATGTCGTTTAGTACCTTGAGCGTGGCTGAGGTGCATCCGTGACCGGCTCGGAAACCGGATTGCACAGCGGAGAAGGTACGGTGGGATTCGAGATGGTCAGTGATCTGTTTGTTGACTTGGCTTTCGAAGACCTTAGATAGGCAGGGCAGGATGGATATAGGTCTGTAACAGTTTGGGTCCAGGGTGTCTCCCCCTTTGAAGAGGGGGATGACCGCGGCAGCTTTCCAATCCTTGGGGATCTCAGATGATACGAAGGAGAGGTTGAACAGGCTGGTAATAGGGGGTGCGACAATGGCGGCGGACAGTTTCAGAAATAGGGGGTCCAGATTGTCAAGCCCAGCTGATTTGTATGGGTCCAGGTTTTCCAGCTCTTTCAGAACATCTGCTATCTGGATTTGGGTAAAGGAGAAGCTGGGGAGGCTTGGGCGAGTAGCAGCGGGGGGGGCGGGGCTGTTGGCCAAGGTTGGAGTCGCCAGGAAGAAGGCATGGCCAGCCATTGAGAAATGCTTGTTGAAGTCTTCGATTATCACGGATTTATCGGTGGTGACCGTGTTACCTAGCCTCAGTGCAGTGGGCAGCTGGGAGGAGGTGCTCTTGTTCTCCATGGACTTTACAGTATCCCAGAACTTTTTGGAGTTAGAGCTACAGGATGCGAATTTCTGCTTGAAAAAGCTGTAAAGGCTGTCGTGGTAACAAGCGTTCTATTGTAAAGGCTGTCACCGTCACAAGCGTTATATTGTAAAGGCTGTCACGGTCACAAGCGTTCTATTATAAAGGCTGTCATGGTCACAAGCGTTCTATTATAAAGGCTGTCATGGTAACAAGCGTTCTATTATAAAGGCTGTCATGGTCACAAGCATTCTATTATAAAGGCTGTCATGGTCACAAGCGTTCTATTATAAAGGCTGTCATGGTAACAAGCGTTTTATTATAAAGGCTGTCATGGTCACAAGCTTTCTATTATAAAGGCTGTCACGGTCACAAGCGTTCCTTTGTAAAGGCTGTCATGGTCACAAGTGTTCTATTGTGAAGGCTGTCATGGTAACAAGCGTTCTATTGTAAAGGCTGTCATGGTAACAAGCGTTCTATTGTAAAGGCTGTCATGGTCACAAGCGTTCTATTATAAAGTCTGTCATGGTAACAAGCGTTCTATTATAAAGGCTGTCATGGTAACAAGCGTTCTATTGTAAAGGTTGTCATGGTAACAAGCGTTCTATTATAAAGGCTGTCACGGTAACAAGCGTTCTATTGTAAAGGCTGTCATGGTCACAAGCGTTCTATTGTAAAGGCTGTCATGGTAACAAGCGTTCTATTATAAAGGCTGAAATAATATACATATGGAATCATGTATTAACCAAAAAAGTGTTAAACAAATATATTTTATATATATTTTAAAATATATTTAATGTTTGAGATTCTTCATAGTAGCCACCCTTTGCCTTGATGAAAGCTTTGTTCACTCTTGGCATTCTCTCAACCAGCTTCATGAGGTAGTCACCTGGAATTAATTTCAATTAACAGGTGTGCCTTGTTAAAAATGTATTTGTGGAATTTCTTTCCTTAATGCGTTTGAGCCAATCAGGTTTGTTGTGACAAGGTATGGGTGGTATACAGAAGATAGCCCTATTTGGTAAAAGACCAAGTCCATATTATGGCAAGAACAGCTCAAATAAGCAAAGAGAAATGACAGTCCATTATTACTTTAAGACACAAAGGTCAGTCAATACGGAACATTTTAAGAACTTCGAAAGTTTCTTCAAGTGCAGTCGCAAAAACCATCAAGCGCTATGATGAAAGGAAGGAAAGGAAGACCCAGAGTTACCTCTGCTGCAGAGGATAAATGCATTAATAAATGCTTCACAGAGTTCAAGTAACAGACATCTCAACATGAACTGTTCAGAGGAGACTGCCTGAATCAGGCCTTCATGTTCAAATTTCGGCAAAGAAACCACTACTTAAGGACACCAATAAGAAGAAGAGACTTGCTTGAGCCAAGAAACACGAGCAATGAACATTAGACCAGTGGAAATCTGTCCTTTGGTCTGATTTTTGATTCCAACCGCTGTGTCTTTGTGAGACACAGAGTAGGTGATATGATGATCTCTGCATTTGTGGTTCCCACCGTGAAGCATGGAGGAGGAGGTGTGGTGGTGCTTTGCTGTGACTTAGAATTCAAGGCACACTTAACTAGCATGGCTACCACAGCATTCGGCAGATATGCCATCCCATCTGGCTTGCACTTAGTGGGACTATCATTTGTTTTTCAACAGGACAATGACCCAACACACCTCCAGGCTGTGTAAGGGCTATTTGACCAAGGAGAGTGATGGAGTGCTGCATCAGATGACTTGGCCTCCACAATCACCCGACCTCAACCCAATTGAGATGGTTTGGGATGAGTTGGACCGCAAAATGAAGGAAAATCAGCCAACAAGAGCTGTGCATGTTTTGGAACTCCTTCAAGACTGATGGAAAAGCATTCCTCATGAAGCTGGTTGAGAGAATGCCAAGAGTGTGCAAAGCTGTCATCAAGGCAAAGGGTGGCTACTTTGAAGAATCTCAAATATAAAATAAATGTTGACATGTTTAACTCTTTTTTGGTTACTACATGACTCCATATGTGTTATTGTATAGTTTTGACGTATTCACTATTATTCTACAATGTAGAAAATAGTAAAAATCAAGAAAAACCCTTGAATGAGTAGGTCTGTCCAAACTTTTGACTGGTACTGTATATATATATACACAAGCATAAAGAAACCGGTTGGCTGAACACACATAAACACTGAACTCACACACACACACACACACACACACACACACACACACACACACACACACACACACACACACACACACACACACACACACACACACACACACACACGCCAAGGGAAAGCACTCACTCGTTATGTCGCACAGAGAGAGATACAAACTGACAAGTGCACAAATGCTGAGCGAACGGAGGCCTTGAAGGCCTCCTCAGCTCAGGGCCAGTTGCATTCTTAGACCTGAGTTTTGAGATCAAAGACCCAAGTCGTCAATGCCAGGAAGTAACCTTAACCTTTTACCTAACTCAAGTACTAAAGACGTTAAGCATGGGTGGCAAACAAATTCCATGGGGGGCCTAGCGTGTGCTAGACAACCAGGTGAGGGGAGTTCCTTACTAATTAGTGACCTTAATTCATCAATCAAGTACAAGGGAGGAGGGGAAACCCGCGGACACTCTGCCCTCTGTGGAATGAGTTTGACACGTGATGTGGAGGCTCCCGGCACTCCAAAATGCTCCGTCTCGTCTGTCTTCCGTGCCACACACCTCCAACTACAACGACGCTTGTCTTTTTCTCGATCTCTTCCTGTTTTCTACCTGCTTATCGCTCTCTCCTTTTCCCCCTCTCCCATTGTCTGCACTCTTTTTTTTTTCATTTGTTCTTTCACCTTTTCTGTTCTCCCTTCAATCCTTTTCCTGTGTCTCATACCCCCTCTCTCTCTCTCTCTCTAACCAGCCCTACTAATTTAGACATAAATCTCCCTGGTCCAGAGAGTGGAACGGGGGCCTTTCTCATTGTGTGCTTCTCTGAGTGCTGCCCGCCCGGGGCCTTTATACATTAAGAAGGAGAGACGTTATAAAACGCTGCCAGTTTATGCCCTGTGCATATTTTAGGCTAATCCACTCTGTGTAGAGCTGCTCCCTCTAGTCCCCACCCAGCCAATAAACTATACTGCTGCGCTCCCTCCAAGGTTAGAGACCGACATTCTCGGCAAGCCATGTGTAGACTCTCTCTCTCTCTCTCTCAATGGCTGTCACGGCTTAGTTGATGTATGGCTATTATGGGCTGTTAGCAGCCATGTCCTTCTGTTTGTTGTCGCGGGGATTGAGTGGGTTGTACAGTGCCATATTCCTGAGACTGAGACCGAGAGACAAGGCTTAACAAATTGGAGGGATTTTCTATTGATATGTGACTTTTCTGTGGGACGTTTATGGCGAGGTGTATGGGTGTTTTGCACGTGCATTAGAAGGCCTGCATTATACACGCACCATTGACACACTTCTCCTCAGATCACCAACAAAGCATGACCAAACCCCTGGTACGATCTGCTCCCCTCGAAGGTTAAGCGTGCTAACGCCCTTTGTGCGTCCTGAGACAATACCCATAAAAACCCCCACTGACCTTTATGAGTACTGCATTACTGACTGAGCACAGGCTTCTCTACTCCTTTTTCCACTCGCGCTCTCTCTCTCTCTTCTTTCTCTCTCTCTCTCTCTTCTCCCCATCCCTGTCTCACGTGCAGCTGTAACGTATTCGGGCTTGTTGTGCTGGCTAAGCCTGTTAGCTGGAGGTGTGGGCGCAACGCTTTGGCGTCCGCTGCTGCTCTAATCTAAAATATGGGTTATTTAGCCTGCAGGCTACAGCTGTGTGTGTGTGTGTGTGTGTGTGTGTGTGTGTGTGTGTGTGTGTGTGTGTGTGTGTGTGTGTGTGTGTGTGTGTGTGTGTGTGTGTGTGTGTGTGTGTGTGTGTGTGTGTGTGTGTGTGTGTGTGTGTGTGTGTGTGTGTGTGTGTGTGTGTGTGTGTGTGTGTGTGTGTGTGTGCAAAAAAGCACACACAGTGAAAGTAGAGTCTGTAGACTAGCTATGAACTGGGGAGAGGTGCAAGGGGGTCTGTCCCCTGAAAGCCTCCAAAGGAATGCACACACCCTGACAGAAAGGATTTCCCATGAATGGAGAGAGCGAGGGAGAGGGGGTTTATCGGTACGCCACAGACCCTCAAGGGGGGTTGGGGGTATAGAGGATTGGATGGATGGAAGGGTGTGTGAAGAGCGGGAGTTGGGTAAATGGGGATCATTCCTGCCCCAAGGGGCTCATGGGACCCATTATCCAGCTGTGGGTTAGGGGTGTGTGTGCGTGTGTGTGTGTGTGTCTCCGTCACGCTTTAATTGTGCATGTGTCGTTTGTGTATGAGAGCGAGAGAAGGTAATATCTGTGTGTCTGTCATATACAGTGGGGAGAACAAGTATTTGATACACTGCCGATTTTGCAGGTTTTCCTGCTTACAAAGCATGTAGAGGTCTGTAATTTTGATCATAGGTACACTTCAACTGTGAGAGACGGAATCTAAAACAAAAATCCAGAAAATCACATTGTATGATTTTTAAGTAATTAATTTGCATTTTATTGCATGACATAAGTATTTGATACATCAGAAAAGCAGAACTTAATATTTGGTACAGAAACCTTTGTTTGCAATTACAGAGATCATACGTTTCCTGTAGTTCTTGACCAGGTTTGCACACACTGCAGCAGGGATTTTGGCCTACTCCTCCATACAGACCTTCTCCAGATCCTTCAGGTTTCGGGGCTGTCGCTGGGCAATACGGACTTTCAGCTCCCTCCAAAGATTTTCTATTGGGTTCAGGTCTGGAGACTGGCTAAGCCACTCCAGGACCTTGAGATGCTTCTTACGGAGCTACTCCTTAGTTGCCCTGGCTGTGTGTTTCGGGTCGTTGTCATGCTGGAAGACCCAGCCACGACCCATCTTCAATGCTCTTACTGAGGGAAGGAGGTTGTTGGCCAAGATCTCGCGATACATGGCCCCATCCATCCTCCCCTCAATACGGTGCAGTCGTCCTGTCCCCTTTGCAGAAAAGCATCCCCAAAGAATGATGTTTCCACCTCCATGCTTCACAGTTGGGATGGTGTTCTTGGGGTTGTACTCATCCTTCTTCTTCCTCCAAACACGGCGAGTGGAGTTTAGACCAAAAAGCTCTATTTTTGTCTCATCAGACCACATGACCTTCTCCCATTCCTCCTCTGGATCATCCAGATGGTCATTGGCAAACTTCAGACGGGCCTGGACATGCGCTGGCTTGAGCAGGGGGACCTTGCGTGCGCTGCAGGATTTTAATCCATGACGGCGTAGTGTGTTACTAATGGTTTTCTTTGAGACTGTGGTCCCAGCTCTCTTCAGGTCATTGACCAGGTCCTGCCGTGTAGTTCTGGGCTGATCCCTCACCTTCCTCATGATCATTGATGCCCCACGAGGTGAGATCTTGCGTGGAGCCCCAGACCGAGGGTGATTGACTGTCATCTTTAACTTCTTCCATTTTCTAATAATTGCGCCAACAGTTGTTGCCTTCTCACCAAGCTGCTTGCCTATTGTTCTGTAGCCCATCCTAGCCTTGTGCAGGTCTACAATTTTATCCCTGATGTCCTTACACAGCTCTCTGGTCTTGGCCATTGTGGAGAGGTTGAAGTCTGTTTGATTGAGTGTGTGGACAGGTGTCTTTTATACAGGTAATGAGTTCAAACAGGTGCAGTTAATACAGGTAATGAGTGGAGAACAGGAGGGCTTCTTAAAGAAAAACTAACAGGTCTGTGAGAGCCGGAATTCTTACTGGTTGGTAGGTGATCAAATACTTATGTCATGCAATAAAATGCAAATTAATTACTTAAAAATCATACAATGTGATTTTCTGGATTTTTGTTTTAGATTCCGTCTCTCACAGTTGAAGTGTACCTATGATAAACATTACAGACCTCTACATGCTTTGTAAGTAGGAAAACCTGCAAAATCGGCAGTGTATCAAATACTTGTTCTCCCCACTGTATATCAGGTCACGCTGGAAGTGTGCGTATGTCGATTGCGTGTGTGAGCGAGAAATGTAACGCGTGCGTACTCGTGTACATATCCGCCCTGAGGATGCCATTGTGTAGGATAGGCTATTGCGCAACTCCATCAATATTTTCCTTTTCTATTGTTCAGATGAACTAAATGATCTGGCGATCCGGTTATGAAATGTCAGGCTTATTATAAATCCATAGCCCTATTCGGACAGGGCTAGTATTAGGTTACTAGAGACAATGGTTATGGAATTATTATCATGTGTGTTATTCCAGATGACGATTCGCACGGGATTCGTTTTTCCTTTCCTTACTTCTCCTTGTAATAAAAAAAAAAAATTAAAAGGTTTTATTCAATTGATTCTTATGATGGAAACCTGGGGGTTTTAATTCTAGGCATGATTTATATTTCAATATGTCTAAATGATAAAAGGCTAGACTGATAACTCGTGCTTGGCTGCCAAATGTATAGATGTCCCCATTAATATTTACATTGAAGAATTGTGATCATAATCGTTATTTTAGCGGTAGTTGTCATTTCCCAAAAAGTTTTAAATGTAGGTCATTCACATGAAATGTGTGCGCTGAACTTTTTGTTTTAAGCATCAATTTATCAAATCAATTCTTGTTTTCTTGTTCAAACTGCGAGCAGCACCTGTCAAACCTCTGTCATGTCTGGGAAAACACACGGATGTCGTTTCGCGTGGGACTAGTAGGCTATTGTCAGAGGACCTTGGAGTTCTACCATCACCCCAAAGATGGAGGTTGTTCTGTCTGGAATTGTTCGTCTACCACCATGTAAAAATGACTGACGTGGCAGATTTGCACAGAACAAAAATGATGGATGGGGTGTTTTTGTGCTCGTGCACATAATTACGTTCCCCGACCTCCCCCAGTAAAACGAATCCCGTCTGAATAGGGCTGATGTTTAACCTGAAATAGACTATTAAATGAGAGAGCCTATGTTGTTGATAGACCGTAATGTGTCTCTCCTCACTGACGTCAATGAATAAATGGGCGATGGAAACGCCTAAGAAAGCTGATAATTGAGCATGTGACTTGATGGTGAGAGCCCAGTATTAGAATCACTGCTGTCCCTTTTTAAATATAGGCTTATTGTTACCTTGTGTATTTAAAATCACAACGTTTCCATTTATTTATTTAACCTTTTATTTTTACTAGGCAAGTCAGTTAAGTACAAATTCTTATTTACAGTGACGGCGTACCGCGGTCAAACCCAGACAACGCTGGGCCAGTTGTGTGCCTGCCCTATGGGACTCCCAATCACGGCCGGATGTGATACAGCCTGGATTCGAACCGGGGACTGTAGTGACGTCTCTAGCACTGAGCTGCAGTGCCTTAGATCGCTGTGCCACTCGGGAGCCCAATATAGTCATTTTACAAGGAGTATTTTTGGGGGGAAACCACCAAATGTCGGCTTTTTACCAGATCCAAATATATTCGCATGAACTGTAGCTGATCAAATTTCTGTAGGCTGTATCTACAAAATTCTGCCCGAATGAATTTGCATTAGGCCATAGTCTAAAAAACAGCCATACATGATTTAATGAAAAGCAGCAAACATACACAACATTTGTTAAGTCCGTTGTTGGAATGAGACCAAGGTGCAGCGTGGTAGGCGAACATCTTACTTTATTTTAAAATTAACACCAAAAACCAACAAAATACAAAATGAACGCAAAGTTCTGCAGGCTATACAGCAACTAACAAAATCAAGATCCCACAAACTAAGGTGGGGGAAAAGGCTGCCTAAGTATGATCCCCAATCAGAGACAACGATAGACAGCTGCCTCTGATTGGGAACCATACCAGGCCAAACAAAGAAATAGGAAAACTAGATTGCCCACCCAAATCACACCCTGACCTAACCAAATAGAGAAATAAAAAGGCTCTCTTAGGTCAGGGCGTGACAACATTATTTGATTCTAAAAAGAAAATGCTACAGCTCAGCCATTTCCAGGCCAAACACAATGAAACTCGAGGTATTGTAGCCTACAGTGCACAGAGGGTTCTGTACGCAGCGTTGTACCCTCACAGACGCGTTTTGCTCGACAAAAAGCCACAAGCCCAAATCCCCCAGCCCCAGAGCGGTGGCCTCTCCAGTTGTTGAGCTCCTCAGTGGCATGTTTAAAGCCCTTTAGATGAGGAAAGAGGAGAGTGGGGGTCGGGGGGCTGGGATTGACATTTCAATATCTTCAGAGGATTTATTCGGCCTGCTTTAGATGCCCTGGTCCCTGTGGAGATGCATGGGGGCTCAGCGCACCTCTCTGGGAATCCTACTGAGGGGAGGGGGAGGGGGGCAAGATCACGAGAGGAGGACAGGAGGTGGAGAGGAGAGAGGAGGGACAGGTGGTAAGGCAGGAGGTGGAGAGAGGAGGACAGGAGGTGGAGAGAGGAGGACAGGAGGTGGAGAGAGGAGGACAGGAGGTGGAGAGAGGAGGACAGGAGGTGAGGAGGTGGAGAGGAGAGAGGAGGACAGGAGGTGAGGCAGGAGGTAGGGAGGAGATGAGGAGGACAGGAGGTGAGGCAGGAGGTGGAGAGGAAAGAGGAGGACAGGTGGTGAGGCAGGAGGTGGAGAAGAGATGAGGAGGTGAGGCAGGAGATGGCGAGGTGGAGGGGAGAGAGGAGGACGGGGTGAAGAAGGAGGTGGAGAAGAGATGAGGAGGTGAGGTGGAGATGAGGAGAGAGGAGGACAGGAGGTGAGGCAGGAGGATAGGAGGTGAGGCAGGAGGTAGAGAGGAGGATAGGTGGAAAGGAGAGAGGAGGTGGAGAGGAGAGAGGAGGAGAGGAAGTGAGGCAGGAGGTAGAGAGGAGAACAGGGGGGTTCGTTTATTAGGATCTCCATTACCTACGGCACATGCAGCAGCTACTCTTCCTGGGGTGCACATAAAACGTACAAGTCCATGAAAAGTGACTTTCTCACGAGAGAACTCATTTCCTGGTCACTGAATAAAAAATGCAATGTCTTTGTAACCCCTCTCTCTCCCTTTTGAGGTGTGTGTGTGTGCCAAGCCTTTTGGGTCTCCTAATGAAAAGTGATGGGCTAGGTGAGGCTTCAGCGACCACCAAATGAATAGAGTCGTCAAACAACTTTTCAAGACTGAGGCCCGGCCACTTAAGACGCTTTGTCAGCCAGTGATGAGAATTTGAATTGGTTAGCTTGGCTTATTATCATGGTCTATGAGGACGCACTTTAGTGTCTGCACACATGGTACTTTGAATTGATGTTTTTCTGTTCAGTGTTTTGCAGTCATACACAAACACATAGACAACACACAGTCACGGACAGACATACACACCATCACAAACACACACGCATAGAAGACACACGCACGCACACAGTCACAGACTGAAAAGACACACACCCTTGGTTAATCAGAGTAACACGCTGGGCTGGAGGGCTCCTTTTGAACGGAAGTCTCTACAGCGCAATGACTCAGTCTCCAGGCAGAGAGCTGAAAACCCGTTTTTCATCTCGGTGAAAGGAGAGGAAATTTGAAGTTGTTTCGTTCAACCCCTCCTCTCTTTCATTTTGGCCTCCTCACAACTGTTAAGATCTTCATTGTGCAGCTGTCAAAAACAAATCACATTATACTGGTCACATACACGTATTTAGCAGATGTTATTGCGGGTGTAGTGAAGTGCTTGTGTTCCTAGCTCCAACAGTGCCGTACTATCTAACAATTCACAATACACACAAATCTAAAAGTGAAATAATGGAATTAAGAAATATAGAAATATTAGGACGAGCAATGTCGGAGTCCGGAGTTTAAATATATACAGTGGGGAGAACAAGTATTTGATACACTGCCGATTTTGCAAGTTTTCCTACTTACAAAGCATGTAGAGGTCTGTAATTTTTTATCATAGGTACACTTCAACTGTGAGAGACGGAATCTAAAACAAAAATCCAGAAAATCACATTGTATAATTTTTAAGTAATTAATTTGCATTTTATTGCATGACATAAGTATTTGATCACCTACCAACCAGTAAGAATTCCGGCTCTCACAGACCTGTTAGTTTTTCTTTAAGAAGCCCTCCTGTTCTCCACTCATTACCTGTATTAACTGCACCTGTTTGAACTCGTTACCTGTATAAAAGACACCTGTCCACACACTCAATCAAACAGACGCCAACCTCTCCACAATGGCCAAGACCAGAGAGCTGTGTAAGGACATCAGGGATAAAATTGTAGACCTGCACAAGGCTGGGATGGGCTACAGGACAATAGGCAAGCAGCTTGGTGAGAAGGCAACAACTGTTGGCGCAATTATTAGAAAATGGAAGAAGTTCAAGATGACGGTCAATCACCCTCGGTCTGGGGCTCCATGCAAGATCTCACCTCGTGTTGTCAATGATCATGAGGAAGGTGAGGGATCAGCCCAGAACTACATGGCAGGACCTGCTCAATGACCTGAAGAGAGCTGGGACCACAGTCTCAAAGAAAACCATTAGTAACACACTACGCCGTCATGGATTAAAATCCTGCAGTGCACGCAAGGACCCCCTTCTCAAGCCAGCGCATGTCCAGGCCCGTCTGAAGTTTGCCAATGACCATCTGGATGATCCAGAGGAGGAATGGGAGAAGGTCATGTGGTCTGATGAGACAAAAATAGAGCTTTTTGGTCTAAACTCCACTCGCCGTGTTTGGAGGAAGAAGAAGGATGAGTACAACCCCAAGAACACCATCCCAACCGTGAAGCATGGAGGTGGAAACATCATTCTTTGGGGATGCTTTTCTGCAAAGGGGACAGGACGACTGCACCGTATTGAGGGGAGGATGGATGGGGCCATGTATCGCGATGATCTTGGCCAACAACCTCCTTCCCTCAGTAAGAACATTGAAGATGGGTCGTGGCTGGGTCTTCCAGCATGACAACAACCCGAAACACACAGCCAGGGCAACTAAGGAGTGGCTCCATAAGAAACATCTCAAGGTCCTGGAGTGGCCTAGCCAGTCTCCAGACCTGAACCCAATAGAAAATCTTTGGAGGGAGCTGAAAGTCCGTATTGCCCAGCGCCAGCACCGAAACCTGAAGGATCTGGAGAAGGTCTGTATGGAGGAGTGGGCCAAAATCCCTGCTGCAGTGTGTGCAAACCTGGTCAAGAACTACAGGAAACGTTTGATCTGTGTATTTGCAAACAGAGGTTTCTATACCAAATATTAAGATCTGCTTTTCTGATGTATCAAATACTTATGTCATGCAATAAAATGCAAATTAATTACTTAAAAATTATACAATGTGATTTTCTGGATTTTTGTTTTAGATTCCGTCTCTCACAGTTGAAGTGTACCTATGATAAAAATTACAGACCTCTACATGCGTTGTAAGTAGGAAAACCTGCAAAATCGGCAGTGTATCAAATACTTGTTCTCCCCACTGTACATAAACTCGTCCCTTTTTCAGGACCCTGTCTTTCAAAGATGATTCGTAAAAATCCAAATAACTTCACAGACCTTCATTGTAAAGGGTTTAAACACTGTTTCCCATGCTTGTTCAATGAACCATAAGCAATTAATGAACATGCATCTGTGAAACGATCGTTAAGACACTAACAGCTTACAGACGGTAGGCAATTAAGGTCACAGTTAGGAACATTTAGGACACTAAAGAGGCCTTTCTACTGACTCTGGAAAAACACCAAAAGAAAGATGCCCAGGGTCCCTGCTCATCTTTGTGAACTTGCCTTAGGCATGCTGCAAGGAGGCATGTGGACTGCAGATGTGGCCAGGGGAATAAATTGCAATGTCCGTACTGTGAGACGCCTAAGACAGCGCTACAGGGAGAAAGGACGGACAGCTGATCGTCCTCACAGTGGCAGACCACGTGTAACAACACCTGCACAGGATCGGTACATCCGAACATCCCACCTGCGGGACAGGTACAGGATGGCAACAACAACTACCCGAGTTACACCAGGAACGCACAATCCCTCCATCAGTGCTCAGACTGTCTGCAATAGGCTGAGAGAGGCTGGACTGAGGGCTTGTAGGTCTGTTGTAAGGCAGGTCCTCACCAGACATCACCGGCAACAACGTCGCCTACGGGCACAAACCCACCGTCGCTGGACCAGACAGGACTGGTAAAAAGTGCTCTTCACTGAGTCGCAGCTTCACTGAGTTCCCGAGTCGCAGTTTTGTCTCACATGGGATGATGGTCGGATTCACGTTTATCGTCGAAGGAATGAGCGTTACACCGAGGCCTGTACTCTGGAGTGGGATCGATTTGGAGGTGGAGGGTCCGTCATGGTCTGGGGCGGTGTGTCACAGCATCATCTGACTGAGCTTGTTGTCATTTTGCAGGCAATCTCAACGCTGTGCGTTACAGGGAAGACATCCTCCTCCCTCATGTGGTACCCTTCCTGCAGGCTCATCCTGACATGACCCTCCAGCATGACAATGCCACCAGCCATACTGCTCGTTCTGTACGTGATTTCCTGCAAGACAGGAATGTCAGTGTTCTGCCATGGCCAGCGAAGAGCCCGGATCTCAATCCCATTAATCACGTCTGGGACCTGTTGGATCGGAGGGTGAGGGCTAGGGCGATCCCCCCCAGAAATGTCCAGGAACTTGCAGGTGCCTTGGTGGAAGAGTGGGGTAACATCTCACAGCAACAACTGGCAAATCTGGTGCAGGCCATGAGGAGGAGATGCACTGCAGTACTTAATGCAGCTGGTGGCCACACCAGATACTAACTGTTACTTTTGATTTTGACCCCCCCTTTGTTCAGGGACACATTATTCCATTTCTGTTAGTCACATGTCTGTGGAACTTGTTCAGTTTGTCTCAGTTGTTGAATCCTGTTATGTTCATACAAATATTTACACATGTTAAGTTTGCTGAAAATAAACGCAGTTGACAGTGAGAGGACTTTTCTTTTTTTGGTTAGTTTATGTGTGTGTGTGATGTATAGACATTATGGATAGAATATGTAGTATATCTGAAGAATACGTAGGATAGACCGTATGGAAACATTATTAAAGTGACCAGTGTTCCATTAAGGGTGTGTGCGTGTGTGTCTCGGGTGGTTTGTTGATGAGCTCAACTGTCTGTCACCCTCCTGCTGGTCTGTCAGACAGGCCTAACACACAGCAGTCTCTCATCACTTAGCTCCCACCCACTGACGTCTAATACAGCACAAATGGAACACACACACCTCCCATTTAGCCTACATATCCCCATGGTCATTTGTGCGTGTGTGTGTGCGTGCAGAGTGTGTTTGTGATACACAGTATGTGCATCCAGCTCTGTGTGACAGTGTTTCTCTTGCTCTTTAAGCAGTCATCAGCACTTTATACCCTCAAACTTCAATCTGCACTCCCTGTAAATTCATCGCCTCTGTTTGCTGTTTATTTGTGTGAGTGTGTGGGCTTGCTTATGTCTTTTGTGTGTGTGTGTGTGTGTGTGTGTGGCATTTCCCCCTGACTGGGTGTTCTGTCAGGCTGTGTTGAGCTCTCTCCATCTCCTCTGCCAAACCGCGGCGACAGGTCTGCCTCTCCCAGTATGTGTGGATGTGAGCCCCGCCACAGTCTGCCTGGCTTACAGCAACCATCACGGGTTATGGAAGAAGACAGAAGAATTCACCCATCCAAAAATCACAGGAAGAGGATAGTTACTGACAGACTGAGCTATTCGGCTATTCTGGAGCTAGTCCGTCCAAACCACTTACTGGCGATCTGGTTTGAGACCCAAACATTTGAGAATGATTTGGGGAATTTGTATTTCGGATGAATTTGGTCTATAGAACTGTGGAAGATGGGGGATGGGGGGGGACTAAGTTGACTTCATAATTCAATCATGTGCCTCTCTCGTTAATTCACTTTCTGGCTCTTGCTCACCCATCCATCCATCCATCCACCCACAGGCTGGCACATGTAATCACTCTGTCACCCTCCTCTGGTTCTCTCTATCACACTATCAGCGAGCACACACATGCAAACACAGATACACGCAGACACACAAACACACACACACGCACACCGAGCCCCCACAGTCTATAATCGTGGACTTTAGATGAAAATGTATCTGTGGCAGGTGTCAGGTGTCAATTCTCCCCTCCCTCACCCTTCTCTCCCACTCTCGTCACAAATTGCAGAATCCTCTGTCGTGTGTGTGTGTGTTTTCTCTCAGAACGTATGTCACTCTCACACACACTCACAGACAGCGGTTCATATGAATGATAATGGCCAGCAGTAATACCTGCCTCTGACTCGATCCGTCCGCCCCTCTCCTCCTTCCTCTCCTTCCTCCCTCTCTTTATACCCCTTCCTATTTTGGGTAGCTGGTGCGCCGGTGTAATTGTGAGGTTTTTATCTGGGCCCGGCACGGTGCATGCAGACAGACAGAATACTGATAGGGCAGATTACACAGGGAGCGGGGGACATCCTGCCAGATAGCGCTCCACCGCTGGGCCGGCTGATAGACCCAGATTAAAAGCGGGGGCCACTGCCAGATAGTGAGCCCTGGGAGGTGATGCTGGGCCACAACACAACGTCATTATCGCAGGTCTGTCTTTGTGGCTCACACGGATTCTGATTGAAGGGAGTGGGCTTCTTTTTTTTTTGATGGCTGGGGCTTATTCGTGTGTTGAATGATTTTTAAAAGGTTGCGTTGGATTTGGTGACTGTCACAGAGATGCATACTTTATGTAGGGGAATTGACACACTTTACTGGTGGGTATGCGCGCACACACACACACAGACACACACACACACACACACACACACACAATGTAGTGGCATTCAGATGATCTCAGAAACATTTCACCCCAAATATGTATTTCTGTCCCGCAGTATCTTAGTGTTTTATAATGGTATTGTTCTGAGTTCATTTAGCTATGCCAAGACTCAGGGAGACTCATAAACACACACAAAGGCACTCCAGAGATGTGGGATGCCTCTGTAGCACTAAACTCGTCTCCTTTCCTCCCCAAGTCAGCTTTAACCCAGCTTGTAGATGTTTGGAGTAATGCTGTACACTTGTACTTTACAGCCTGTTAACTTCTCTGACATGATTGGCTGATACATGTTGGCTCAATCACTCGTCTTTTTTTTGGATGTATACACACACACACGCAAGAGCGAGAGACGGGGGGGAGAGAGAGACGAGTAGAACAAAGAAACCTCTGCATGGTAAGATGGATTTATTCATTGCAGAGGCATAAACAGGGCTGTAGGGGAGAACAGAAAAAAGAGACAGAGAGATGGATGGAGGAAGGGAGAGAGAGAAAGAGGGAGGGAGATATGTCCACACACTCTCATTCTCTGCGGTGGTCCTGAGGGACTACAGCTCCACTGCCTGTCTTCGGTGATAGCGAGAAGCAGCATAGTGCACCTTTTGTTGGCTGCGTCAAGATGGACGGCATGTGAGGCTGTGGAACACAGAGGCCATTTTGTGCCAAATTGTATTCATTACCTGCAATAGAGCCACCGCCGCCACCACATCTTCTTTTGTCTGCACAATGTAGCATATATTTATACTGCACCTTGGTTGGCTGCGTGAGGATAGAATCCAACTGTGGAGGCGGGGGCCATTTTGTGCCAATCTACCTGCCTGTCGCATAGCTGTCTTTTACTATATCATGTCTTTTTATACTGCAACTTGTTGGTGGCAGACAGATGGTAGGCAGGTGCAACTGCCTATGAATCAGAAGCCGTGTTTGTGCCTG
The DNA here is from genome assembly GCF_045679555.1 of Salvelinus alpinus. NCBI lineage: Eukaryota > Metazoa > Chordata > Actinopteri > Salmoniformes > Salmonidae > Salvelinus > Salvelinus alpinus. Next base: position 7,700,507 of record NC_092111.1, read on the forward strand.
TACACCACCTGCATAGACACATGCCAGAACTGAGCCGTCAGACCACGTAGCTTAAATGCCTTCCACACCATTAAAACATCTTGGACTCCGAAATGAAAGGGATTGGATCTGTTTGTGTCAAATCCGTCCGTCTTTCCCTCCATGTCATTCTGTGGAAGCTATCTATGATGAGGGGGGGGGGGGGGGACTGTTAAAGCTGTGGTGTGGCTCATCTGTCTTGTTAGCCACAGGGTATGGTCCTGTATTACAGTGGAGTCCTGTAAGGTCGTAACCTCCGGTCTAATGCCTGTGGAAATTAGGCTCGGTCTGCCGCGGCCAATTCAGTCTCCTCTCAGCATCCATTTCCTTTCGTTCAGCCAGGGTCAGCCCAATGAACACACACCAGCTGCTTTCAGACCGGATGGGGAACTAGATATTAGTGTGTGTGTGTGTCTAGTTGTGTGAGGGGGTTCTGTGTGTGTGAACGCCGGTGCGAGATGGAATATTTTCGGGTTTGGGTATGTGCATTACTACGTTGGTCTGTGTAACTAAACCCCTGTCCTTTACAAGTGTGTGTGGGTTTTCTTCACACTCTATATTTCTGTTCTTGCAACTACACTACCAGGGTGTGTAGGTTTGAAATGTTCTCCCTTAGTGTGTTAGTGTTTTCCAAACTCAATACAAGCCTGTACTACCACCGGGTTTGGCTACGTGTCCGCAGGTAGGATTCTGTCAGATGGCGTTACCGCTGTGAGCCGGACTCATTTGAGCCTGAGTCTTGGAGCAGTTTGTCCCATGCATAATTAATCACAAAGGAATGGCAAACAATGGCCCGGAGTTGTAGACGGTAGAGCAAGTTGACACTGTGTTCTTAGTGTATCTAATTCAGCACTCGCTGCTCAAAGTAGCGCCTCTTACTCTCTCTTCGCTGACACTGTCGACGTATTTCACGTGGGATGTGTGCGCTTGCGTGTGTGTCCATGCGTCTGATTCTGCCAGTATCGGTCTGTGTGCCTGCCTATGCTTGTGTGTGTTTGTGTCTCACCATATTGTGTATGCCTGTGTGTATATGTTTGTTTGTTTGTTTACAGTGTGGTATACACTGAGTGTACAAAACATTAGGAACACCTGCTCTTTCCATGGCGTAGACTGACCAGGTGAATCCAGGTGAAAGCTATGATCCCTTATTGATGTCACTTGTTAAATCCACCAATCAGTGTAGATGAAGGGGAGGAGACAGGTTAAAGGATTTTTAAGCCTTGAGACATTTGAGACATGGCTTGTGTATGTGTGCCATTCAGAGGGTGAATGGGAAAGACAAAATATTGAATGGGGTATGGTAGTAGGTGCCAAGCGCATCGCTTTGTGTCAGGAACCGCAACGCTGCTGGGTTTTTCAGGCTCAACGGTTTCCCGCGTGTATCGAGAATGTTGAGGCGCTTCTGGGTATAGACCTCTGCTTTTACTGAGATGAGAGTAGGTGGAGATAGATACACCCCCCCCCCCCCCACACACACACACACACACACACACACACACACACACACACAGTACAAATACACACGGACACTCATAGGATTTCTTTCAGAATGCTTTGTCTTTTACCAGTCCATTTCGCTCTATTGTCTCATCATTGAGTTGCTGCCTGTGGCTGTAATTGAACAGGCTCATCCAGGCTGTGTGCAGCCCTCATTAGCTGCCAGTAAGACACAGACCAATATGAGGGATACTCCAAAAGACAAGGTCGGCTCTGGCTTTGATCCTCGCCTCAAAACGACTTCAACACCGGTTCCACTGAGAGGGAGACTGAGGCCGGGGTCACACGGGGTGTGGGTGGATGTGTGTGTGGGCCTGCATACGTGCGCGTGTGCTCGTATGTATTTGATAGAAAGGAAGTTGGAAAATCAGAGTGTGAGGGGGGTGGAAGGTGACGAGAGGTCTCGAAAGAGATTAGAAGTGAAAAGAAGCACGATTGAGGAGAAAGACATTCGGACTAATCAGAATTGACATGGGAAAGAGGTTTAGAAAGAAAGGGAGAATTGCACAAATTGAAACATGGCTCGGCAGATGGACAGAAAATACCTAGCAATGAAAATATAATGAATGTTTACTGATTATTTGCTGCTCATTAGCAATATGTTAATTGTGGTCATGACAAAAGGCTTCAACCGTACTGGTCGTTGACTGACAATGAGCTGCACTTAAGTGTTCCTTTCGAGGTTTGAGTGTCAGCTAATTTTGCCTTACCTCGTTAATGACCTCTTAATTATAGCTTGACGAGTGGGCGGAGCTTTTGGAGCATCTGTGGTAACAAGGGACGGTTTCCTGGTCACAACAGGTCATGTGATCAAGGAAGTATTTATCAAAGAATGTCTTATAGAATATCTTATAGAATGTGGAAATGTTTTTTTTACACTGTTCGTTGTCAGTGTTCATTCAACACATCTACTGGATATTATTGAGTCCGAAACAAAAAGTTCTGACCAGGACTGAGTCTGATAGGGAGAGAACATCTCCGCCCACCCTCCAGCCATCAATGAATACTGTATGGAGACCCGCTCAGCGCTAACATCATGAAACTTTTATGACTTGGATGAAGTCGTCCCAGACAGAACTTTGATAAATATATTTAATTATTTATTTTCTTCTCTCCCTTTCACCCCCACCCTCCGCTGTCCTTTCCCCTTCTCTCTTTTTCTCACATGATTCCCTCTCTTTTGGCCCGTCCTCCTCTCGACAGCGCCCTCTCTGGTGAGTGAGTTGCGTGCGGAGAAGATTGAGCAGCGCAGCCTCACCCTGATGTGGAGGGAGCCTAGCTACCCCAACAGCAGCAGCACCGAGTACGAGATCAAGTACTACGAAAAGGTAACTAAAGAAGCTTTAAACTCAGTCATTCCGTCATATACGGTCCACTCCATCGCGTTACATTTCATCTCAAATCCGCTCTGTTACACCCGTCCACTCTGTCACATTCACTCTTTAAAAGAATATATTTATATTTCCCAGACTCAACTACTCCGTTGCACTCCCTCTCAACAATACTCTCAAATCGTCACTTGGCGCACTCCCTCTTTCAACACTTCTCTCTGTCTCCCTCGCCACATCCCACTCTTTGCGCGCCGTCCGTCCATCACGTTCATCTCTGTCAATGTCGCCTATTTGCAGTCTCCACAGGGACACTCAGTACGACTGTCAATCTCTCTCTCTGTTCTCTCCATGCCATGTTTCTTCATGGACAGGTATGACCGCGTTAAAGAGCACACACCTCCAAATCCTCATTACCGTGTGACGACAAGCAAACGGCACACACACCTAAACATTGATTCAGACACGCGTGCAGACCCTAGGATTTTGGCCACCTTTAAAGCTTTGGGGAATTCTCTCCATATGTTGCTTTGATTCTGAAGGCTTTATGCACATCGTCTCACAACCTTTAACCTTTAGAATCACATAAGTCTGCTTGTGTTGTTTTACATATGGTCAGCCATACTAGTACGGTGCCCCTGGGGCAAATTAGGGTTAAGTGGCTTGCTCAAGGGCATATTGACAGATCTTTCACCTTGTCGGCTCGGGTATGCGAACCAGCATCCTCTCGGTTACCAGCCCAACGCTCTCTGAGTGATCTTATGACACGCATAGGCCCCACTCAGAATCAACCAAGTGACGGGAAAGGGATCAGTCGGAAGAGTTCATTATAATATATGTCGTTGTATCCGAACGCCGTGTGCAGTCATGCGCGCGTACATTTTACATACGGATGGTCCCCGAGATCAAACGCACTGTCCTGCCGTTGCAAGCGCCAACTGAGCTCCGGAGAACCACGGGGTTTTTTTTAAACACAGACGTGTCTTGCGACAGAGAGTATACCCGCTTGGTGCTCTAGTAGTTTTAACGTAGCAATGTTTCGACAAAACGTCTTTCAAACGTTCTTTCCTGCCACTCTCTCTCCTCCCTCCTTCAGGAACAGAAGGACAAGAGCTACTCAACGGTCAAGACGGCCGCCACCCGCATCAGCGTCAACAACCTCAAGCCTGGCACCACCTACGTCTTCCTCATTCGCCCTTTCTCCACCCCGGCCCCCTCCTCCCTCCTCTCCGCCGCAGCGTCCTCCTCTTCCTCCTCCCCCTCTCCCATCGACTACGGAGGCTACAGCGCTCCCCTGGAGCTGCAGACGCTTGGCGAACGTGAGTATGCCTATTTCTCCCTCATTTTCCTCGCTATCTTGTTCCATCGCCGCGAGGCAGCTTGGGATAGGGCCGTGTGGGCGTCCGGACAGCCCACACAATGAGGCCTCCTGTTTTCTAAAGACTGAGGTGTGTGTGTGGAGGGGGGGGTACATGCAAGGCTCCCGGATTTAGAAATCAAGCTGTGAAATGTCTCTTCTTTTTGATCTGTGATAGGGTGTCCCTTTATTGTCATCTGTGTATGTGTGTTTCAGTGTGGGAGAGTTTGTGTGTTTGTGTCCATTTATGTATGTGTGTGTATTCTCCCGTATGCCTGCTCTTAAACAATATGTGTGTGTCCGTTCCAATCCACAGTGGCGCTGGCGTCCAGTGAGCAGAACCCAGTAATCATCATCGTGGTGGTGTCTGTGGCCGCCCTCATCATGCTGCTCTCTATGGGAGTGGGCCTGCTCCTCTGGAGAAGGTACACACACACTCTCTCACTCTCACACACACACACACACACACACACACACACTGACAATATGCACGAACACACACACACATACAGCACACGCTCAAACAGATATACACCACACGCACACGCAGTAATACACACACACAACACACACATTCAGATATACTCAACGTGCACGCACACACACAAACAATTACATCTGAAGAAGGTACACCCATAATGGGGCACGCACACAATAAGCACGCACACTCCTCAACACACACACACACACACACACTCTCAGTCACGGCTCATGCCACTCCATCATAATCCTGATTACAATAATCCAATGACTAGAAGCACTCTGCCTCAAAGCATGTAATCACAATGAGAAGAGCTTTAATGCATGTTCAATCAGCTCAGCTCAGAGCCACTGTAATATAGAGCATTAGCAAGGCTCTTTAGATTGGCAATGCTAAATGGTTGTATCGTTTCCAGGATTTAAATTAGACTCATCCTCTTTGTCTTGTGCTCTTACTTTTGTCATTCGACCATAGTTTTGTGTACATTATTTATAGTTGTCATGCACAATTGAGTACTTTCACTATGGTTACCAATGGTTACCAGAGTAGTAACTACACAACTTAAGGGCAACTCCATGTTGTTGCCAAGAAGTTTTGCCAAAAATGGCATTGTGTGCACAGAAGTCCTGTGTGTTTTATTCAGTTGAGTGGAGAGATGGAAGGTGGTTCTCTGCCATTTCAGCTCTGTGCACTTTGACATCTGTCTACGTCTATAGAAAACCCAACTCACACGCCCACACACACTCCCCCGCGCTCTCACACACTCCATCACACATGCTCCAGCGTGTTGGCATTCAGACTCCACACTCCCACGCAGACACACACAATTATACACACACACACACATACACACACACACAAACGGCCGCAATCAGATCTTACATTTGCGTTTGACCCATTTGGCCGACACTCTTGTACAGAGCCAATCACAGTCAGTGCATCTAATACGGAGGCAATTAGAATGTTAGTCTAAGATAGTAACATATGACACACACACACACTCTCTCTTTCCCTCACACACACACAGCAATGTACACACTCAGTCGCTGACTTATCACCCAGTATATTTGTGTAGAATAGATGTCCGACTATACAAACCCTCTATTTTCTTCAATTTGTCTCCTACTCCACATTAATCTGGGAGATGGGATTAGATGGAGTGTGAAATAGCTTCCATTCATTCATTCACACCAACACAATACGCTGAGGACGCACAGGGACTGTCAATCACACACACGCTTATTGCGCACACACTCACCCATACACGCGCACACACTCGTTCACACACTCACCCATACACGCGCACACACTCGTTCACACACTCACCCAAACACGCGCACACACTCGTTCACACACTCACCCGTACACGCGCACACACTCGTTCACACACTCACCCATACACGCGCACACACTCGTTCACACACTCACCCATACACGCGCGCGCGCACACTCACCCATACACGCGCGCGCGCACACTCACCCATACACGCGCGCGCGCACACTCACCCATACACGCGCGCGCGCACACTCACCCATACACGCGCGCGCGCACACACTCACCCATACACGCGCGCGCGCACACACTCACCCATACACGCGCGCGCGCACACTCACCCATACACGCGCGCGCGCACACTCACCCATACACGCGCGCGCGCACACTCACCCATACACGCGCGCGCGCACACTCACCCATACACGCGCGCGCGCACACTCACCCATACACGCGCGCACACATTCACCCATACATGCGCACACACACTCACCCATACACACGCGCACACACACGCACACAAGGATATGTTGCACACACTGGCCAATTACACCTTCACACCGACATGCTTTAAATGGCTAATGGACCCCACACACACTCGCTCAGATACATACTGTAACTTATTGACCCATACACACGGACCCAATCCTGCGGACACGCCCCCATGACCAGTGTGAACCAATTGACCTTCATTGAGAATGGATCTATTCGAAACTGCTCATCCCAGAATGCTTGCGTCGTTCATCAGTCTATGAGAATATGGCTATTAGCCGGCTCTTCTCATCCTCAGACCCAGGCAGGTGGGTTGATGCCTCAATTACCATGCTTTCATGTTTGCAAATATGGCTGACCTCTGATATCACCGCAGGGCTACAATTACAGATGATCTGCTCTCTCTCTCACACACACACACACACACACAGATTATCTCCACTTGAATGAAATGCCCCTGTCAGATCAGGCAGTTTGAAATTGTGTCTGGGGTCGGCTAGATGTGTTTTGCCTGGAGGTTATATGGTACGTATATGAATCTCACCCATCTTTCCTGTCCCTCTTCCTCCCTTCCTCTTAGAGACCTCGTTACGAGTTATGGACACATTACTGGAACACTCACACACACACGTAGCGTGAGAGGGAGACATTGTTATAGCCATGCACATACTGACACTGACGTACACAGTGATTGCCACACTGCATATAGAAAGTCCCTTTCCTACTTTAGTTTACATGAACAGACAGATGCAACACACACACATTTCGTTCCTGCTTGACAGAGTTTGACAGTGCCAAGGTTACAGGGCAGCAGCAGCCCCTAATCTCTCCAGGAAGTTCAGGCTTGGCTGGTCAGAGAACTGATTGTTTACCCTTTGCTGCCTCCGGACAGACACTGTTGGTTACACGGTCAGCGGAGAGGGGGACGGAGGGAGATAAATAAATATAGTAGGAAGGAAAGAAAGAATGGTGTAGGTGGAAAGCCATTGCGTAAGTGTGTGGACTATGACCCAATCCTAGGAGGGGTGGATGAGACGGAAATAAAGAGAGAGAGAAAGAGGCTCAGTCCCTTGTCACACTTGCTGCACGCCTGGTACACACCAGTGCTTTCCAATCAGTGTTCTCCTCCAATGGGCAGCAAACTACTCCATTTTGGATCTGCCCCCTATGCTCCGCTACTTTCCTTTCGAGTTCCCCTTTTTGTTTTTCTCACTTCCTCCTTGTCCCCTCACTCCCTCAGCCTAGCTCCCCTCGTTCTCTTTTATGTCCGTACATGTGAGGCTCTCTATGCTCATCACAAGGTGAATCCCAATACTCTAAAATGGCCTCCTCTACAGAGTTTGGCCCTTATGTTGTCAGACTACATATCAGTCTAATGTGCTACTCACTGGAAGAGATAAAATAGCTATTTTTGCCAATAATTTTTTTTTGCCAAACTCTTCGGTGTATCTAGGCTCTGGGTGAAAGCACCATGCATACCTTCTGGTTTACATCCAGGCTGTCCTATGACATCAAACGGAAAGGAAGCCATTTCAGAGATTTGGGGGGCACCACCTGTCCTGTAGCCAATGAGGAGAGAGGTTGTGATTTAGCCCCGCCCCCCTGCCCTTCTTCTCTTCTACCCAGCAGTCTCTCGTCCAGCTCCTCCAACATAGCTCCTACTAGCGTGGTGCTGCTCTCCACCTCCTTCTCCGCTCTTCCTCCTCCTCCTCTTCCTCCTCTTTCTCCCTACACGCAGCTGTCAACCCCCAGGTACAGGCATGTCTGCACTCCTCCCTCTCCCCTGCTCCTCCCTCTTTCCTTTCTTCCCTTTACCCTTTTCTTTGGTAATATTCCTCCGCTCTTTCTCCCTCATTCTTTTCCTGCCTGACCCGGTCCAACTCCACCGCCCCAGTCTAGACAGAGAGATGATGAAACAGTGACTCCTTGTGTGTGTACTTTAATGTGTATGCTATGTTGATGTGTATTGGGGTGCTAAACAGGGGTCATCTGGAAAAGAGACCTGGGTCTCAGCATTGACTCCCTGTCAAAATAAAGGTTAAATAAATAAAGGTTTAAAAAAAAAATTTTAAAAAAATGACCTTGGGCCTGGTTCCATTCGGATCCGTCTTCCCATTTGGATTTCACAGATGACAATTGATACGTTATGGTGGAGGGCTAGGTGGAGCTTACACCTGTCCATGCTTTCAGACCTGTGAAAGCTGCAGGTATAGGGGCTAGGGGCTGAAATGGTACCAGGCTGTAGTATGCCCTTTGCGCTCTTGCCCTCGCTCTCTCTCTGCATGTGTCTGCTGGTTGGCCCTGACAGATTGGCCCTAAAGGCTGGTTGTCTTATTCTTCCCCACTCCTCTCTCTCTCGTCCTGCAGTTTAAGAGTCTGTGTGTGTGTGTGTGTCAGCCTCCCCTCCAAACCTGTCTTTCCCATCGCACCGTGTGTGCATGCACTGGTGATATGGCTTGACGTGCGCATTAACGCACATGAACAGACACAAACAAGGACACGCACACAGACAGCGCATGCACACATGAACAGACGCACGCATTAACAAGCGCACGCACACACACACACACGGCAGACAGCCAGACGCACATACACGGACATGCATTCTCACAGCAGACATACACACTAATGCACAGTTGCGATCACACTAAAACAATGATGTGCGCTCACACTCCTCTTGTATATTGTACACCACAGGCGGCTGGTGGCGCCTTAAATGGGGAGGATGGGCTCGTAGTAATGGCTGGAATGGTATCAAACATACCATTCCATTCACTCCATTCCAGCCATTATTATGAGACGTCCTCCCCTCACCAGCCTCCTGTAAGTTTATTATATGTTTATGCACATATTTAGCCTTTAGCTCTATTTGACCCTGTGCCTTTCTTTTGTTTCAAACTGGTTGTGAATTAGAGACAACTCAATCGCTGAATGCTTCTTCACGGCCTGTAATGAATGTCCCTGCTTCCGACTCGGACTCGAATTGTAGCACTTCATCAAGGCCTCTTGTCCTCATCTCAAATTCCCATGTGCATGGTGGCCAAACAGAATGCCTGGCTCTGGCTGTCCCCATGCAGTTCTTAATGTCTCACTCTGGTGGTCTTAAGAGCAAGGCCCTGAACTCTCTCTCTCTCCAGTTGGAAAGCTCCACCAATTAGACAGCCTCTCTGTACTACTACTTTAGGATCCTCTGTGGAGGCACAGGATGAGCTATGTGAGAGGAAGTGTGTACAGCTCATTAGAACAGTTGGAAGAGTGTGTGTTATGGGTTGGGGGGGGGGGGTATTTATGCAGAAGTGTGTGTGCGTGTGGAAATGTGCGAACTATGAAGGTACGCCCATGTGCAGGTTTGATTTCCACAGGAGATGCCCGGTTTCAGAAGTGAGTTTTGTCCAACCAGTTCCACTGAACAACAGGGGGGGGGCTCGATCAATGATCCAAGTTCCAATTCACTGAGGTCCAGAAACCTATTGTTCTCATTTTAAGAGGAATTGAAGACTTGTATCATCTATTTTTTTTATATAGCTAGTGATGTTTTATATCTCTGTTTGTTCCCTCTCTGCAGACAGTGTAGATACAGCAAGGCCAGTCAAGAGGGAGACGAAGAGCTCTACTTCCAATGTGAGTAACTGTGGCGACACACACACACTCCCTCTCTCTGTGTGTGTGTGTCTGAGAGATTACTTGTGAAGTATTAACTTGTGCATGGCCATTAATACTTAATTCCATGTGCGTGCTTAGGATACACTGAGCACACTGTTACAGTCCGTTGGATGGTGTGTGAGGCGGAATGTGATGGAGAGAGATTTAAATAAATAGGGAGGGAGGAGGATGAGGGGGGGTGGGGAGAAGGGAATTGATAGCTGGAACAAAGACAACGAAGGAGAAATAAGGATACGGAGTGGGCCAGCCAGATGATTTGCCGTCCCCCGACTAGGAATGATTTGACTGTTTCCCATGTCTGTTTTTCCACCAACCATTTTGAAGGACTTTGTTGTGGGCTGTTTGACATTTTTCCTGTGTGTGTGTGTGTGTGTGTGTGTGTGTGTGTGTGTGTGTGTGTGTGTGTGTGTGTGTGTGTGTGTGTGTGTGTGTGTGTGTGTGTGTGTGTGTGTGTGTGTGTGTGTGTGTGTGTGTGTGTGCGCGCGCACTTGTATCGTGTCTGTCTGTGTGCAGGTGTCTGTGCTTGTATGCTTGTGTGCGTGTGTACGCTTGGTGAATAATGAGCTGCAGCCATGTGGCTGGGAATGAAATCTGCTCAAACAAGGACACGCCAGCAGCTGACGAGCTCACACACACTCACACACTTTCTCTGAGACGTGCACAAATGCGGGCAGACATCTGCGCACACTTAAAGCGTGTAAACACAGACACACACAAGCATACACATACACACTTCCCCCGCCTTCCCGTTGACAACGCTACTTATTCAATCTCTGGGGTGCCCCTGTATATTGCTGCCCACAGTTAGACTGTGCTGTGTGAATGACATGAAGCCGTGTGCGTGTATTTCTTGTGCAGTCATGCAGTCTTAAGATCCATTCATTTCCCCTCAATCGCTTGTGGCAAAGACACGGTTAACCGTGAAACAAATCAGCCACACAAAAAGCCCAAGCAGAGAGAGAAGGAGCAAGAGCAGAATGAATCAAGACTGCTGCTGGCCTACTTTAAATAAAAGTAATAACTCCTCCGCTGAGCTATTGTTTTGTGTGGTTAAAAAACCCATTGCTCGGGAAAAAGAGGGTCTTCGATCCTTCCACTCAACACAGGCCAGCTGGAATGGAGAAGCTTTCATTTGCTCTGCAATCAGACTTTTGTGTGTGTGTGCGTGCGTGCGTGTGTGTGATCAATAAGCCGTTATGAAACAGTGAGTCGAGACCTGGTCGATTTAGAGTTGTAATCACATTTCAGAACCAGTCTGGCCCCAAAGGCTTCTGGGATGGCCCGGAACATTCACAATGGAGTACAGGTTAGAAGGCAAGAGTTCACAAGGCAGACATTTAGTGTGAGTTCACAGGACAGACATTTAGTGTGAGTTCACAGATACGTGTGGGATAGGAACTGAATATCACCTCCTTTGATGCAGGTAGAGTTTTTAGGTTTCTGTTTGTAAAATAAACTCTCCTAGCAAAGTGACACACTCAGGCTTTTACCTCAGCATTTCCTGTCAATTATTCCCGACCCTAGTTTCTAGTGAAGATGATTAGCTTTTTTCTCAACGGTTCTGAAGTCTAAGACACAAACCCTTTAAGCTGAGCTACTCTGTCTCGAGGAAATGTGCGATGCACAAGTAAGACATTCAGTTAGTGATGTGGTCGATTCCCTTTTTCCTTACGTTTTTTTTTTTTTCCCAACCAGTTCAATGGCTGAGAAAAGGGCGACGAGACAAAGCGACGTATTCAAATGTTAAAACACCACCCGTACGGTAGTTGTCAAATGAAAGACTACGCTACGGATTCCCACTCGTGTCGTGATCTATTTTCGCGTGCCTTAGTAGTGTTGAATACGGATGTGTGATTCTGTGGTGTTGCGGTAGATTGTGCAGGTTGTAATATTATGTGACTGTCTGTGTCCCACAGTTAAGATCCCGACCCGGAGGACCTACATAGACCCAGAGACATGTGAGGACCTGGTGCAGGCTGTCCTCGCCTTTGCCAAAGAGCTCGACAACTCCAGCATCAAGATAGAGAGAATCGTGCACACAGGTACTGAGACAGTGCTTTGGCGTTCATATACTCTCATATTCTCTTTCTTTGTGCTTCCGTCTTTTTCTTTGCCAATTTTCACTCCTCCTTGTTTGCCCTGTCTTTGTCTCCTTTTCTGTCTCTCCCCCCCGCTCTTTCTCTCTCTCGCTCGCTCTCTCTCCTCCGCTCTCTCTCTCCTCCGCTCTCTCTCTCCTCCGCTATCTCTCTCTCCTCTGCTCACTCTCTCTCTCTCTCCCCCGCTCTCTATCTCTCTCTCCCCCGCTCTCTCTCTCTCACACTCACTCACCCCCCCGCTCTCTCTCTCTCACACTCACTCACCCCCAACTCTCTGGTAAACCAGTACTGTAGTCCACTATCTAACCCTCTCTCTGTGTCTCCACCTGCAGGTGACTTTGGGGAGGTGTGTCGTGGCTGTCTCAAGCTGCCCAGTAAGCGGGAGCTTCCTGTGGCCATCAAGGCGCTGAGGGCCGGCTGCTCAGAGAAACAGAGGCGCTCCTTCCTCAGCGAGGCAGGGATACTGGGACAGTTTGACCACTCCAACATTGTCCGTCTGGAGGGGGTCATCACCAGCGGTGAGCTAGTTACCTAAATCACAAATTAACCCCTAGCCACTACGCACTTACAGTGCATTTGGAAAGTATTCAGACCCCATCCCCTTTTCCACATTTTGTCACGTTACAGCCTTATTCTAAAATTGATGACATTTCGAAAACAGGTTTTTAGAAATGTTTGCAAATGTATTAAAAATTAAAAACTGCAATATCTTATTAACATTAGTATTTGGGCCCTTTGCTATGAGACTCAAAATTGAGCTCAGGTGTATCCTGTTTCCGTTGATCATCCTTGAGATGTTTCTACAACTTGATTGAAGTCCACCTGTGGTAAATTCAATTGACTGAACATGATTTGGAAAGGCACACACCTGTCTATATAAGGTCCCACAGTTGGCAGTGCATGTCAGAGCAAAGACCAAGCTATGAGGTCGAAGGAATTGTCCGTAGAGCTCAGAGACAGGATTGTGTCGAGGCACAGATCTGGGGAAGGGTACCAACACATTTCTGCAGCATTGAAGGTCCCCAAGAACACAGTGGCCTCCATCCTTCTTAAATAAAATACGTTTTGAACCACCAAGACTCTTCCTAGAGCTGCCCGGACAAACTGAGCAATTGGGCGAGAAGGGCCTTGGTCAGGGAGGTGACCAAGTACCTGATGGTCACTCTGACAGAGCCCCAGAGTTCCTCTGTGGAGATGGGAGAACCTTCCAGAAGGACAACCATCTCTGCAGCACTCCACCAATCAGGCCTTTTATGGTAGAGTGTCCAGGCAGAAGCCACTCCTCAGTAAAAGGCACATGACAGCCCACTTGGAGTTTGCCAAAAAGCACCTAAAGGACTCACAGACCATGAGAAACAAGATTCTCTGGTCTGATGAAACCAAGGTTGAACTCTTTGGCCTGAATGCCAATGTGTCACGTCTGGAGGAAAGCATGGTGGTGGCAGCATCATGCTGTGGGGTGAAGGTTCACCTTCCAACAGGACAACGACCCTAAGCACACAGCCAAGACAACGCAGGAGTGGCTTTGGGACAAGTCTCTGAATGTCCTTGAGTGGCCCACCCGGACTTGAACCTGATCAAACATCTCTGGAGAGACCTGAAAATAGCTGTGGAGTGACGCTCCCCATCCAACCTGACAGAGCTTGAGAGGATCTGCAGAGAAGAACTCCCCAAATACAGATGTGCCAAGCTTGTAGCGTCATACCCAAGAAGACTCGAGGCTGTAATCGCTGCCAAAGGTGCTTCAACAAAGTACTGAGTACAGGGTCTGAATACGTATGGAAATGTGATATTTACATTTATTTATTTTTAATACATTTCCTAAAATAAAAATGTTTTTACTTTGTCATTGTGTGGATTGATGAGGGGAGAAAAAACTATTGATTCCATTTTAGAATAAGGCTGTAACGTAAACATGGTGGGAAAAGTCAAGGGGTCTGAATACTTTCCGAATGCGCATACACCTAGCTCCTGTTTACTATGCTTTATAGGGGGTGCCTGTCTGACAAACTAAACACATCTCCTCCACCACAAAACAGAACGGACAAACCCCATACGATTAACTACGTGACACAGACAGCAGTTGAGGTCCAGCAGGGAAGGAAGGGATGGAAAAAGGAGAGGATGAAGTATAATGTCAATGGAGAAAGGTAGGCGAGGTTTAGAGCGTTTCAGAGGGCTACTGTAGAAGGGCGAGGTGCGTGTGAGTCAGGTGAGGAAGAACCAGGGTAGGGAGGGATGGGATTGGATGGGAGCAGTGCCTGCCTGGCTGAGCACACACTGTCTGCAGCAGATGTGCTGGATACGGTAATTGGTGCTAGAGACACAGCGGGATTCTGAAATGCACTTTTGCACACACCCCACCGCCTCACACGCGGGCGTGCACACACACTCGTTTAAACTCACACATACACACACCACACACACATACACACACACCACCCTCAGATTGCAAATCACCTGCATTGCATTGCTTACCCCCCGCTAGCCCGCCATTCAACCCCTTCCGCCCCCACAGCCCACCTGTCAGCCCCCACCACCTCTCCTCTCTCCTGCCTCCTCCCTCCTCTCCTCCCTCCTTTCTCTCTCCATCTGAGGTCTGCAGCGCTGCAGGGAAGGTCATTAGCGAGACTGAGACGTGCTGCTAGCTAAACGTCCAGCAGGGGGCACCAGGGGAGGGGTGGGACATGTAGGGTGCTCGGTAGTGTAGTATGTTGGGGGGGATCAGCAGGATAGTTAGTCTGGTAGAAAAGAAGAGGTAGATTGTCTTGTAGTGAAGCGGGATAGAAAATGTCATAGCGTACTCATTGAGGTGCGATAGTGTGCCAGTGTGTGGTGCGGTAGTGATAGGTTAGTTAAATAGGGAGTGTGAAGCACTAGTTCTGTATGTTAGTCTTGCATGCTAACATAGACGGATGATGGTGCCGTGTAAGACTGTAGCTCTGTCTGCCTCTCCTTTCTCCTCTCCTCTAGTCCATCTGTCTTTGATTGCGGGGGACTGATAGTGTCCATTTATGAGGCACTTAAATCCCAGCCATGGCCATCAAGGTGTGTGTGTGTGTGTGTGTGTGTGTGTGTGTGTGTGTGTGTGTGTGTGTGTGTGTGTGTGTGTGTGTGTGTGTGTGTGTGTGTGTGTGTGTGTGTGTGTGTGTGTGTGTGTGTGTGAGACCTCAGTTTCCATGTCACTATGCTCCATCTCTGTCTGACGCACACACCACCTGGTCACTAGGGGAGTCACAGCTTCCTCCCTTTCTCCTGACTACTCGCTCCCCTTCTCTCCCTTTCTCCTGACTACTCGCTCCCCTTCTCCTGACTACTCGCTCCCCCTCTCTCCCTTTCTCCTGACTACTCGCTCCCCTTCTCCTGACTACTCGCTCCCCTTCTCTCCCTTTCTCCTGACTACTCGCTCCCCTTCTCTCCCTTTCTCCTGACTACTCGCTCCCCTTCTCTCCCTTTCTCCTGACTACTCGCTCCCTTTCTCCTGACTACTCGCTCCCCCTCTCTCCCTTTCTCCTGACTACTCGCTCCCCTTCTCTCCCTTTCTCCTGACTACTCGCTCCCCTTCTCTCCCTTTCTCCTGACTACTCGCTCCCCTTCTCTCCCTTTCTCCTGACTACTCGCTCCCTTTCTCCTGACTACTCGCTCCCCTTCTCTCCCTTTCTCCTGACTACTCGCTCCCCTTCTCTCCCTTTCTCCTGACTACTCGCTCCCCTTCTCTCCCTTTCTCCTGACTACTCGCTCCCTTTCTCCTGACTACTCGCTCCCCTTCTCTCCCTTTCTCCTGACTACTCGCTCCCCTTCTCTCCCTTTTTTCCTGACTACTCGCTCCCCTTCTCTCTCTTTCTCCTGACTACTCGCTCCCCTTCTCTCCCTTTCTCCTGACTACTCGCTCCCCTTCTCTCCCTTTCTCCTGACTACTCGCTCCCCTTCTCTCCCTTTCTCCTGACTACTCGCTCCCTTTCTCCTGACTACTCGCTCCCCCTCTCTCCCTTTCTCCTGACTACTCGCTCCCCTTCTCTCCCTTTCTCCTGACTACTCGCTCCCCTTCTCTCCCTTTCTCCTGACTACTCGCTCCCCTTCTCTCCCTTTCTCCTGACTACTCGCTCCCCTTCTCTCCCTTTCTCCTGACTACTCGCTCCCTTTCTCCTGACTACTCGCTCCCCTTCTCTCCCTTTCTCCTGACTACTCGCTCCCCTTCTCTCTCTTTCTCCTGACTACTCGCTCCCCCTCTCTCCCTTTCTCCCTCACCATCTCACCCTCCTTATCCCCACCACTCAATAAAAGCTCACTCGTTCTTTCCCCTCTTCCTCTACTTTTTGTATTTTTTTTCCTCTCTCCCATTCACTCGTTCCTACCCCAGTGCATACTCCTATGGTCTTTTCTCTCTCTTCTCTTCCCCCTCTCGTGTTTCTGTCTTCTTTCCCACTCTCGTGTTTCTGTCTTCTCTCTCTCTCTCTTTCCCACTCTCGTGTTTCTGTCTTCTCTCTCTCTCTCTTTCCCCCTCTCGTGTGTCTGTCTTCTCTCTCTCTTTCTTTCCCCCTCTCGTGTGTCTGTCTTCTCTCTCTCTTTCTTTCCCCCTCTCGTGTTTCTGTCTTCTATCTCTCTCTCTTTCTTTCCCCCTCTCGTGTTTCTGTCTTCTATCTCTCTCTCTTTCTTTCCCCCTCTCGTGTTTCTGTCTTCTCTCTCTCTTTCTTTCCCACTCGTGTTTCTCCCACTCTCGTGTTTCTGTCTTCTCTCTTTCCCACTCTCAAGTTTCTGTCTTCTCTCTCTCTTTCCCCCTCTCGTGTTTCTGTCTTCTCTCTCTCTCTTTCTTTCCCCCTCTCGTGTTTCTGTCTTCTCTCTTTCCCCCTCTCGTGTTTCTGTCTTCTCTCTCTCTCTCTTTCCCCCTCATGTTTCTGTCTTTTCTCTCTCTTTCCCCCTCATGTTTCTGTCTTCTCTCTCTCTCTTTCCCCCCCATGTTTCTGTCTTCTCTCTCTCTTTTCCCCCTCTCATGTTTCTATTTCCCCCTCTCGTGTTTGTCTTCTCTCTCTCTCTCTTTTCCCACTCTCGTGTTTCTGTCTTCTCTCACTCTCTCTTTCCCCCTCTCGTGTTTCTGTCTTCTCTCTCTCTCTCTTTCCCCCTCTCGTGTGTCTGTCTTCTCTCGTGTTTCTGTCTTCTTTCCCACTCTCGTGTTTCTGTCTTCTCTCTCTCTCTTTCCCCCTCTCGTGTGTCTGTCTTCTCTCTCTCTCTTTCCCCCTCTCGTGTGTCTGTCTTCTCTCTCTCTCTTTCCCCCTCTCGTGTGTCTGTCTTCTCTCTCTCTCTTTCCCCCTCTCGTGTTTCTGTCTTCTCTCTCTTTCCCACTCTCGTGTTTTTCTCTTCTCTCTCTCTCTATCTCTCTCTCTCTCTTTCCCCCTATCGTGTTTCTCTCTCTCTCTTTCCCCCTCTCGTGTTTCTGTCTTCTCTCTCTCTCTCTTTCCCCCTCTCTTTCTCTTTCCCCCTCTCGTTTCTGTCTTCTCTCTCTCTCTTTCCCCCTCTCGTGTTTGTCTTCTCTCACTCTCTCTTTCCCCCTCTCATGTTTCTGTCTTCTCTCTCTCTCACTCTCTCTTTCCCTCTCTCGTGTTTCTGTCTTCTCTCACTCTCTCTTTCCCACTCTCGTGTTTCTGTCTTCTCTCTCTCTCTTTCCCACTCATGTTTCTGTCTTCTCTGTCTCTCTCTCTTTCCCCCTCTCGTGTTTCTGTCTTCTCTCTCTCTTTCCCCCTCTCGTGTTTCTGTCTTCTCTCTCTCTTTCCCCCTCTCGTGTTTCTGTCTTCTCTCTCGCTCTCTTTCCCACTCTCGTATTTCTCTATTCTCTCTCTTGTATTTCTGTATTCTCTCTCTTTCCCACTCTCGTGTTTCCTAGTTTGATACACCCTGGCCACCTGTGCTCAGCGAGTGTGAGAAGTGTGTGTGGTTATTAAAGTTAGTGTGACTGTGATAGCAGCACACAGGTCATTCTGCTCCTCTCCAGCTCACACAGTTTTTTTAACCTTTTATTTATGCAGGGTTTTTTTTCCTCATTGAGGAAACATTTCTTTTTCAAGAGAGACCTGGTCAAAAGGGTGAAGGATGGCGGTGCATAACCACTGCTGCCCCTGAGCCAACTGGACTACACTGATAACCGTGTGTGTGTGTGTGTGTGTGTGTGTGTGTGTGTGTGTGTGTGTGTGTGTGTGTGTGTGTGTGTGTGTGTGTGTGTGTGTGTGTGTGTGTGTGTGTGTGTGTGTGTGTGTGTGTGTGTGTGTGTGTGTGTGTGTGTGTGTGTGTGTGTGTGTGTGTGTGTGTGTGTGTGTGTGTGCAGGTAACACCATGATGATTGTGTTGGAGAGCATGTCCAACGGGTCCCTGGACTCCTTCCTCAGGGTAAGTGTGTGTGTGCGCATGTGTCTTTTTGTGCTCTTGGAAAACATTGTTTACCTCACCATGACTCCTGGTCTAGTTTCCAAACGTTACATAAGATGTTGATATGAAATAAATCCCTAGGCATATAGTGTATCATTGGGTTTATAAGCCATATGACGAACAGTAAAGACATCATGTTATTCAATCCTTCATAACTGAGTTTGTTCTCCATTTCACTGAAATGTATTTCGACACACCAGGGGTCCCAAGTTACAATTTCATATGGGCCCGATATCGTTGGTCCCAACCCACCATTTGAGATACACTGTCCTAACCACACAATGAAATATATCAGTGTTATATTTAGGGTTGCCAAATTCTGGGAATTTTCCCAATATTCCCAGGTTTTCCAGAAATTCCCAGAATAAGAGAGAAAAAACAGGACATCTGGAAACCTGGGACCAGGATTTCTGGAAACAATTGGAACTTTGGGAAAACAACCCTAATTATATTGCATCTCTATGGTCCTAACCCACCCCCCACCTCCCTCTCTCCCTCCCCCTCTCTAGAAGCATGAGGGCCAGCTCTCTGTGCTCCAGCTGATGGACATGCTGGGGGGCGTGGCCTCTGGGATGAAGTACCTGACAGAGATGGGCTTCGTCCACCGCCGCCTGGCCGCCCACAAGGTACTGGTCAACGCCAGCCTGGGCTGCAAGGTGTCCGGCTTCAGACCCCTCCAAGAGGACAAGATGGAGGCCATCTACAGCGCAATGGTGAGACTACTGGCTGATATTATATGACTAGTTATACAATAAAAATAAACTACTATTGTATATTACTTGTTTTTTTTCTATTATATTACTACCTATAGTCTTTACTCTTTACCCATAGAGGCCATCTACACCACACTGGTGAGACTAGTCACTGTGATGGGTTCTAGATTATTTACTACCTTGTTTAGTCTTTACCCGTGTTTTATTTTTATTTATTTTTTATTTCACCTTTATTTAACCAGGTAGGCCAGTTGAGAACAAGTTCTCATTTACAACTGCGACCTGGCCAAGATAAAGCAAAGCAGTTCGACACAAACAACAACACAGAGTTACACATGGAATAAACAAACATACAGTCAATAACACAATAGAAAAAGTCTATATACAGTGTGTGCAAATGAGGTAAGATTAGGGAGGTAAGGCAATAAATAGGCCATAGTGGTGAAATAATTACAATTTAGCAATTAAACACTAGAACGATAGATGTGCAGAAGATGAATGTGCAAGTAGAGATACTGGTGTGCAAAGGAGCAAAATATATATATATTTTTTAAACAGTATGGGGATGAGGTAGTTGGATGGGCTATTTACAGATGGGCAATGATCTGTGAGCTGCTCTGACAGCTGGTGCTTAAAGTTAGTGAGGGAGATATGAGTCTCCAGCTTCAGTGATTTTAGTAGACCACACTGCTGAGAGAACTAGCTGATATTTCCTCCTATTAAATATATTACGCCTAATAAATATAAAAACCCTATCTTATAGAAAATGCTATAGAAAATCCTACATTAAAATGACAGTTGTCTTTTATCGAAGCGCATTGAAGCCGGTGGGAGAAGTTTGCGTTTAATTGCATTTGTTCTTTGTATTTCCTCTTTGTGTTGAATCTGATGTGTGCAGTGCAGACCGATTTAAAATAGTTTTCTATAATGAATCCGGGTTTCCCTGTGGTTCCTCTCTCTCGCTCTCTCACTGTTTTCACTCTCTCTGGGATGACAGTGGTTGATTCGATGTTCTGTTTAGTGTTCTTTTTGAGGCAGTATATGGGATGCAGACCCTAACACAATGCTGTGCTGTGACGAGGCAGGCTAACATGAAGAGTGTTCATACAAGATGTCCAATGTCAAGTGTGGAGGTGAACAACTCTCTCTCTCGGTCTCTCTCAGCATGGGGGGAAGAGTGTGGTGTTGTGGACAGCCCCAGAGGCCATCCAGTACCACCGCTACAGCTCAGCGTCTGACGTCTGGAGCTTTGGCATCGTCATGTGGGAGGTCATGTCCTACGGAGAGAGACCCTACTGGGACATGGGCAACCAGGACGTGAGTAGAGTGACTCTCTCTCTCTCTCTCGCATTTCTCTCTCTCTCTCTTGCATCCCCCATCTCTCTCTTCCTTCACTCTCTGTCTCTCTCTCGCATCCCCCCATCCCGCTCTTCCTTCACTCTCTGTCGCAAGCTCTCCACATGTGCAGCCTCTCTGTCCCCTCCCTCACCCCATTCCCTATGCGATTACCTTCTCTACCTATTCCTCTCTCTCTCTCTCTCTCTCTCTCTCTCTCTCTCTCTCTCTCTCTCTCTCTCTCTCTCTCTCTCTCTCTCTCTCTCTCTCTCTCTCTCTCTCTCTCTCTCTCTCTCTCTCTCTCTCTCTCTCTCTAAAACTGTGTGAACTCTTTGACTCGGGATAGCTCAAATCTTATTAAAGAGGGAAAGCCACAGGTGCTTCTCTGAAAGACTCTTTGGCATAAGTCCACTTCAGCTCTGTGACCAATCCTATTTCTCTTAAGGACACCACGTCCCTTTCTAGTGGCCGTCCCAAAGTGCCACCACGCGCCCCGCTCTTAGAGGAAGCATAAAATCCCGGCAGAAAGCGACAGTTTCTTTTAAGGAAATGAAAGTGTATCTATTTTAGGAAGGTGAGGAGATTGTCCAATCGATAGCACCCCGCCACCACCTGTTTGTGTGAGAAGTCGATGAGGGTGGGTTTTTTTTGTTCCCTTCTCCCTCCCTCCCTCCTTTTCCTAGACAGTTTTTTTTTTTTTTTACTTTTGAAGAAAACAAGACTTCAGACGAGCGCAGCAGGAAGTGTTGCGTGAGACTTTGTTGAAAAGGAAAGTTAGACAATGTGATTTCAAAGTGTCTTTGATCCAAATCAGCATCATGACTATTAGAGAAGATTCATCAGAGTTCACAAAGTTCACTTTTAAGCCAACCGCTTGTTCGTGCTAATATGCCGTCTACAATGACTCCTTAAGAAAACGTTCCACTGAACTGAACAATAAAACGGAAAACTAGACAACCGTGTAATGTTGAAATGACCCGACTATGAACCCTCCCTCAGCTAGGATATGAACCGTGAGGGTTTATCACGATCCAGACGTTTTGTCTACCTCTATGTTCACGGCACTGAACTCTCCAAATGAAATGTCAAAGTCCAAGCTGGCTGAGCGCTTGAGATATTAATGCATTAAACGGATAGTTAATATCACCGTTAACTCACCCAGCCCACACCCTGCTCTAACATGCCCTTTTGTTTTTTAGCTCTGATGAAATGGAAAATGCTAGCCAATGGAGAAACACTGTTTGGTTGAATTGAGGTCAGGATAGAACTGAAGAGGACAGTGTTTTTGGGGAATGTGGTTCAAAGGAACATTTTCAACCTTTTTTTGTTTTTTTGTTTCATTGGCGGGTCGAGCTTTTTCTTGGGAGCACGGTGTTCTAAAACTGAGAGAATATATTTTTGAAGTGTTTTTGTTTTTGGAGCAGTCTTTATAGGGGGACCGATCTGTTTGATGGGTTAGCTCTTTGAGAGAACCTTGCGTGAAGGGATATTGTTTCGGAGATCTCCTGACGCCACTGAAGTCCTCGTTCACTGTCAACATTTCTCCTTGTAAGTTAACACGCCTTCTCTCTCCGTCTCGTCTCGTCCTAGGTGATCAAAGCGATAGAGGATGGCTTCCGCCTGCCCGCCCCTATGAACTGTCCACCCCACCTCCACCAGCTGATGTTGGACTGTTGGCAGAAGGAGCGGACCGAGAGACCCACCTTCAGCCAGATCCACTCTGCTCTCAGCAAGAGCATCCGCAGCCCCGACGGCATCGGCTCCTCCACTCTGTCACGCAGGTAGGACGTAGGCCCCTGCAAACCATGCTTAACACGGGCTAAACATGGGTTAACATACAGGCTAACAGGTAACAGACTCTGCTGGCCAACATGGGCTGACATGGATATGGTTTGTTTATGTCGTCCAAGCAGGTTCCCCACATCCCACTGAGTTTTGATATCAGAGTAGAAATACTACCTCTTATGATAACAATAGACTCATGAATCTCTCTCTCTCTCTCTCCTCTTCTATCCGTAGACCCCTCCCTCAGCTAGGAACCCTCCCTCTGGGCTCCTCCATCTCCCTGATCTCTCTCTCTTCTTCTATCCGTAGAACCCCCCCTCAGCTAGGAACCCTCCCTCTGGGCTCCTCCATCTCCCTGATCTCTCTCTCTTCTTCTATCCGTAGAACCCTCCCTCAGCTAGGAACCCTCCCTCTGGGCTCCTCCATCTCCCTCTCTCTTCTTCTATCCGTAGAACCCTCCCTCAGCTAGGAACCCTCCCTCTGGGCTCCTCCATCTCCCTGATCTCTCTCTTCTTCTATCTGTAGAACCCTACCTCAGCTAGGAACCCTCCCTCTGGGCTCCTCCATCTCCCTGATCTCTCTCTCTCTCTCTCTCTTTCTATCTGTAGAACCCTACCTCAGCTAGGAACCCTCCCTCTGGACTCCTCCATCTCCCTGATCTCTCTCTCTCTCTCTCTTTCTATCTCTCTCTCTCTCTCTCTCTCTCTCTCTCTCTCTCTCTCTCTCTCTCTCTCTCTCTCTCTCTCTTTCTCTCTTTCTCTCTTTCTCTTTCTCTCTTTCTCTCTCTTTCTCTCTTTCTCTTTCTCTCTCTCTCTTTCTCTCTCTTTCTCTCTCTCTTTTTCTCTCTTTCTCTCTTTCTCTCTTTTTCTCTCTCTCTTTTTCTCTCTTTTTCTCTCTTTCTCTCTTTTTCTCTCTTTCTCTCTTTCTCTCTCTTTCTTTCTCTCTCTTTCTTTCTCTCTCTCTCTCTCTTTCTTTCTTTCTCTCTCTCTCTTTCTTTCTTTCTTTCTCTTTCTCTCTTTCTCTCTCTTTCTTTCTCTCTCTTTCTATCTGTAGAACCCTACCTCAGCTAGGAACCCTCCCTCTGGGCTCCTCCATCTCCCTGATCTCTTCTCTATCTGTAGAACCCTACCTCAGCTAGGAACCCTCCCTCTGGGCTCCTCCATCTCCCTGATCTCTCTCTCTCTCTCTCGCTTCTTCTATCCGTAGAACCCTCCCTCAGCTAGGAACCCTCCCTCTGGGCTCCTCCATCTCCCTGGCAGAGCGGACTCTTCCGTCGTTCCCCTCGTTTAACTCGGTAGGGGAGTGGTTGGATGCGGTGGACATGGGGCGCTACAAGGACAACTTCACCGCGGCAGGATACTGCTACCTGGAGTCTGTGGCCCGTATGACAGTCCAGTGAGTGGCTCTGAATGAGCGTGTGTGCGTTGATGCATGAACAAGTATGCGTTTGCCGTAAGCTTTGCTTTTTGTGCTTGCGCATCGGAATGTGAGTTGGTATAGTCTAACGGATGTCTTTGTGCTGTGGGTCTTCTTCACAGAGATGTGTTGAGTCTAGGCGTCACCTCTCTGGAGCACCAGAAACAGATCCTGTCTGCCATCCAGACCCTTAGAGCCCAGGTCATCCAGATGCACGGCAGAGGGGTGCAGGTCTGACCGACACACACACACACACATAGACACATACACACACGTGCAGACGGACGGACGAGCGGATGGATAGAAGGATTTTCAGAGAGTAGAGACTCGTCGCTCATCCAGATGGACGAAAGGAAGTGGATAGTGAGATGGGCAGAGAAATCGCCCACACTGCACCCACCCACTCTTTCCCCTTCTCTCTCCCCCATCTTGCCCCTCCTCCCTCTCTTAAGTCCTTGGGAAGGAGGCATCTTCCAGTCATGTGATCAACGTACTCTGTCGGAAGTCACATGACTTCTTTCTGCACGCTGACCCGAATCAACTAGATCTCCTCTCTTACAACTGGCCCTGGATCAGTAGTTAAATAGACTTAAAACTACCCTGATGGAGAAGTACTGTCCATCTCAAATGTCTGGCACTCTGCCACTGGTCTCAGAACATGGGGTAATAACATTTCCTTGATGGAGAAGAACAGTCCCCTCAAGTGATACTCTACTGAACCACTGGTCTCGAAACTGAGGTTAAAACCACCCTGGTTGAGAAGTACTGTTCATCTAACAGGGCTGGCCCACTACCACTGGTCTCAGAACAGTGGGATAAGGTACCAATGGAGGAAGTGCTGTCTGTCGAACAGGGTTGACATTGTAAATCTGGTCTCAGTTCAGTGGTTAAAACCCTCCTATCCCGGTTGCTGAAGTGTGATCAAGTGACAGGTTCTCACAGTGTGGGCGGAGCCCAGGCCGTGTCTTGTCTTGGCCCGACCAATCATGAGGCTGGGAAAAACGTACCTTCAGGAAAAAACGACTGATTTAAAAACAACTAGGAATTTGTGTAAATCAAAACAATGGATTTACGTGTGTTTGATTGTTCATTCCTATTTCGTCTGTTACGCAATTTATCTTTTTTCTAGCATTTTTCCATTAACTGTCTCTGCTCTCCCTGTGTTTTCTCAGTGTGTGGAATGGCTAATGTCCCTTAGCCGGGATGTCAGTGGTGTGTCATGTAGCGTCTCGCTAATATATTTCTCCCGTCTAAAAAGCATTTTCACTACAAGGGTATATTGCACTGTTAAGAATAAAGGTCAAGTCTCAAGCTGACATACAGTATATATTATATGTATTCATTTTTATTTATGCATTTACAGTTTACAGACTCTCACACAACCTCCTGATTCAAAGAGGTTACGAGGGTCAAAATAGACATACTTGATTGAATAAATAATAAATTACATTCTGTGTTTAAGGATGCTGCAAAGCACATGTCCTCTGGTTTCAGTGTAAATCATGAAATATTGTGTATTTTTTTTACAGTTCGAGGGATTCTGTTACTGAATAATGGTGTCCTGTACTGAACAAGGTATTATGAAGAGGACTTACACTATAGTATGTTGACTGTTTTCTTCTCATAGTCAGGGGTATTGAATCATTTTGATACTGGTACCAAATCACTACTAGTTGATAGAGGACTTCTACATTTTGAGTCCAGTATCGCTGGATGTATGGTACCAATGTGTTGCATTATAGAAACAGTATTGCAGTATTTCAGAATGTCGTAGAGTGATCTCATTTATTTATTTTATATATATTTTTTGGGGGGACAGCAATTCAAGCTGACATAGGGCCCACAACCCCCCACTGTGCATCTACAAGCCCCTCCCATTTGTCAGTATTATGTATTTTACAAAAACGGTAACATTTAATCGTAGTTAACATATTTTGGGGAATTATTTTATTTCTATCATACTCATGTAGCTAGCTACACAGTAGACGTTTTACTGGTTCCGTTTGGTTCGTAGATGGGTTATTGTAATAGTGAGGTATCTGGTATGAAAGGACTACCAGTGTATGTCCTCCTCTCTTCCCTACATACTCTATCTCCTTGTAGCTGTTTTGCCTTAACATTACTGTATATAAACCCAAAATATACTCCTAGGCTGCGTTTACAAAGGCACAATTCTGATATTCTGCCCAATTATTGTAGAAAGAGCTAATCTGATTGGTCGAAAGACCAAGAAGTGGAGAAAGATCAGAATTGGGCTGCCTGTGTAAACGCAGCCCTATAGACTCACACACATGCACATATTTAGAAAGTCTCACCACCCCTGTATACGCAGACACCAAAATAGACCTTTCGCTAGCGACTTAACTCAGTTGTTGTCCCCCCCACCCCCTGTTTACTACTCGACGATTACAAAATGTTTAATACTGTAAATATGTATTTGAAAATGCAATCTATTTTTATAATTTCTTTGAAGAACAATGTGTTGAAAATATCTGCTCACTGTGTAGGGGTTTTATTGTTTAAATGTAGGGCCGTTGCCAATGAACGTGTGTGTTTGGAATATTAAAACATATTTTCTTTGTTTAGTTTTTGGATGATTTTTACCTGTTAGAAAAACAGATGGCTGTTGCAATATTGAAATGTGTTATAAAAAAAAAAATATCTCCCTTAAGAGCAAGCGTTTGTCTGTGTTTTTGGGGTGCTTCAGGCTTTGAGCTAGATTATCTGTTCTTGCTTCCAATGCAAGTCTGATTCATTCCCCTTGTGAAATGATGCAGCCAATCAGCTCACGGAAAACTAAACTCTTTCAGTTCACCTTTTGTTTTGTTCTTCTCTGCAAATGTTCTGTTCACAACCTCATGCAAGAACTCTCTGGATTGAATCTAGGCCTTAATTGAGAAAGAGCCCTGGAATTGTGCTCAGGAGTGAATTCCGGCCTCAATCTTGTTCTGGGGGAAGCTCCTCCAAAGATGGTGGATAAATTAAGATGTCTTACTCAGGCCGTTTACCATTGAATAAAATTGTCTCAGTTCCGGTCTGCTTAAGGGGTGGCTCTCCCATAGGCACCAATGCGATAGCAGCTGGGTCTGGTCTGCTTAGTTCATTTGCTGTATATGTGGGATATCTCGCTTCCTCTTCTGTCTCTGGCTCCACTTTAAGGGCAGAACTAATTTGATTAGTTGGATGACAGCTTTGGGCAGACACGTCAGTGGAGTTTACATGTGAGAGTAAAACATGTTCTTTTTTTAAAGAAGGCCTTACGGGTGGTAGCCAAGAATTTAACTCCATGACTTACGATGGAGTTGAGCGGCGACGAGTGTGGGCGGACTGAACCTCTGACTTTGGCAGCTCCTGCTCCTCTACTCTATTTAAACCATAATGAGGCCACAAGGGCCAGGTGACCTGTCGAGCAGGGGATTATGGGCCGTGTAGTCTTTACCATGATGGCCAACTTAAGGCAAACACCCCCTGCGATGCCTACTGTGTGGCATGCAAGCCCGTAGGTGGAGAGGCTTGTCACATCACGTGTGTGTGGTATTGTAACAACATGAGACAGACAGCGGTTTAAGAAATAAAAATGGTACATTTTAATAAGAATTGAAATGGTTACAGGGAATAACTCAAGTTGGGAAATGCGTTAAAAGCTACAACTCAGGAATTTGAAGTAGGTAACTTACCCCAGGTAGTGTTCTCCTTACAGTCACTAAATTAGCCTATGTCAGCTAAACATTTTTAGGTTGCTAAATAAGTTAGTCTAGCCAGCTGAGCCGTTTCAAAAGAGTGCCGTTTCTGTCCTTTTGATATTTTAAGTAGAAATTGTGCACCAATATTACATTTTTAAAAGCCTGGTATATTAAATGAAGTGCCCTTTAATATAGACCACATGGAGAATTAAATCAATCAGATTTTGAACATGAATAAAGAATTGCTAAAGTAAATCACTGTGATTCATTTACGTCTGTCGCTCATTTAAAGGTCAACCCTGTTACGTGAACTCTCTATTTAGAAGAAACGTTGAACATCTTTATAATAGTCAAATCATAGTGTAACAGCATAACACGTCAACCCTTTTACCCATAGATAGACAGACTAGAAATGTTATAACAATTTCCATTGTTTGTGAAGCTTGCATTCAATTGCATCAGCTTGCACAGCAAGCTTCCATTCCCCCTGTCACAAGGGGATTCATGGCTGATTTAAGATGAAATTGTCAACCCTGTTACTTTATTAAAGTTAACCTTTTTAGATGGGAATTTAAGTTAACTTTTTTAGATGGGAAAACTTGTTGTTTATGAAGTTGAACACGTGCTCTTTGTGACAGAATGTTAAAATGAGGTAAAATCAACAACAGAAAGCTTACAAGTTGCACTTCTTACAAGGCACCGAATTGGTGGAATGACCCAAGTTTCTAAACCTTATAGAAATTATGCCCAGGGGCCCTGACCTCCAGAAGGCCCACATTTGATTTTGTTAGTCAATCTCACCTGATATGAACATGTGCTAAATCAATGCAAAATGTGTAGAATTGCAGGAAATTTGCTTTAAAATGACTAAATGTGCTCTCGACTACAAGGCAAAATGTGTAATATTGCAGAGAATTTGCTTTAAAACTGCTACTTTTCTCGAACCCCTGGCAAAATGTGTAGAAGGACAGGAAATGCATGCATGTGCGTACACATTTTTGTGTGCACATTTAAGCGTGCACGTATGGTTGCGTGAATGAGTTCTGATGATTGCCTCAAAGAGGGAGGGCACGAATCCATACTCTTTATTACAGTCTTATTGAAGTTAAGGAAATTAGTTGGTGAGTTAATTAGATATATCTCCACGCTATTGCTGCTTGGTAAACACACTGCCTTCTACACCAGGGATCATCAACTAGATTCAGCAGAGAGACCATTTATTTTTTTGTGCGGATGGTCAGGGGCCGGAACATAATTACAAATAATTTGTAGACGGAAAATTGATGGCAAGAAGCCCAAACATATGTTATACTAAAACATAATCATTAAAAACTTTACTAATTTGTATACGATCACATGTTTCTCTCTGTTATGCGTGGGAATACTTGGGAACATATTTCTTAAATTAAAATCACTTGGAGCTAATTTCCTGATGTTTTTGTCTATTATGTCCAACAATAAAAATATATTTATTTTTTTGTTGCTCAGGGACAAATAAAACCATTCGCCATGTACACAATCAACAATACATCCACCCACCAGCTTTTCATAAACCCAATGAACTCTTCAAAGAAATTAAATCTTTTATGTAAATCTTTTTCCATTTCATCTGTGATTGGATTACCAGTGTCCAGCAAAATGGCAGTAACTGATCTCCTTGTGCATTGAGACGTGGCTTACACCATCAGTACTCGACCAGCCATTCAACCCACAGGGTTTTCCATCGAACAGGGGGATAGGACAAAGGCGTCAGGGAAAAGCAAAGTAGGTGGGATATGTTTCATGATCAACAACTCTTTGTGTGACCACGGCAATTTCCAAAAGCTCTCGTAATTATCTCCCGAGCTAACTTTCTTCCGTTGTCCTCGTGGCTGTATAAATGACCACTTGATGCCACTTTAGTTCTCAAGGAATTATACAGGACTTTTAATAAACTGAAAGAGGCACACCCAGAAGCTGTGTTCATTGTGACTGGGGATTTTAACAGAACAAATTTAAGGACCGGTTTACCAAAACTTCACCAGCACATCAAATTCCACACTCACTCAGACCAGATTTTGGATCACTGCTACTCTCCCTTCCAGGATGGATACAAAGCCCGCCCCCTTTTCAGCAAATCAGATCACTCCTCCATCCTGCTCCTAACCACCTTTTAGGTAGAAGCTGAAGCAGGAATTGCCCGTGACTAGAACTGTCGGAATATGCTTCAGGACTGTTTTCCCTTCTGTGAAATGTTCTGGGTCGTCTCCTATAATATCATAGTACACTGACTCTGTCACTGGGTTCATCAGGAAGTGCATAGAGGATGTTGTTCCAACGGTGATGATTCACACAACCAAAAAACCCAACCAAAAACCATGGTTAGATGGCAGTATATTCGTGCAAAACTGAAAAGAAATCAGAGGCAAAAAGACAGTACAGGGAATAAGTCACAATTCAATGGCACAGACACGAGATGCATGTGGCAGGGACTTCAGCTAATTACGGATTATAAAGGGAAAACCAGCTGCATCGTGGACACTGAAGCCTCACTTCCAGATAAGCTAAAAACATTTTTTGCGCGCTTTGAGAAAAACAACATTGTGGCGGCCACTGCGGGGCCCCCGCTGCTCAGGAAGATTGTGGCCTCTCGAACTCTGTAGCCAACGAATGTAAGACTTTCTAGCGTATTAACCTCCCCCAGGGGTGTGTGCTTAGCTCCCTCCTGTGCTCTCTGTTCACCCCCGACTGCGTGGCCACGCACGACTTCAACTCAATAATCAAGTTTGCTGAAGACACGACAATGGTAAGCCTGATCACCAACAACGACGAGACAGCCTACAGGTTAGAGCGCTCGCCGAGTGGTTCAAGGACAATAACCTCTCCCTCAACGTCAACAAAACCAACACTCTAAAAATAAAAGGTTCCTCAGATTGCAACATCGGCTGGAACCTTTAAAAGTGCTTCCAGGAACCTTTTCCCTGATCCTCAAATGACCTTTTAGGGTGTTAAGGTTCCTGTAGGAACCTTTTATGTCCCATGTATTCTATTATGAATAATAATATTAACAAGAATAATACAAATAACGTTGAGTGGCAAACTTGTAAAGTCACAAATGAATTTGATTGACTTTAAAAGTCCTTCAGTGAGTAGCTCCTCTCCATCCAGGAAGAGGTGGATGTGGATGTCATCCGCAAAGGGATTCCTCTCTATTCTTATGGTAGGGGAACTTTACACACTGTAAAAATGTCAAATTTAAGGTTACTCAAGTCATATTTCAAACAGTAAGTTAACAACTGAGCACAGTACACCTTACACAGGACGAATTTGCATTTATTTATTTGCCTGCAGGGAAATACATACCCTGTCTGTGACGCACAGCCCACTTGGACCTTCTTTGAAGAGGTAGGGGAGGAGCAAAATGGCTGCAGTGATCTTCAGACCTTAAATTGGAGGGTGTGTAATAAAAAGGCTGGATAAGGGTACATTTTACATGCAGTTACATTGATTTTAAAAAATCCTTTGGGAACCTCCTCCGTGTGCGAGAGAGATTCAGCAATTCCACGGCCATACCCCTCCTCTCCATTTCTGATTTTGTCGGCCATTGTGCCAAATCCGGACAGAATGTTTCTGTCCACATCATACCGAATTTGCTTCTCATCTCTGCGAAAATCTGAAAGAATTAGTTTCTAATGCATCATCAATATATCTTGGATTCAGATGACAGTACTTGGCTATGTTACATTAGTTGTGCTTTTTACCATTTCTTTCTATCAGGCTTTTTGTCTCATTACAATGGCTGACAAACGGAGTGCTGGGTACTGTCCTGGTACTCTTCTGCATTTCCTGTACTTGTCCACCGTTAGCAAGCGGCTATCACTCTTTTTTTTGGTATTTATTTTTTATCATGCCCGTGCCACGACTCCTTTAAAAAAATCTAATGTGGAGAGGAGAAATGTCATGACGGATTATTGGGACTGACGTCAGAGGAGCAGACGAGAGATGGTCTTATGCTGCTGGGAATGTGATGGTTTAACATTGTGTGAGAAGAACATATCCAAGCCAGCACATGATGGTCTGGGTAGGCACAATGGTGTAAAAACAGGAGTGTGAATGAATGTGAGTAGGAAAACTGAAGAATTCTTACATATCCCTTCCCTGTCTGGTCTCTCAACGAGGGGTACTTCTGAATGAGCGCTGTGCACACATCCATGTATTGCTGGGGTACCTAAAGCAAATGAGAAACATAAAACATTACATTTAGACTAACAATTGTGTTTGTAATACAAAATGACAGTGATTGATGAGTTGGATTAGCATCATGTAAAAGTTGAGTATGTGCTATCAGCTGCAGTGATTATGACAAGAGTACGGAGGAGAGTATGGAGGACAGACGGAAGGGCTTGAGGTGACGCACGCATTATGATTCATAATTGAGGAACTTATATCATTAACATTAAGCTAAGATCAGTATATTACATAACTATAGTCACGAAGTGTAGGTACACATGAAGTCGAACAACACCTACACAATCTGAGACTTCCACAGTAGGACTTTTTTTTCTTCAAGTTTTACGGCTGGAAATTCTGGAAATCTAAACACAGATGGCCAGACTCTTTGGCTGATTGATGTGTCCTGTTGCTGGCCAGTTGATGTCATGCTGAAGGCCAATTGGTGGGTAATTGTGCTGGACAGATGCTGGGTCATTTTGCTGGGCTGTTTGCTGCAGCTGTGAACTAACAATAATACAGTTTGTTTTGTGCTTTCAGGCTCTGAAAAAACCAAAACCTGCAGAGAATTGGAATAGGATCAATGATGCAGAAAACAGTCCTACATTGACTTACCTATTTACAGCTTTTAGATTCTCCATTCATTTTGTGAATTTGATTCGAACTTTGATTATTGGAACGGGTTGCTCCAACATTCTTTGGTCCAACGACATCAATGTCTCTCCATCGATTTGGTGTTCTGTGGGGGGAAAATATACAAAATATGTCAGAGTTCTGGTCAGCGATGTCACCGTGGGAAACGCATATGAAAATGTGAAAACAAAAGTGTGTTGTGCTTATTAATAAGTGAATAAATCATTGAATTTTCACTAACTGCAATCCCGTGGCGGAGTGGAACGGACACTCTTCCCTCTGGGTGCCTGTATCCATCTAACCCACTGAAATCCATCTCATCACCAGCCCTACTCCATTGTTGACTGTGTTGAACCATGTATGTGTGGTGAAGGCTGTCGAAACTGGCTGGTAGTATCAAATTTCAATCAAAGTTATTTATAAAACCCTTCTTTACATCAGCTGATGTCACAAAGTGCTGTACAGAAACCCAGCCTAAAACCTCAAACAGCAAGCAATGCAGGTGTAGAAGCACGGTGGCTAGGAAAAACTCCCTAGAAAGGCCAAAACCTAGGAAGAAACTTAGAGAGGAACCAGGCTCTGAGGGGTGGCCAGTCCTCTTCTGGCTGTGCCGGGTGGAGATTATAACAGAACATGGCCAAGATGTTGAAATGTTCATAGATGACCAGCAGGGTCAGATAATAATAATCACATTGGTTGTAAAGGGTGCAACAGGTCAGCACCCCGGGAGTAAATGTCAGTTGGCTTTTCATAGCCAATCATTCAGAGTATCTCTACCGCACCTGCTGTCTCTAGACAGTTGAAAACAGCAGGCCGATAGTTATATTTTCTGGGTCAAGGTTTGGCTTTTTCAAGAGAGGCTTTATTACTGCCACTTTTATTGAGTTTGGTACACACCCGGTGGTTAGGGAGCTGTTTATTATGTTCAACATAGGAGGGCCAAGCACAGGAAGCAGCTCTTTCAGTAGTTTAGTTGGAACAGGGTCCAGTACGCAGCTTGACGGTTTAGAGGCCATGACTATTTTCATCAATGTGTCAAGAGATATAGTATTAAAAACATGTGTTTCCCTTGATCCTAGCAGAGTTGTGCAGACTCAGGACAACTGAGCTTTGGAGAAATACGCAGATTTAAAGAAGAGTCCGTAATTTGCTTTCTAATGATCATGATCTTTTCGTCAAAGAAGTTGATGAATGTATCACTGCTGAAGTGAAAGCCATCCTCTCTTGGGTAATGCTGCTTTTTAGTTAGCTTTGTGACAGTATCAAAAAGAAAATTGGGATTGTTCTTATTTTCCTGAATTAAGTTGGAAAAATAGGATGATCGAGCAGCAGTGAGGGCTCTTCGATAGTACCGTGCAGTGTCTTTCCAAGCTAGTCGGGAAGACTTCCAGTTTGGTGAAGCGCCACTTCCGTTCCAATTTTCTGGAAGCTTGGTTCAGGGCTCAGGTATTTTCTGTAGTTTCTTATGACAAATGTTTTTTGTTTTTAGGGGTGCGACTGCATCTAGGGTATTGTGCAAGGTTAAATTGAGTTCCTCAGTTAGGTTGTTAACTGATTTTTGTACTCCGACGTCCTAGGGTAGGCAGAGGGAGTCTGGAAGGGCATCTAGGAATCTTTGGGTTGTCCGATAATTTATAGCACGGCTTTTGATGATCCTTGGTTGGGGTCTGAGCAAATTATTTGTTGCGATTGCAAACGTAATAAAAGGTTGGTCTGATAGTCCAGGATTATGAAGAAAAACATTAAGATCCACAACATTTATTCCACGGGACAAAACTAGGTCCAGAGTATGACTGTGGCAGTGATTAGGTCCGGAGACATGTTGGACAAAACCCACTGAGTCGATGATGGCTCCGAAAGCCTATTCACAAGGACTTTTCCATGTGAATATTAAAGTCACCAAAAAATGGTATATTATCTGCCATGACTACAAAAGATCCAATAGGAATTCAGGGAACTCAGAACTCTGTATTTCTGTATTTTGGGAGGGGCAGAAAACAGTTTTCAACCAGTGATTGAGTTGTGAGACTCTGCCATAGAGCGCATCACTCCCCCTAACTGGGAGGGGGCCAGAGACAATTACTCAATGCCGACACATCTTTCTAGCTGATTTACCATCTTCAGATTAGCCTTAACGTCGGTAGCCCTGCCCCCTGGTAAACAGTGTATGATCGCTGGATGATTCGTTTTAAGTCTAATACTGGGGGTAATGGAGTCACCAATGACTAGGGTTTTCAATTTGTCAAAGCTAATGGTGGGAGGCTTCGGCGTCTCAGACCCCGTAACATTTTTTTTTACATTTACATTTAAGTCATTTAGCAGACGCTCTTATCCAGAGCGACTTACAAATTGGTGCATTCACCTTATGATATCCAGTGGAACAACCACTTTACAATAGTGCATCTAACTCTTTTAAGGGGGGGGGGGTTAGAAGGATTACTTTATCCTATCCTAGGTATTCCTTAAAGAGGTGGGGTTTCAGGTGTCTCCGGAAGGTGGTGATTGACTCCGCTGACCTGGCGTCATGAGGGAGTTTGTTCCACCATTGGGGTGCCAGAGCAGCGAACAGTTTTGACTGGGCTGAGCGGGAACTGTACTTCCTCAGAGGTAGGGAGGCGAGCAGGCCAGAGGTGGATGAACGCAGTGCCCTTGTTTGGGTGTAGGGCCTGATCAGAGCCTGAAGGTACGGAGGTGCCGTTCCCCTCACAGCTCCGTAGGCAAGCACCATGGTCTTGTAGCGGATGCGAGCTTCAACTGGAAGCCAGTGGAGAGAGCGGAGGAGCGGGGTGACGTGAGAGAACTTGGGAAAGTTGAACACCAGACGGGCTGCGGCGTTCTGGATGAGTTGTAGGGGTTTAATGGCACAGGCAGGGAGCCCAGCCAACAGCGAGTTGCAGTAATCCAGACGGGAGATGACAAGTGCCTGGATTAGGACCTGCGCCGCTTCCTGCGTGAGGCAGGGTCGTACTCTGCGAATGTTGTAGAGCATGAACCTACATAACGTAACGGGAGAAGGAGAGACCAGAGAAGGCTCGGCCTCTGGTTCCGAGTACTTTACCACACAAGCACCAAGGAAAACTATATTCCACACAATTCCATGAACACAAGGATCTCTTCTGGATGAGCAGTGTCGATGACCAGATAATCTCCTACATTGTATTGTGTGTTCACTGCAATGGATTTAGTCTTGGTGACACATTTTGCTCTGATGGCTTCTCCAAATCTGGCACTTACTGCACGGGCAGAGTTTGGAAGTGGATGCAGTGGGACGTCTCTTATGTCCGCACAGTGTGTGGTTGTGTTGCCAAGGAAGTTGTTGTTGGTTTGCTCCCTGCGTTGTCTGAGCTGGTGTCTTTTTGCCAGGGTCTTTGTAATATTTTAGAAGTTTCCCACAACTGCTGAGAGCCTCTTGAAATAGTGGTGCTTCACTTCAAATCATATGATGGACTGGTGGATCAAAGGTCCGTAGGCAAGTAGCAGGCTGGGGTAGTGGACGAGGTAGTGCATCTTTGGGATTGTCTTCCCTGGAAACAGCTCCTGGAAGAGAGCTTGAAATTCAGTGATCTTTTTTTTCTTTCTTCTGCCAGACATGGGATCCAGGATCTTCTTAAAACTGTGGCCAAAATTATGTTGGGTATCTCTCGAAGCAGGAGATAGCAATCCCAAGCACTGCCATTTTTTTATTTGACTACAAATAATTTGGTGGAGTAAATGGATAAGTGTGCACTCCGGATAGATGGCCTTTCTTCCTTAGGACTCTCTCGGATAGTGGCGCAGGTTTAGAAGACACATCTCGTTTGCCATAAAACAAATTCGCAATCTCATAGTTAATCTGGGCAAGAGTCATTTGCCTCTCTTGAACCAGTTGTTGCAGTACTAGTCTGAGCACTGTGGGTATGATGCCCTCATGAAGGTCATGCATGACGTCCGGTGCAAACAGATAGGTAATTGGAGATGGCACATGATTCAGCTGAGAGAAGCAATAGGCTTTTTGGATGCCATACATCGATGCGTTGTCTGGATTTGCTTCCACAGCCTGCAGATGATACTTGTAGTTGTCTGGGTCACGCATGGTAAATTACTCTTCAGGGATTTTTGAGCAAATGTCCCCCTTGGTTGCCAAGCAGACCGCCGACCAGAGGAAACGTTTTTGCTTAAACATGCAACTGCATGTGCAGGGAGGTTATCTGCAGAGATTGTTGTGATTGTGCCTCGGAAGGTTTTGTTTTCAATATTGCATGAAAACTTCACACCCAGTGTTTCCAATTCCTGGATGTCACGTATCAAAGGCTTGAATACATCTTCGTAATTGGTAACTTGTTTTTGATTAAGGCGGTGATGAACCAATGTGGAGAGGTATATATTTTGGAGTTGGCAAGTATCCTTGTGGTCAAGACTTCCTAATCTAAAGTACACTGTGGTCAATTTGTGCTTGCCTTTTTTAGAACCCAGTGGATTGAACACATCCAATGAATCCACATAGAACTGTAGTCGGAGGCTCAGATTTGTTAGGGTGGGATCTGATTTGACCAACTCACCGTCAGTAAAGTCTTCCAGAATTTCATCATGTGTCTTTTGGTCTTGATGCAAGGTGGCCCAGACCTCTTCATTACTTGCTTTTTTTTTTTTTCAGTATGCTGACCAATGGGATGTATTGAAATCACCTTGTTTTATAACCTTCAAGTGGCCTGACCAAAACCAATTCTTTCACACAGTAATGCTCCAGCGTTCACTCAGAGCTTATGCATTCCTCAAATACTGCGGAGGTGTTAAGCAAGTCCCTGAGATCGTCATCTTCAGACACATTTGCTTATTTGTAAGGGGAAACCTGAGGGCATCACTGTAGTGTGTCATAAATGTATAAAAAAAATGGTTCTGAGGTCCTCAACAATGCTATTCTGTACCGTAGTTTGGATGCAGTGTTCTTCCCTGACTTTCTAAATAAGAACACAGATGTTATTTTTCAGACCATCAATTAGTTGCTCAGTGTTGATCTCTGTGGCTCGAACATGTTCAACCTCTGCCAGACTCTCTCCATCGCTCACGTTAAAATGTGGTTCATGCTGGTGATAGATGCCAATATGTGTGAGTAGTCTGGACACAGAGAAAGTATGTTAGAAATTTGAATAGAGTTGGCATTCTTCAGACAGATTGTGAGCCTTGGAATGATGGGATGGAATCCTGGAGATCATAGGAACTCAGCCAATTGGAGACATCATCAAGGGACCAGTCTTCTACAGCCACACTCAAATTCAAGTTGGCAC
The DNA here is from genome assembly GCF_045679555.1 of Salvelinus alpinus. Lineage (NCBI taxonomy): Eukaryota > Metazoa > Chordata > Actinopteri > Salmoniformes > Salmonidae > Salvelinus > Salvelinus alpinus. The sequence continues at coordinate 7,738,167 of NC_092111.1, forward strand.
TCAAAGCAAAAGTGAAATGTATTAGTGTTGAGGCTAAAACAAAATATATACCACTCTTTCCAGACAACCACTTGTCCTTCTAATTTGTATTTATGGTTGTTCCATAACGAAACAGCTTGTCAGGAAAGGTGAAGATGTCTCTCTTATTTATCTGATGCCATATTTCTTAGTGTGGGACATTATGGGATTCTGCAGTCCCACATTTAAGTGTTGACTCCGATAATATGATGCTCCAAATGGGACATTTAGTTCTTCTTCCGTGTCAACCCAAATTGGTCTATTAGACTTCTCAATAAGGAGAGCCTATTTGGGCAGTTTAAGGCTTCTTGATATAATTACATATTAGGGAGCTTTAATCCTCCCCTCTAAATCTTTGCCTGTAATCTAGCTAGGTTAATCCATGTCCTTTTAATAGTCCAAATAAACTGAGTAATCATATTGTCTATGGTGTTAAAGGTGTAGGAAAGTATGGACAGTGGAAACATACTGGTGATGTAATTCAGTTTAGGAGTTTTAACCATCTTTATAACATGTGGCCTACCACACAATGAGATTTGTAGCTTATCCCAGTTCTTCAACTGGAGTTGAATTTTGTTCAAATATACAGAATGGAAGAAAGAAACATTTCGCTTCCCATAAGAAACCATGTATCTTCTCACATACAAAAATAAGATAAGATTACACCAGACATTCACCATTCAGTTAGAACTGGAAAAGACAAAGGAGTTACGCAGAACATACAATAATCACACTGGATTGATTGATTGACTGTAAATGCATTCATTCAACATTGTTGGTATTTGAAAAGACAAGACATCGGACTACCAGAGCCAACAATAATCACATATTGGAAAAGACAAAGAAATAAAACGGAACACACTATAATCACACTGCAAATACATTCAATGACTTTATAGAGGCTAACCTGTTTGTAGATCCATAGTGAGCTCTAAACATAGTCTTGCTTTGGTCTGAAATACAGAGGACAGAACAGGCCGCCCCAATACACCAACCTGAAAGACATCAATTAAACACAAACACAACATAAACAACATGAGTATTCAATATCAAATGGATCTAACTAATCTGATCAGTTTTATGTATTCTTCTTTTTGTCAAGTTTAACATAACCTACATTGGGTCGTTTGTGTGTGCGTCTTACCTGTTAGAGAAATGTATCAACCTCCACGATCAGAGCTCACCGCTCCCAAACTCTCCACCACTTAACTGGACAGGGGCAGGATAAGCCAGGGACTGAAGGGAGGGACTAAAGGGAGGAGGATGGAAGGAGATGTTGAGAGAGTGTAGCATGGGTTTAAGTGAGGACAAAAATGTCTCAATATGGAATCTAGCTAGCTAAGGTTACAGTAACTTTAACTACGTACCAACACTTATACAACAATTACCAGCTAACATTACAGGCTATGTAGCTTGGCTAGCTGATGAAAAACGAAGAGTACATTATGTATTGTTTAGTTTGATGACTTATCTTAGCTAGCGAATAGCTAAGGTTCACTCACCTTTCACGTTGATCCGTTGCAAGTCATCTCTTATCTGTCGCATCTTTCCAACCATCCACTCGCTTCTCGCTTCCAGTTGTCTTTTGACCAACGTTTCTTCATTTGAATTATAAACTGGGTGGTTCGAGCCCTGAATGCTGATTGGCTGACAGCCGCGGTATATCAGACCATATACCACGGGTATGACAAAACCTTTATTTTTAGTGCTCTAATTACGTTGGTAACCAGTTTAAAATAGCAATAAGGCACCTCGGAGGTTTGTGGTATATGGCCAATATACCATGGCTAAGGGCTATATCCAAGCATTCCGCGTTGTCGTGTATAAGAACAGCCATTAGCAGTGGTATATTGGCCATATACCACACCTCCTCGTGCCTTATTGCTTAATTATACGCACGATGCCCTTTACTCACAAACGCACTGCTGGTTCCAAAACGAACCCCTCTATTGACAAGGGTTCTTCAAAGCACCACTTAAGTCTACAAAGGTTAAAAAACAAACTGATGGCAGAGTATAGGTTCTTAAATTAACCCTAAGGTTCATTTTTTCACCTTAAATGATCTTAAAGGATCCACCAGGAACCTTTCCTTTTTTGAGTGAAGAGCTGATCGTGGACTACAGGAGACAGATCAGAGAGCACACCCCCATCCACATCGACAGGGCCACAGTGGGGATGGTTAAAAGCCTCAAGTTCCTTGGCGTGCACATCACTGAGGACCTGAAATGGTTCCATCACAATCAGCACAACAGCGCCTCTGCTACCTCAGGCGGCTGAAGAAATTCGACATGGCCAATAAAACTTCTACAGATGCACCATCGAGAGCATTCTGTCGGGTTGCATCGCTGCTTCGTGCAGCATCTGCACCGTCCTCAACCGCATGGCTCTTCAGAGGGTGGTGCGGTCAGCCCAACGCACCATCGGGGGCACGCTGCCTGCCCTCCAGGAAGTCAAGAAGATCATTAAAGACTTCAGCCAACCGGGCCACGGACTGTTCACTCTGCTACCTTCTGGCAGATGGTACAGGTGCATCAGGCTTGGCAACAGCTTCTATCACCAGTCCATCAGAATGTTGAACAGCCATGACTAGCCGTCAACCTGCCCAGTACTCTGTCCTGCACCTTCCTGATTTTTATGCACACATACTCACACACACAAGCTCACAGACACCTGCAGTCACATATACACTAACACATGCTTAAGGCCATACTCACAAACACATACACAGCCAACACTGCTGTCCCATGTACAGTATATAGAGACATTAAACACTGGACACTCCTTGTTTTCTTTTTTACTGTTTTTCACGTTGTATTTATATACTGTATTCTTAACACAGCTCATTCTAATACAGTATATCTACGGCTGTAGGTTGCATTTTTGTTACTGTTTATACACACCCAGTGGTGATTTTAACATGCAAATCTTGGTGTGGGAAAAAATGTATATGTTTAGATGCATGCCAGCAAACCCACTACACAACACAACACTAAACAATACATTAATTGTACTATAACGGTGACAAACGGTGCCCACAAACTGTTAGGGCCTACATAAAGCTGTCCCAACAGCTGTCCCAACAGCAGTCCCAACACCTTACTACTGCTACACCTGTCTATCAGCGGAGCTTTGTCTGTTCATTCAGCCTCATTTACTGCCTTTAAAAAAAAACCTAGCTGATATGGCAGACTTGCTTAAACAAATGTGGTTTTTACTGACAATTTATATGTACAAACTATGGCATAAGGGGACGGCGAGCAGATAAGAGGTTATCCGTAATTTCAATGAAGACAATGAGCGAGCTAGGACAGACTTAGTCAATATAACTATTTGTTCAGCGCTTTTGAAATGTACAGCGACAGAATTCCGAACATGGGCTGTTCTTACAGTATTCTCCCTGTACACCAAGTCAGAACCGTAGGATAAATAAAGGGGGCATATAAGCAGGCAATGAAATCCCTTACAATATTCAATGATTACATTTATCTTAAACAGGCTATAGGCTACATATGTACCACCAAGTCAGAACAGTAAGTTATGAGGGAGGAAAATACCAAATTATTAGGGTGGCACATCGGCAACTAACAGCTTACTACACAACATACACTTAGAATTACTTTCTTAGCTACAGTATACATATCTCCCTGGCATATTACATAATTTATGCAGCAGCATACAAGACATTTTTGGACTCACCTTGCTGTGCTCACTTGAACAGGAAGGTGGCGCGGCGGTCCTTTGTAGGCACATTTTGGTTCCAAAGTCTGGCATTCTCTAGATTTATGGTGCTTTCAAGACAACTGGGAACTCGGAAAAAAACAAGGTCGAATCATGATGACGTCAGTGATCTTAAGGTCGGAGCTCTAGAAAGATGCTTGAGTTCCCGACTTGCAATTCCGAGTTGGATGATCGTTCAAAACTTATTTTCCCAGTCTGAGCTAGTTTTTTCCCCCAGAGTTCCCAGTTGTCTTGAACTCAATGAAGTCAGATTTCCCAGTTACGAGTTAAGTTGAGTACAAATCATGCTTCATTGACAGCATGACCAATGTTGAATGTTTATCCTTTTAAACTTGGAAAAGAGACCATTAAACCCAGACTTGGGACCACACAGTCACTCAACTGAATAGCAGGCTAGTGATTGCTTTGCAACACTTGCAGTTAGCCACTGATTCCTTCCAAACCACTCATTGTTGAATTTGCAATTTCCTACTTGTTGTGTAACGTTTATGTCCAATGGCCGATGAGCACCGATACGTTTTATCTATAATTTCTCTTCCTATGACAAGGATTAAATAGCATTTACCAGTAGATTGTCGACTTGATTCGTGATGACGACTGCTACCTAAAATTTAGAAAGTATGATGATGACAGTCCAATCAAAGCTACTGTAGATTTGACGTCATTTTATCTGTGGCCAATGACCTTGAGACTTATTGGACGGGCACTTCTAATGTAACTCTGTCAGCACCCAAGGGGCTTGAATTTTCAAGTGGCCCCATGAGTGACAGAACACTGAGCTAGTCACGGCGCAACTAGAGAACATTACCAACCCCTAAGCTCCGTATTTTCCGCTGGCTGCCCCACCACCACAGAAAGCACTGAGCTAGGCTGAAACACCTGCATTTTGGAGCTGCCTTACTAAAGAAAGCAAAAAAGATACCAAGTTTGTATGTGGCTTTATTAACTCAATGATTATATGTATATATATATATATATATATATACAGTGGGGAGAACAAGTATTTGATACACTGCCGATTTTGCAGGTTTTCCTACTTACAAAGCATGTAGAGGTCTGTAATTCTTATCATAGGTACACTTCAACTGTGAGAGACGGAATCTAAAACAAAAATCCAGAAAATCACATTGTATGATTTTTAAGTAATTAATTTGCATTTTATTGCATGACATAAGTATTTGATCACCTACCAACCAGTAAGAATTCCGGCTCTCACAGACCTGTTAGTTTTTCTTTAAGAAGCCCTCCTGTTCTCCACTCATTACCTGTATTAACTGCACCTGTTTGAACTCGTTACCTGTATAAAAGACACCTGTCCACACACTCAATCAAACAGACTCCAACCTCTCCACAATGGCCAAGACCAGAGAGCTGTGTAAGGACATCAGGGATAAATTGTAGACCTGTACAAGGCTGGGATGGGCTACAGGACAATAGCCAAGCAGCTTGGTGAGAAGGCAACAACTGTTGGCACAATTATTAGAAAATGGAAGAAGTTCAAGATGACGGTCAATCACCCTCGGTCTGGGGCTCCATGCAAGATCTCACCTCGTGGGGCATCAATGATCATGAGGAATGTGAGGGATCAGCCCAGAACTACACGGAAGGACCTGGTCAATGACCTGAAGAGAGCTGGGACCACAGTCTCAAAGAAAACCATTAGTAACACACTACGCCGTCATGGATTAAAATCCTGCAGCGCACGCAAGGTCCCCCTGCTCAAGCCAGCGCATGTCCAGGCCCGTCTGAAGTTTGCCAATGACCATCTGGATGATCCAGAGGAGGAATGGGAGAAGGTCATGTGGTCTGATGAGACAAAAATAGAGCTTTTTGCTCTAAACTCCACTCGCCGTGTTTGGAGGAATAGAAGGATGAGTACAACCCCAAGAACACCATCCCAACCGTGAAGCATGGAGGTGGAAACATCATTCTTTGGGGATGCTTTTCTGCAAAGGGGACAGGACGACTGCACCGTATTGAGGGGAGGATGGATGGGGCCATGTATCGCGAGATCTTGACCAACAACCTCCTTCCCTCAGTAAGAGCATTGAAGATGGGTCGTGGCTGGGTCTTCCAGCATGACAACGACCCGAAACACACAGCCAGGGCAACTAAGGAGTGGCTCCGTAAGAAGCATCTCAAGGTCCTGGAGTGGCCTAGCCAGTCTCCAGACCTGAACCCAATAGAAAATCTTTGGAGGGAGCCGAAAGTCCGTATTGCCCAGCGACAGCCCCGAAACCTGAAGGATCTGGAGAAGGTCTGTATGGAGGAGTGGGCCAAAATCCCTGCTGCAGTGTGTGCAAACCTGGTCAAGAACTACAGGAAACGTATGATCTCTGTAATTGCAAACTAAGGTTTCTGTACCAAATATTCAGTTCTGCTTTTCTGATGTATCAAATACTTATGTCATGCAATAAAATGCAAATTAATTACTTAAAAATCATACAATGTGATTTTCTGGATTTTTGTTTTAGATTCCTTCTCTCACAGTTGAAGTGTACCTATGATAAAAATTACAGACCTCTACATGCTTTGTAAGTAGGAAAACCTGCAAAATTGTCAGTGTATCAAATACTTGTTCTCCCCACTGTATATATATATATTTTTTTTTTTTACATTGTTTGTACACTGATATATGACACGTATTAATGTCAAAAATAACATGGAAAAGATGGCAAACCCCCCGTTTATTTATTTATTTATTGCTAAAAAGGTGGGGCTCAAAATGACGGGTGGCCACTGTACACACCGCATATTTACATGTATAAACTGGATTCTACTGCTGTACGTACTGTATCATTCTTAGGATATGTTTTCGGTGTATATACACAGATTGCATTTGAATTACTGATACTGTTTTTTGGGGGGGGGTTGTTAATTGGATTCATTTAAATGTCTTTTTTCTTTTCTTTTTTATACATGTGTGCTTGTTTGACATGTTACTGCACTGTTAAGCTCCAGTAACACAAGCATTTCCCTGCACCCGCTGTAACATCTACTGCACCCGCTGTAACATCTACTGCACCCGCTGTAACATCTACTGTACCCGCTGTAACATCTACTGTACCCGCTGTAACATCTACTGCACCCGCTGTAACATCTACTGTACCCGCTGTAACACCTACTGTACCCGCTGTAACATCTACTGTACCCGCTGTAACACCTACTGTACCCGCTGTAACATCTACTGCACCCGCTGTAACACCTACTGCACCCGCTGTAACATCTACTGTACCCGCTGTAACACCTACTGCACCCGCTGTAACATCTACTGTACCCGCTGTAACATCTACTGCACCCGCTGTAACATCTACTGTACCCGCTGTAACATCTACTGCACCCGCTGTAACATCTACTGTACCCGCTGTAACATCTACTGTACCCGCTGTAACACCTACTGTACCCGCTGTAACATCTACTGCACCCGCTGTAACACCTACTGCACCCGCTGTAACATCTACTGTACCCGCTGTAACATCTACTGCACCCGCTGTAACATCTACTGTACCCGCTGTAACATCTAAACTGTGCACACGACCAATAAACTTTCATTTGATTTTGAATATGGAGGAACAGTAAGATATTCTTGTTCATGCGAGCTTTATTCCAGCCCAGCGCTAACACCTGCTTCATGATCATTGAATACCTTGAATACATCAAAAGCTTGCACACAGTATGGGCCCGTAATCAAGCTTATTAAAATGGCTCCTCCTCAACCTCAAACCCCATGCACTGATTGGCCAGGACAAGTCAACAAGTAAGGAGAGAGAAGCAAAAAAGAGGAAAGAGCCACAGAGACATTGAAAGAGCGAGTGAACAACAAAAAAAGAGGAAGAGAAGAGGAAGCGACGTAAAGACTTGAGTGACTCCCAGCTGTGCATCGGTAAGGGCCGCTCTCTCTCGCCTCACTCAGAAGATGAAAGAGTCCACCTCTAAGCCAGTGTGAAGGGGAAACTTCCCCCAGTACTAAAGTTGCTCCAGCTCTTTGGTTGAAAGGAAGCGTGCCGGAGCTCAAATCGGCTTTGAGAAATTAATCCCTGTATTGTGGCTGGGGCATAAATAAACAGGGGACAGTGAGGGGACCTGGGAGTGTGCATGTGTGTACAGTGAGCTAAGGGACAACGGGGCTATTCTAGGTTAAAGTGTGCACGCACACTTGCTCACTGGGGAGGATAGACGTGTTGAGGCTTTTTTTTTTTTTTTGTGTGTGTGTGTGTGTGTGTGTGTGTGTGTGTGTGTGTGTGTGTGTGTGTGTGTGTGTGTGTGTGTGTGTGTGTGTGTGTGTGTGTGTGTGTGTGTGTGTGTGTGTGTGTGTGTGTGTGTGTGTGTGTGTGTGTGTGTGTGTGTGTGTGTGTGTGTGTGTGTGTGTGTGTGTGTGTGTGTGTGTGTGTGTGTGTGTGTGTGTGTGTGTGTGTGTGTGTGTGTGTGTGTGTGTGTGTGTGTGTGTGTGTGTGTGTGTGTGTGTGTGTGTGTGTGTGTGTGTGTGTGTGTGTGTGTGTGTGTGTGTGTGTGTGTGTGTGTGTGTGTGTGTGTGTGTGTGTGTGTGTGTGTGTGTGTGTGTGTGTGTGTGTGTGTGTGTGTGTGTAAGTAAGTGGGAAAGCTATAGAAAGGGTATACGGTTAAAATGTAGGAAATGAGGCAGAGAAAAGGCTGAACAATCCTCCCGTGTACTCCTGGGAGAAAAGAGCAAGAACTTCACTTATTCCTAGAACACGCTCTTTATGCCGTTCACGGCTCTACGTCTTTCTCGCGCTCTTTAGCACAGGTACAGCATATAACAAACAGTCATTATGGCCTGTAATGCTCGGATCTGGCCTTGATATGATTATAAATCCCTCATTCACTCACGCTTCCTGATGGAAGAGACTTCATTATCACCAAATCCCCTCTCTCTCTCTCTCCATCCACTGAGAGGTGCACAAGTTCAGTCCCGCTAAATCACAGCTTTCCGTTGAGCTCAGATGAAACTGCGTGACCGCCATGTGGCTGGGAGCTCCCCTCCCTCTCCTTAGTTCTCGCTCTGTTTGTCTCAGCCTGACTGAAGACAGTCAGACAATCTTCACCTTGGATCTATGCTTGTGTAGTAGTTCTCTCTATCGCTTTATTTTCCCCGGTACACCCATCTGTCATTATCTCCATGCCTTTGTCACCATGTTTCATTTCTCCCGTCTGCCCTATCTCCCATTCATCCCTCTCTCCCAGTGCCAGGAAACAAGCAAAGACCCACCATTCTGCTCATTCTCTCTACTCTGTTTTTACCATCAAATGTACTTCCTCATCATTGGGTGATCTGTGTCTCATCCTGACAGATAGGAGATTTAAAGAAGGGCCATCCGACGGTGTTTTTGTGCTCAATCCCACTCAGTGAAACAGCAGTGGAGAATGATGTTAAACTGACATGGATAATTTGACCTTTTGGTGTTCGGGATGGAGGGTATTTGTTTGATTGACAGGAGGGAGTTATGGCTGGGCTTAACTCCAGGAACAGAACACACCAGGGACAGCAACTGTTTTAGAAAGGGTCCATATAGCAGTAGGACACTGCCTCCTCATGGTGGAAATGTGGATTACTCACATTGCACACAAAATGTGTTCTGTACGCAATGTCTTGAACTGCCTACTGCATGCATTTAAACAACAAATACCAAATCTATAACCCTAACAAAGGAGTGGTGCAATATGGGTAATTGTGCCAAAAGCCACACAGAAAGTTCCAGGGAAAGGTATGAGTAGTTATTTAAGCATTAATTTAGGAATTTATCTACTAATTTCAACATTTTGATCATGAACCATCTTGCAACCGAGCCTAAAACCTACCTACCATTATGCAATTTATATTGCTATGAATTGAGATGTTTCATCAGTTCCTGCTTTTGGTCTTATTTTTTTGTACAAGAGGATATCTGATGTTTTGGATTGTCACTCATCTACGTTTCAACTCCCCATTGAGTAACTTAATTTAACAATGGTTCCCGTACATTTAGTTTTGCATTCTACAAAGAACTGGAGTTGTTTCTTGAACATCTTCCTCTGATTTTCCCCCCAACTAAAGTACCATTAAAATAAGTGCAGTGAGTTTGACAACGCGGCACAGATTGAATCCCTGCTCTGGTGGTATAAGAGTTGTTTTGTTTTTTTAAAGCAGTCAGGCAACCCACACATTAATCAAGCTTCTACAAGCCCATATTTTTGTAACTCCGTGGCAGGGCTCCTTCTGCTGTGACCAGTGTGACAGCCAGAGTTAATGGAAACATCTGAAGCCATAGCTCATTGTCTACTGTACACTTAAAACATCCAAATACAATGCATCTCGTGGAACATAATCCTGTCAAACTGATACTTAGCGACAAATTGAATTCCAGGGGAACTTGATTTGCCTGGAGTCTTCATGAATAATGCACAATCCAGAAACACAAATGAGCAGGTGTCTCAGGGAATCTAAGCAGGCAAACAGTATTGTCTAGTTGTCTGTGATTACAGCATGTTGAAGCGATGATGACAATGGGAAAACATGAAAAGGTGGTTGTATTTCTGTACTGTATCACCAGTACAACCCCAGGATCTTCATCTAGGCTACAAAGAACCACCCCAAACATCAAGCAGTGGTTCCCCAACTTCCACCACACAAATAAAAGACATTCACCAGAGAGAGTTGAAAGAGTTTACTTTGAGAAAAGTAAACAAAATGGCATATTTACATTAAAAACAAAAGTATTGTCAAATTTCACTGAATAAATCTAAAATGCATGGACCGCGAACATTTCCTCATCCACACGGTACAGTACAAGTTGAACTGGCACACCTCAACCACAAGAGGGCAGACAAAGTGTTATTGATGAGAAGAAAGCATGCAGCATATCCTTCGCTTTCACTCACAGGGCACACAAGTAACTTTCAAACATGTTAGACTATTTGAGGGGAAGTGTAGTTATGGTTTATCATTAAATCTTGACATTTTATATGGAAGACTGGATCCCTGAAAAATAGCCTGTTCCAAGTTTAGTCTCGCGTGCTTGGCATCCATTTTAAAACATTTAAACCATAACAATAAAGAGTGCTAAGATAACTACACAAAAGCAGACTTGACAGCTATTAACAACTATCTATTAAAAGAGAAATATACAGAGACATTTTTTGGGGGGGGTGGGGTGGTTCTTGTACAAAAAAAAAGACAGAAGGTGAAGAGGTCATTCGGAGGACTCACACAGTGTTGTGAGGCGGTTCTGTGGAGAGAGAAGTGAACGTGAGTTATGGTAACGGATACTGTTTACACAGGTTTGACAAAGAAATCCACTTCAAAACTGCTCAATAAACATGATGGATGTGTTCTGAAAGAAGACAGGTGGAGGATTATAATAGATACCGCATTATAAAAACCATACAATGTGCAATTCACATTTCTATATAACAAAATGCATACCATTTACAGTACTGAAAGATGGCATGGCGTTATATTCAGGGTCGTCCTGAACAAAATGAGCACATACTGCGAGGAGAAGTTGCCATGAAAGATATACCTGAATACACACATAACTCCCGTTTGGGCCAACCAAAATGACAATGCTTTTCTCTAAAGTGCCTTGTGAAAGCTCAACATTCGCTCTTATTTTGACACGTAGCTAGTCATGTTGGTAGAAGAATAAGCTTTCAAATGGCACACCCCGATCCAGATATGTAAATGGACCGTTGATGTGCAAATGTAATCTTTACTGTACATCATTTGGAGATTTCTCCATAACCTGTTCGCTTTCAACTGCTATTACGGTTACGCATAATGCATCCATTTTTCTTCTGTTAGAAGCATGACATATGGATATGGCCATATTGTATAGTTCTATTTGGTGAAGACCATACCTGAAGCAGACGGATGCTCCTCATGGCTGTCTCATCCAGCTGTCCCAGGTCCACAGTGTCCATCTGACTGGCCAGCAGCTGAATGCACTGGAACCAAAAATACTCAGGTCAGCAGAGGAACTTTATCTTAACACACAGGAAATGTGCCAATCAATCATGTCGACAAGTACTTAAAATTATTATTTTTTAAAGATAGACATTTTTAAAAAACACACGCCTTTAAATTAGTGGATTCGGCTATTTCACCCGTTGCTGACAGGTGTATAAAACTGAGCACACAGCCATGCAATCTCCATAGACAAATATTGTCAGTAGAATGGCCTTCCTGAAGAGGTCAGTGACTTTCAACGTGGCTCCGTCATAGGATGCCACCTTTCCAACAAGTCAGTTTGTCAAATTTCTGCCCTGCTAGAGCTGTCCCGGTCAACTGTAGGTGCTGTTACTGTTATCGGCTCAGCCACAAAGTGGTAGGCCACACAGCTCACAGAACGGGACCGCCGAGTGCTGAAGCGTGTAAAAATTGTCTGTCCTCAGTTGAAACACTCACTACAGAGTTCCAAACTGCCTCTGGAAGCAACGTCAGCACAAGAACAGTTCGCCGGGAGCTTCATGAAATGGGTTTCCATGGCTGAGCAACCGCACACAAGCCTAAGATCACAATGCGCAATGCCAAGCGTCGGCTGGAGTGGTGTAAAGCTCGCCCAACAACAGAGCTCGACCTCACTAATGCTCTAATGATCTTGAAACTCTCGACCCGCTCCACTACAGCCCCGTCAATGTGAATGAGGGTGTGTTCGGACCTCCTTTTCCAGTAGTCCACGATCAGCTCCTTTGTCTTGCTCAAGTTGAGGGGGAGGTTGTTGTCCTGGCACCACACTGCTAGGTCTCTGACCTCCTCCCTATAGGCTGTACCCATCTTTTGCCAATATCAGTTATTTTTAAGTCTTGGTTCCAATAGTATTTTGTTTTTTTCCTTAGAGATTGTCAGTTGGATAGGTTCTCTGCAAGGTTTTGTATATCTTAACTAACATATGAGTATCTTTTTCTAACTCAAATAGGATTCCCTCAGCATTGTGCTGATGACAATTCTTTCAGGTTGAAATTTCATGATATAGAACTTAAGTTGCATATATTTGAAAATGTCTACATTGGTCAATCCAAAATAGTTTTTTTCTTGAATTGTGTCATGGAAATAATTGTACACATGTAACATAAACAGTCAGAGGGGTTAGTGAGGGTATTTAGCCAAGTCAGATGGTCGTGCATACTGTTCAGTACGGTAAGGATCAGTCTAAAAATGGAAGGCTGATTGATGGTAGTCTGCTTACCTCTCCATTACCCACAGGGACATTGATGACGATATCATTACCGCCTCCTGAGATGGGGGAGCCGTTGACCGAGATACTGTAAACCCTCTCCTTGTGGCGGGGTATCCTCACCGCTGGTGTCTTGGGAAGCCTGGGATATATGATGACAACAAGTCAAGCAGTGTCCACTAGCACAGTGGTACCCAATGTTGCTTTGAGGGCCTGTGTGTCCCCCAACTGGAACATTTTACTAGGGGAAAGACTGTATAGACCGTTCTCTAACAACAACCAGGTTTAGGCAAAAATTGTCATGGACAAGCCGCAGAACATTACCTACTGCCACTTTACCTGGAGTCGAAGCGTGGTGTGATGAGAGGGGTAGGGCCCATGAGGGAACTGTCCAACATGTTCCTGGAAGGAGTGACCAGTGGCTTCCTACTGGACCTGAACACAAGTGGCAAATTAATATTAGCAAGTCATTTGCGTACATCCATAAAACACACACTAACACATGCTAAAATATTTGCAGATTCCGGCTGAAAGGGTGTTACTTTCTGATGGACGAGTTCCGCTTGCTGACTGACAGTGCTTTGCCTCTCTTCGACGTTGGAGGTTTCCTAGTTGATTTACCCTGAGAAATAGAGAAGAAATGGGCCATGAGGCAACAGCGCAAGTCTTCAGCTTGAGCTACACATGGCTTGGTACTAATAATGACTTGGGCTATAATTTGGAATAAAATGCAAAAAGCCTAAAAGAAAAGGAGGCTATTGAGGACTACATTGAGTCTTTGAAACTAAACACACGGTAAGTCTCCCTAACCGTGACAAAAAATTACAGCACTAACCTTCTTCCCTGTGGCCGTAATAGTGTTCTCAGCATCCTCTGAACTTGTTCTGGCTCCACCCCTTTTCAACGTTGCTGCAGAGAGGAGCAGAGTAACTTTAACATCCAGTGGGATTCAAAGGAGACACATAACCTATAACAACTGGTATATAGCAAATACTTACCTTTTTTAACAGTCTTGGGGGGAATAGTATGGACTTCAGCCATAACGCTCTCCACTTGGGCAGCCTCCTCTACTTTCTGGAAGTAGACAAATAAGAGTGAAGAGCGACTCTGGCTGGGTGGCATTTTCTGTGGTGTCAAAGCCATGGCCTGACTTAAAACCAACAGTTTATGAAATATTCTATTTTAATTTAGAAAACCCACCTTGGCATCCTCCACTGGTGACACGGGTGACTTTGGTTTCTCTGACCCTGAAGGGATGAAGGAGAAGTGTCAGTTTGTCAGATAAAACATATCTCGAACCCACCTTTCGCCAAATAAAAATGTAATCATATTTTATGTCACATGCACCGAATACAACCGGTGTAGACCTTACCGTGAAATGCTTACTTAAGCCCTAAACCAACGATGCAGTTAAGAAAAATAAGTACAAATATGTACACATTTTTACCCCAAAAAAAGTCAGACAAAAAAAGTTACAATAAAATAAATAACGAGTGAGGCTATATACAGGGGGTACCGGAACAGAGTCAATGTACAGGTTAGTCGAGGTAATATGTACATGTAGGTAGAGGGGTAAATGCATAGATAAACAGCGAGTGGGGCAGCAGGTAGCCTAGTGGTTAGAGTTTTGGCCCAGTTACCGAAAAGTTGCTAGATCGAATCCCCAAGCTGACAAGGTAAAAATTTGTCGTTCTGCCCCTGAATAAGGCAGTTAAACCCACTGTTCCTAGGCCATCATTGTAAATACCATTGTTCTTAAATGACTTCTAGTTTATTTATTTATTTATTAAATTAAAAAGCAGCAGCACAAAAGGGGAGGGGTCAATGCAAATAGTCCGGGTAGACATTTGATTAACTGTTCAACAGTCTTATGGCTCGCGGGTAGAAGCTGTTGAGCCTTTTGGACCTAGACATGGCGCTCCGGTACCGCTTGCTGTGCGGTAGCTGAGAGAACAGTCAGGTGCATGCTTCTTCACTTAGTTAGCCAGCTAACTTACCACAATTCTCAAGCCAGTTCATCTGTCTCACTGCCTTTGGCAGCTTGATCACAGCCATGTTGTAGAAGTTGTCTGCATCTTTCAGGAGGCTGTTTGTCTTCTCCTTCAGCCTTTCAACTACGGTTTTAACTGCAAAGACAACGTGTGATTGGATAAGTTACACCAAAGTGAATTCACAAACGTTTTCTGTTCATATAACGTTAATGGCTAGCAGCCAACTTGCATCTACATGTTCTTTGTCATCCATACCCTCACTGTCGAAATCTTCGAGAAAAGCCTCCAATTTGTCCAATTTGGGGTTTTTACGTTGTTTGGTTGTCCTCTTTGGTCGTCCCATGACTCTGTACATTGGTAACGTACACTACATTAGTAATCGTGCTTGGGTTAGCAAAACAGGTAAAATGTTGCTAGTAGTAGCACTAACTAGTTACTGTTAGTTAGCCCTTTTCCGGAAATGTTGTTAGCTAGGCTACATTAGCTAGCCATGCATCGCTAACGTTAGTAGTTAGCCAAATTGAAGCTACTCCGTTTAAAAGATTACTGTTTCACTTCAGATTTGAAATACATACAATGCAATGTTAATCTAAACATTGAGATTATTTGACAAATATAATTTCATTATGATTTACCTGGCGATGTTTTCTTTATGTTCTAGTTAGCGAGTTAATCCTGCTGCTCCCTCTCTTTCCAGTTGGCGAAATTTTCAAATTTACACGCAGACGCAGAAAATGCCGGAGATCAGCCAATAAGGTTACGCTTTTGCTAGGCGTCATTATTTTACATATAATTTCGAAGAACGTCCATGTTTACGTCACTTGTCCTGAATGTAAACTAGGAGGCCTGCGTTATTGTCGCTTTACCAAGTATTGAAAAAAAAAGTAAGCTTGGAGAACAATCAAGACATTATGGAATTCAGTGTTGGCTGAATGCAAGCCTTTAATGGTTTCACTTGGAAACCAAGTGCATATCAAGTAAACCTATATATGGTGCTCTATTTTCCGTATATACAGTGCCTTCAAAAAGTATTCACACCCCTTGACTTTTTGCCGATTTTGTAGTTAAAGTGGGATTAAAATGGATTTAATTGTAGTTTTTGTCAACGATCTACACAAAATACTCTGTCAAAGTGGAAGACTTTATGAAAAATAAAACACTAATATATCTTGATTAGATAAGTATTCACATCCTGAGTCAATACAATGAATGAATTACATTTTATTTTCGTGCCAAATCGCCAATTGGTAACCCATCCCTTATGGGATTAATTGACACATTAACAAACACTATAATAATTCACTGTGGTAATTAAATGATCATTCTTCTTCCGGCGTTCTCTGCATGGCGCATCACATAAAGAGTGAAAAAAATACAATATATCAATTCATAATATTCAATAAGGTTATCCAAACAATAATTACATCCCTAGAGCAGTACAATAATACACATACATACAGTTGAAGTCAGAACTCTCACCATACACGCCTACCATCTCACTTCACAGGGTTCCCAGCCCATGTCCCCTGTTATTTCAGGTATAGTTGCAAACTTGTGTACACCTCAAAAGTAACGTACTGCTCTGGTATGAACATGTTCATTTTTAAAATACCTCTTAGCAGCCCACACTCCTGCTGAATAGTCCAGAACAGGACACACACGTCTGATACAGTTTGGAGTACGTGGCATAACCAATATCTTTGAGTTTTTTTGTTTGTCCTATAAATCCCCAAAGAGCTCTACTTGCTGAGTCGGCCAGGGCAGATGTTCCATATAGAAAGGTAATAGGTTCATCAATAAAAAGACCCAAATATTTATGAATGCTAGTAAACTTCAGAAAGTCTTCACCAAAACAAAACTGAAAAACACTTCTCTTAGTGGTGGTTTTCTAAAAGTCATTATCTGTGTTTTTGTCTGGTTAATCATTTACATCTCGCCCATCTTTTACACCAATTGACAGCACATAATAACATGTTCTGCAGGTCTTGTTCAGTTTCTGCCGTCAAAATAATATCATCAGCATATAAAAGGGTACTTAACATTTCATCATATCTTACTCCAATATTTAACTGTTTAGTTTATGTTGCCAAATCATTTATAAACAAAGCAGACAGTCGATGATAAGGTGTCTCCTTGTTTTACGCCCAAGGGTGTGGGAAACCAATCTGTATGGTATTCATTAACACGCACACAAGCAATTAGTACTTTGTAAAGAGACTGGATTGCTTGATAAAATTTCCCATCAACCCCTTGTCTTTAACAAACTATAGGCTAAAAGATCCCTATTTGCAAAATCAAAAGCTTTCTGGAAATCAATTAAACATGCAAAAGTAGGCTTCTCTTCATGTAATCTATTTATTGTACAGACCGAGAAGATATGATCTATACAGGCTCTGGATTTACGAAAACCCTTTTGTTCTTCCACCAGAATGTTTTGGTCCTCCAAAAAATGTAATTAGCCTATTGTTGAGGATGGATGAATATAATTTATAAACCGTACTTAATAAACTTATGCCTCTATAGTTCAGTGGCACTCTAGGGTCATTTTTTTTGAAGATTTGGGAATGGGATTCACTATAGACTTATACCAAGTGGATGGCATTATACTGTACTCAAAACACATTTGGAGCAAATCATATAGGACGTCAATTAATTTAGGGGATTTAAAAATCTCATCAGGCAGTTCATCAATACCAAACGCTTTCCCATTTTTTGCAGGGTCAATCACCTTCTTAACTTCTGCCACAGACAGCTCCTCATTTAAATACGGGTTGCATACAGTTGAAGTCGGAAGTTTACATACACTTAGGTTGGAGTCATTAAAACTCGTTTTTCAACCACTCCATGAATTTCCTGTTAACAAACTATAGTTTTGGCAAGTCGGTTAGGACATCTACTTTGTGCATGACACAAGTCATTTTTCCAACAATTGTTTACAGACAGATTATTTCACTTATAATTCACTGTATCACAATTCCAGTGGGTCAGAAGTTTACATACACTAAGTTGACTGTGCCTTTTAAACAGCTTGGAAAATTCCAGAAAATTATGTCATGGCTTTAGAATCTTCTGATAGGCTAATTGACATAATTTGAGTCAATTGGAGGTGTACCTGTGGATGTATTTCAAGGCGTACCTTCAAACTCAGTGCCTCTTTGCTTGACATCATGGGAAAATTAAAAGAAATCAGCCAAGACCTCAGAAAGAAATGGTAGACCTCAACAAGTCTGGTTCATCCTTGGGAGCATCTGTACAAACAATTGTAAGTAAGTATAAACACCATGGGACCACGCAGCCGTCACACCCTCATCCTAGAGATGAACGTACTTGGGTGCGAAAAGTGCAAATCAATCCCAGAACAACAGCAAAGGACCTTGTGAAGATGCTGGAGGAAACAGGTACAAAGTATCTATATCCACAGTAAAATGAGTCCTATATCGACATAACCCGAAAGGCCGCTCAGCAAGGAAGAAGCCATTGCCCCAAAACCGCCATAAAAAAAAGCCAGACTACGGTTTGCAACTTTACATGGGGACAAAGATACTTTTTGGAGAAATGTCCTCTGGTCTGATGAAACAAAAATATAACCGTTTGGCCATTGTTATGTTTGGAGGAAAAAGGTGGAGTCTTGCAAGCCGTAGAACACCTTCCCAACCGTGAAGCACGGGGGTGGCAGCATCATGTTGTGGGGGTGCTTTGCTGCAGGAGGGATTGTTGCACTTCACAAAATTGATGGCATCATAAGGAAGGAAAATGATGAGGATATATATTGAAGCAACATCTCAAGACATCAGTCAGGAAGTTAAAGCTTGGTCGCAAATGGGTCTTCCAAATGGACAATGACCCCATGCATACTTCAAAAGGACAACAAAGTCAAGGTATTGGAGTGGCCACCACAAAGCCCTGACCTCAATTCTATAGAAAATCTGTGGGCAGAACTGAAAAAGCATGTGCGAGCAAGGAGGCCTGCAAACCTGACTCAGTTACACCAGCTCTGTCAGGAGGAATGGGCCAAAATTCACCCAACTTATTGTGGGAAGCTTGTGGAAGGCTACCCAAAACGTTTGACCCAAGTTAAACAGTTTTAAGGAAATGCTATCAAATACTAGTTGAGTGTATGTAAACTTATATAAGAGGGATCTAATATTATATTTTCCAGTTTAGTTCTCAGAGAACATATGTCTTTATAAATATCTTCCTCAAAATGTCACATTTTCGTTACCTGAGAACAAACTAGCAAACCCCGTCTCCCACTCCTTAAGTACCTGTGTAATATCAGAATTCAGCCCTCCCCCTGCTCTTCCATTGGAATTTTCTTATGTCGTTTTGGTCCTAACTTGTTTATTTGGCTCCAAAACGGTTGAGGATTTCTTGTCTGAATCTCCTCAAGGTGTAATAACTGCCCTCTCTGATATCTCCGTTTAAATAGGCGCAGTCTTTTATCAAACACATTCTGTTTTTTCTTAAATTCCTTCCTACACTGTTCCCTTGTATTCCTATCTTTACACTGTACAAATAAGTACTCAGCCTTGCGCATTACTGACCATAGATCCCTTAACTCATCATTCCAATACGGCTTGTTCGGCTTGTATTCTTCATTCACATTTTTCAGAATATATAATATCACAAAATGTTTCACATCTAAATCAAATGTTGTTTCTTGGCATCTTCCCAGAGTTTCGATGAGTTCCACTAGAGTTCTACATGCCATTTCAGAACATAGAAAGTCATTTGGCACATTTCTTTTCTTACATTTAGGCCTATGCGGGGTATGTATATTTTGCCCAGTGTGATGCACAGCGATACCTGGTTGAGAAAGTTCGTGGCCAACAGAAAATATCATAAATAAAAGAGTGTTCAGGAAGTCTACTTTTTTCTCCAATTAAGTCAAAACATCCGTATTCTTCAACCATCTGTATAGGAGATAACACCTTAAATCCCAAACAAGTTTATATTCTAGACAGTCGTAATCCAAGATGGCGTAGCAGTCGGATGTGTCTTTGTCCTGTCTGTCCCGTGTAAATAGTATTCGTATTTTTCGTATACATTTCGTATATATTTTAATTTCACTTTCCATCTAGGAACTGAATATACATTCCTACATTCCGCCTCACCCAATGTGGTACGGACCTGCTATTTTTTTATACTTTAGAACCGTAACCCCAATCAGAAGCTAGCCAGATAACTAGCTACTAGCTAGTAGTCAGTTAGCCACTGCTGCGGTCTTCGCCCTTAACTCGGACACAGCCAGCTTCAATACCGGGCCAATACCTGCCAGTCTGCAAGCGCGATATCAACCCAGAGCATATAGGACTGCTTTTTCTCTACCACATCACCGGATTCCTGACGCAAGCTCTGGACAATTACACCGTATTATCACAGCTAGCTAGCTGCAACCGAGTGGCTACTACTGGCTAACACCTCTGTCCCGAAGCAAGCACCAGTTAGCCTTGAGCTAGCCTCGAGCTAGGCCCATCTGCCGGCTAGCCGAAGAGGTCTACCAGCGAATTCTTGGGCTACAATACCTCTTTTGCCAATTGGACTGGACCTTTTTTTTGCCGACACAGAGCCCTGCCAATCCATCACAACTGGTCTAAATCAGCTACAAGCTAATTTAGCCATTTTTTTGCCGCTGCTAGTAGCTTTTACCTTCTGCACAGACACCAGCCCTGTTATTAGCCTGGATATTACTCACCAATTTACCAGCATCGGACTGTCTCTCGACAACAACGCCGGATTCCTGCCGTAATCCCTGAGCCACTACTTCTGATCCTCACAGCTAGCTTGCAGCTAGCGCAGTTAGCGCCACTGCCACGAAGCTAGCACCAGTTAGCAAACACAATTCTACAATTCACAACCTCTCTTTCGCCATTCGGCTTGGATTCTCTGGATTCTCTGTCGACACGACCACGTCTGAGCAGACCCCCTCCGTCTGAGCAGACCACCCCCCGGGCTACTAACTTTAAACGCCGCGTGCTAGCTTAGTGGAGGCCTCCCTGCTCCATCTACGGCTGCCCCCTGGACACTATGATCACTTGGCTACATAGCTGATGCATGCTTGACTGTCCATTAATTCACGGTACTCCATTCTGTTTATTTGTGTTTTATCTGTCGGCTCTGTGCTTTAACTCAGGATCTGTGTGTAGTTAATCCGACCCTCTCTGCCTAGTCGTCGCCATTTTTACCTGTTGTTGCTGTGTTAGACTAGCACCCTGTTATTGCTGCTGTTATCTTACCTGTTGTTTTAGCTAGCTCTCCCAATCAAGACCTGCAATCACTTTATGCCTTATTGTATGTCTCTCTCAAATATCAATATGCCTTGCATACTGTTGTTCAGGCTAGTTTTCATTATCATTGTTTTGGTTTGCAATGGACCCTGTAGTTCCACTCTCCGTACCTCTGATACCCCCTTTGTCCCACCCCCCACACATGCGGTGACCTCACCCATTGAGACCAGCATGTCCAGAGATACAACCTCTCTTATCATCACCCAGTGCCTGGGCTTGCCTCCGCTGTACCCGCGCCCCTCCATACCCCTGTCTGCACATTATGCCCAGAATCTATTCTACCACGCCCATAAATCTGCTCCTTTTATTCTTTGTCCCCAACGCTCTAGGCGACCAGTTTTGATAGCCTTTAGCCGCACCCTCATCCTACTACTCCTCTGTTCCTCGGGTGATGTGGAGGTAAACCCAGGCCCTGCATGTCCCCAGTCACCCTCATTTGTTGACTTCTGTGATCGAAAAAGCCTTGGCCTCATGCATGTCAACATCAGAAGCCTCCTCCCTAAGTTTGCCTTACTCACCGCTTTAGCACACTCTGCCAATCCTGATGTCCTTGCCGTGTCCGAATCCTGGCTTAGGAAGGCCACCAAAAATTCTGAGATTTCCATACCCAACTATAACACTTTCCGTCAAGATAGAACTGCCAAAGGGGGAGGAGTTGCAATCTACTGCAGAGATAGCCTGCAAAGTTCTGTCATACTTTCCAGGTCTATGCCCAAACAGTTCGAACTTCTAATTTTAAAAATTAATCTCTCCAGAAATAAGTCTCTCACTGTTGCCGCCTGCTACCGACCCCCCTCAGCTCCCAGCTGTGCCCTGGACACCATCTGTGAATTGATCGCTCCCCATCTAGCTTCAGAGTTTGTTCTGTTAGGTGACCTAAACTGGGATATGCTTAACACCCCGGCAGTCCTACAATCCAAGCTTGATGCCCTCAATCTCACACAAATCATCAAGGAACCCACCAGGTACAACCCTAAATCCGTAAACATGGGCACCCTAATAGACATTATCCTGACCAACCTGCCCTCCAAATACACCTCTGCTGTCTTCAATCAAGATCTCAGCGATCACTGCCTCATTGCCTGTATCCGCCACGGGTCCGCGGTCAAACGACCACCCCTCATCACTGTCAAACGCTCCCTAAAACACTTCTGCGAGCAGGCCTTTCTAATCGACCTGGCCCGGGTACCCTGGAAGGATATTGACCTCATCCCGTCAGTTGAGGATGCCTGGTCATTCTTTAAATGTTACTTCCTCACCATATTAGACAAGCATGCTCCGTTCAAAAAATGCAGAACCAAGAACAGATATAGCCCTTGGTTCACTCCAGACCTGACTGCCCTCGACCAGCACAAAAACATCCTGTGGCGAACTGCAATAGCATCGAAGAGCCCCCGCGATATGCAACTGTTCAGGGAAGTCAGAAACCAATACACGCAGTCAGTCAGGAAAGCAAAGGCCAGCTTTTTCAAGCAGAAATTCGCATCCTGTAGCTCTAACTCCAAAAAGTTCTGGGATACTGTAAAGTCCATGGAGAACAAGAGCACCTCCTCCCAGCTGCCCACTGCACTGAGGCTAGGTAACACGGTCACCACCGATAAATCCGTGATAATCGAAGACTTCAACAAGCATTTCTCAATGGCTGGCCATGCCTTCCTCCTGGCGACTCCAACCTTGGCCAACAGCCCCGCCCCCCCGCTGCTACTCGCCCAAGCCTCCCCAGCTTCTCCTTTACCCAAATCCAGATAGCAGATGTTCTGAAAGAGCTGGAAAACCTGGACCCATACAAATCAGCTGGGCTTGACAATCTGGACCCCCTATTTCTGAAACTGTCCGCCGCCATTGTCGCACCCCCTATTACCAGCCTGTTCAACCTCTCCTTCGTATCATCTGAGATCCCCAAGGATTGGAAAGCTGCCGCGGTCATCCCCCTCTTCAAAGGGGGAGACACCCTGGACCCAAACTGTTACAGACCTATATCCATCCTGCCCTGCCTATCTAAGGTCTTCGAAAGCCAAGTCAACAAACAGATCACTGACCATCTCGAATCCCACCGTACCTTCTCCGCTGTGCAATCCGGTTTCCGAGCCGGTCACGGGTGCACCTCAGCCACGCTCAAGGTACTAAACGATATCATAACCGCCATCGATAAAAGACATTACTGTGCAGCCGTCTTCATCGACCTGGCCAAGGCTTTCGACTCTGTCAATCACCATATTCTTATCGGCAGACTCAGTAGCCTCGGTTTTTCTAATGACTGCCTTGCCTGGTTCACCAACTACTTTGCAGACAGAGTTCAGTGTGTCAAATCGGAGGGCATGTTGTCCGGTCCTCTGGCAGTCTCTATGGGGGTACCACAGGGTTCAATTCTCGGGCCGACTCTTTTCTCTGTATACATCAATGATGTTGCTCTTGCTGCGGGCGATTCCCTGATCCACCTCTACGCAGACGACACCATTCTATATACTTCCGGCCCTTCCTTGGACACTGTGCTATCTAACCTCCAAACGAGCTTCAATGCCATACAACACTCCTTCCGTGGCCTCCAACTGCTCTTAAACGCTAGTAAAACCAAATGCATGCTTTTCAACCGTTCGCTGCCTGCACCCGCACGCGCGACTAGCATCACCACCCTGGACGGTTCCGACCTAGAATATGTGGACATCTATAAGTACCTAGGTGTCTGGCTAGACTGCAAACTCTCCTTCCAGACTCATATCAAACATCTCCAATCCAAAATCAAATCAAGAATCGGCTTTCTATTCCGCAACAAAGCCTCCTTCACTCACGCCGCCAAACTTACCCTAGTAAAACTGACTATCCTACCGATCCTCGACTTCGGCGATGTCATCTACAAAATAGCTTCCAACACTCTACTCAGCAAACTGGATGCAGTTTATCACAGTGCCATTCGTTTTGTTACTAAAGCACCTTATTCGACCCACCACTGCGACCTGTATGCCCTAGTCGGCTGGCCCTCGCTACATGTTCGTCGTCAGACCCACTGGCTCCAGGTCATCTACAAGGCTATGCTAGGTAAAGTGCCGCCTTATCTCAGTTCACTGGTCACGATGGCTACACCCACCCGCAGCACGCGCTCCAGCAGGTGTATCTCACTGATCATCCCTAAAGCTAAAACCTCATTTGGACGCCTTTCCTTCCAGTTCTCTGCTGCCTGCGACTGGAACGAATTGCAAAAATCTCTGAAGTTGGAGACTTTTATCTCCCTCAACAACTTTAAAAATCTGCTATCCGAGCAGCTAACCGATCGCTGCAGCTGTACATAGTCCATCTGTAAACTACCCACCCAATTTACCTACCTCACCCCCCATACTGCTTTTATTTATTTACTTTTCTGCTCTTTTGCACACCAGTATCTCTTCTTGCACATGATCATCTGATGATTTATCACTCCAGTGTTAATCTGCTAAATTGTAATTATTCGATTTATTGCCTACCTCATGCCTTTTGCACACATTGTATATAGATTCTCTTTTTTCTACCATGTTATTGACTTGTTTATTGTTTACTCCATGTGTAACTCTGTGTTGTCTGTTCACACTGCTATGCTTTATCTTGGCCAGGTCGCAGTTGCAAATGAGAACTTGTTCTCAACTAGCCTACCTGGTTAAATAAAGGTGAAATAAAAATAAAAAAAATAAAAAATAGTCCACCACAGCTTTTCCTTTGCCAGATATGGATGTAAAGTTGTCTCTTAAAGGGTCATATCCTTCCATTAACAATACACATTTTAGAGTCACCAAGGAATTATTTTAGAGTCACAAAGGAATTCAACCTGTGATGGACTATCATTAATATCATTTATATAGTCATCTAACCTCCCAATTCGACTGTTAAGATCCCCACATATGTAAATAGCATCTGCTTCTGTATATAGGTATACTTGACTTAACAAATTACTATATAAATGACTATATCTACCCAATGTGGACTGTTCATGTGGCAAATAGCATGAAAACACAACAAAACAATCTGACTCCCTATGTTCAAAGCGCAAACCAATAATTCCTTCTATGGCTTTATCGATCATTTCAATTTTATATGCTTTCATCATATCAGACTTTACACATATTCCCTTTCACGTGAGTGTTCCTGGGTGATGATTTAACAAGCTCATTTGCGAAAAAAGCACTGCCGTTGCACCAATGTACCTAACCATAAACATCAATGCCTTTCTTTAAAATCAATACACAAGTATATATTTTTAAACCTGCATATTTAGTTAATATTGCCTGCTGACATGAATTTCTTATAACTAGGGAAATTGTGTCATTTCTCTTGCGTTCCGTGCAAGCAGTCAGGGTATATGCAGCAGTTTGGGCCGCTTGGCTCATTGCGAACTGTGTGAAGTCCATTTATTCCTAACAAAGGCCGTAATTAATTTGCCAGAATTGTACATAATTATGACATAACATTGAAGGTTGTACAAAGTAACAGCAATATTTAGACTTAGGGATGCCATTCGTTAGATAAAATACGGAACGGTTCCGTATTTCACTGAAAGAATAAACGTTTTGTTTTCGAAATGATAGTTTCCGGATTCTACCATTTTAATGACCAAAGGCTCGTATTTCTGTGTGTTATTATGTTACAATTAAGTCTACGATTTGATAGAGCAGTCTGACTGAGCGATGGTAGGCACCAGCAGGCTCGTAAGCATTCATTCAAACAGAACTTTCGTGCGTTTTGCCAGCAGCTCTTCGCAATGCTTCAAGCATTGAGCTGTTTATGACTTCAAGCCTATCAACTCTCGAGATTAGGCTGGTGTAACCGATGTGAAATGGCTAGCTAGTTAGCGGGGTGCGCGCTAATAGCGTTTCAAACATCACTCGCTCTGAGACTTGGAGTAGTTGTTCCCCTTGCTCTGCATAGGTAACGCTGCTTCGAGGGTGGCTGTTGTCAATGTGTTCCTGGTTCGAGCCCAGGTAGGGGCGAGGAGAGGGACGGAAGCTATACTGTTACACTGGCAATGCTAAAGTGCCTATAAGAACATCCAATAGTGAAAGGTATATGAAATACAAATCGTAAAGAGAGAAATAGTCCTATAATTTCTATAATAACTACAACCTAAAACTTCTTACCTGGGAATATTGAAGACTCATGTTAAAAGGAACCACCAGCTTTCATATGTTCTCATGTTCTGAGCAAGGAACTTAAACGTTAGCTTTTTTACATGGCACATGTTGCACTTTTACTTTCTTCTCCAACACTTTGTTTTTGCATTATTTAAACCAAATTGAACATGTTTCATTATATATTTGAGGCTAAATTGCTTTTATTGATGTATTTTATTAAGTTAAAATAAGTGTTCATTCAGTATTGTTGTAATTGTCATTATTACAAATACATTTTTAAAAATCGGCTGGTTAATTGGTATCGGCTTCTTTGGTCTTCCAATAATCGGTATCGGTATCGGCGTTGAAAAATCATAATCGGTCGACCTCTACTCCAGACGTCCATATTCAAGAGCTATGTGGTCATGTAGCTGCTTGTTATTATTCTCCAGTTGAGTCAGCAAAGCTGTATGATTATCCTGAATGGCTTTCTCCAAAGATGCACGTAAACTGTCAACTTTACTAATCATTCCTTTTTCAATACTCAACTTAATTTCGTCCATCTTCCTTTCCATTTTTGTTCCTAGACTCCGTATCTCCATCATGAGATTAGCCATGCTATTGGCACTTTCTTACTTTGATAAATTCGGCTCCATGCTTTTCTCACCACTGAGTAGATTTCTACCGGAGTCCATGTGTTTTGGCGGTTAAGTGTTTCTGTTTTTGCTGGTCAAGGTAACGTTAGATAGCCCGCTAAATGTAACGTTATAGCTAGGCTAGCCAGATTACTCGCCAAACAATCCCCGACAAGTATGTCTATTGACTGTCTTTCACCCTCACCTGGGTTTCAGCTTTATCATTTTTTATTAATTTGTAAACATTTCTAAAAACGACATTCCACTTTGACATTATGGGGTATTGTGTGGCACATGTTCGAATCACCAGCGATTGCAGCTGTGAGTCTTTCTGGGTAAGTCTCTAAGAGCTTTGCCCACCTAGATTGTACAATATTTGACCATTATTCTTAATCAAATTATTCAAGCTCTGTCATGTTGGTTGTTGATCATTGCTACACAGCCATTTTCAAATCTTGCCATAGATTTTCAAGACGATTTAAGTCAAAACTGTAACTAGGCCACTCATGAACATTCAATGTCGTCTTGGTAAGCAACTCCAGTGTATAATTGGCCTCGTGTTTTTGATAATTGTCCTGCTGAAAGGGGAGTTTGTCTCCCAGTGTCTGTTGGAAACCAAGTTTTTCCTCTAGGATTTTGCATGTGCTTAGCTCTATTCCATTTATTTTTATTTAAAAAAAACTCTAGTCCTTGCCGATGACAAGTATACCCATAACATGATGCAGCCAGCACCATGCTTGAAAATATGAAGAGTGGTACTCATTGATGTGTTGTTGGATTTGCCCCAAACATAACACTTTGAATTCAGGACAAAAAGTAAATTCGTTTGCCACATTTTTTGCACCATATTGTAAACAGGATGCATGTTTTTGAATATTTTTTATTCTGTACAGGCATCCTTCTTTTCACTCTGTCATTTATGTTAGTGTTGTTGAGTAACTACAATGTCGTTGATCCATCAAATTCTGTAACTGTTTTAAAATCACCATTGGCTTCATAGTGAAATCCTTGAGCAGTTTCTTTCCACACCAGCAACTGAGTTAGGAAGGACGCCTGTATCTTTGTAGTGACTGGGTGTATTGATACACCATCCAAAGTGTAGTTAATACTGTAACTGCACCATCTACCAATAGGTGCCCTTCTTTGCGAGCCACTGGAAAACCTCTCTGGTCTTTGTGGTTGAATCTGTGTTTGAAATTCACTGCTCGACTGAGGGACCTTACAGATAATTGTACGTGTGGGTACAGAGATGGGGTAGTCATTTGAATATCATGTTAAAATCCTATAGCACACAGAGTCCATGCAACTTATTGTGTCCTGTTAAGCACATTTTTACTCCAACTTACTTAGGCTTGCCATAACAAAAGGGTTGAATACTTTGATGCAAGACATTTCATTTTTTTATTAATTTGTAAACATTTCTAAAAACATAATTCCACTTTGACATTATGGGGTATTGTGTGGCACAATCTCAATGTAATCAATTTAAAATTCAGGCTGTAAAATTCAGGCTGTGTATACTTTCTGAAGGCACTGTAATTACCCGCACTGAATTTAATATTAATAAACAAATGTTGTTATTCTGCATCCTCTTTCAGATACACTGTTTTAAAGTGTCCTTTTTCATTGAGTCCTAGTAAAATGAGAACTACAAGATGTTCGCAAGAGGACTACCCGGTGGATGTGATTCTCTACTTTTCAGATGGTCTACAATTTAAAAAAAGACTCAGTAATGGGTTGAAGGGTAAAGGAACAGACTTGGTTCGGGTTGACTTAGACTTTGTCTTTGGATGTGTCTGATAGGAGCAGAGCACCTGGATGTGAACAAGGCAGAGGACCATGAGGTAGACAGAGCATGTTAGAATTGTCACAGAGCTCTGCTACAACAACAAAGACCAGGGCCTTATTCACAAAGCATCTCAGATAAAGGTCCTAGGTAGGAATCCTGATTAAAAACTGTTTTTAAAACCCCAAAAAACCTCCCAGCTCAGAGTAGATTTTAAGAGGATTTTAAGACAATGCCCAGACAAACTCTCAGCTGGTAATCACGACAGTTTAAGGTACCGCAAAGGAAAGATAGTGATGACACTCATTGACATTGTTGCAAATGATGGGGGGGACAATGGAAATGAGGCATCGCCAGCTGTGAACTCTATAGCACGCTTCAGACAACCACGGTGAATGTGACTGTACATGTTAATGTTGCAATGGGAAAACGTTTGATATCATTTCACGTGACACAATCACTTCTCCTATCGCCTAATATATTGGCATGCATAGCCTTTTTTTTTACCAATTCTGATGGTTGTTAAAAGCATAATTTTGACAATATTGCCGTTATATCAAAACACTCGTCACTCCCGTTTAAAAACGAATTCGCTTTGGCACAGTCGGCCTCAAGTCACTTGCCAATAATGTTGCATACAACTCGTGAAAGGTCTATCATTTTTATCGAACACAATCAAAGTTAACAGTCTTTAGATTCCTTCAAGTGCCCAATTTAGGCATATTTTTTTACAACGTGGTATTGCACTCCAAAGGGATAACTTGAAATAACAATGTAATTCAATAATCGAAATACATTTATTTCTTCACCTATTTGTTAAGTATTTAGGCATATCATGTGAAATAGGCCTCATGTGAAATCATTGGTAAAGGCACAAGAGATTGCCTTCTCGCCGTTCCTCACGGTTTGCCCTTGCTGCCCTGAAAGATACAAATAATTTGACAGGAATTCTAAACAGCCTATAGGAGGGCTAGATTGATCCATCACTAAGTGCAAAGGGAACCCTTTCTGTTTGGAGTTGTGCACAGCTGAACATTGAGCACGACACCTTCAATATTCTGGGCAAACTACAAAACATCATCAGTTTGTCATGAACTAAAACATATGGAAGGAAAAAGTTCAAACGTATTAAAATACCCTTGGAATAAGCAGTTTATTCTTTTACAATTTGGACTTATTCAAACTCAATGACGTAGTGCCGAGACTGAATTATTTCACAGATTTAATTGTCATCTGAGAAGAATTGTGAAAGAAAGATATCACTCCAATCTTCACGCCACAAGTCACAAAACCATAATATCTTAAAGATGTTTGTGGGGATTGATGTCGTGTCTTCCAGGCAGAGTATTGTGATCTGTCCATGCACTAATACCAAATATCACAGTGTAATAAATGTGTAATGAAGTCAATAAGCCAATACATGAGGCGGACAATGATAGGCATGATGGAAAGTCTCAAATATATATATACACACACACAAAATACATTTAGTTGAAAAAAATACATTTGAAATAAATATTTACACTACATCAAAATGCATCACGGTAGAAGAACGTGAGAGAGCTGCAGAGTAGAGTTTCAAATCTAATGCTTCACATCTTCAAAACCTTCCAAGTCACAACACCTCCACCACAGTCACAGTTTTTCCTTCTCCAGCCTTCTACTTCCTCTTCTCATTCTCAACCTTGCTTCTTCCCATACTCCAACCCGTTGACATTCTTCTTCGCATCTTTTCTCTGGACTACACATATTCCTTTAGGGGCACGCTGTTGGAGGTGATAGGTTTCGGAGGATCAGGTGCGAGGGGGGAGGGGCGCGTGTTAGGAAAGCTCCGGCCCATGTATCCCCGGCGGTACTCCCGTCCTCCGCTCTCGATATGGGGGCAGGTGCTGCTCAGCACGGCCCCGCTGATCATCAGAATAACCGCAGATGCCCAGCCCAGGTAGATCGCCTGGCCCAGCTCTCGCTTGTACATGACAGGCACTTTGGGGTTGTAGAAGTCCTGGACCACCGTGTTGGCGGTCCAGGAGACGGGCACCAGCACGCACAGGCCCGTCAGGATGAATAGCACGCCGCCGGAGAGGGCGATGCCTGCCTTGGCGCGGCGGTCGTCGCCAGCGCACGTGGTGCATTTCATTCCACAGCAGGACACTGTGCAGGACAGCCAGCCCAGAAAAATTGCCACACACATGAGGGCACGAGCTGCCTGGAGGTCCGGGGGCAGAGCCAGAATGGAGTCGTAGGTCTTGCACTGCATGTGGCCCGTGGTCTGGTAGATGCAGTTCATCCAGATGCCCTCCCACTTGATCTCGGAGGTGAGGATGTTGCTGCCGATAAAGGCGGACACCTTCCACTGAGGCAAGGCCGTCACAGCGATGGCCATGACCCAACCTGTCACCGCGCAGGTGAAGCTGATCAGCTGCATGCCTGTGTTGACCATGGCGGCTGCTCTCGATGTCTTCTGACCACCCGAAACTGACCTTTACCCTTGTCGATGTCTTCTTTCTCACTTCAAGGCCCACTTCTTTGCTATACCTGCCCGCTCTGTCTGGGGCTTTCACAATCCTGAATTTGAGTCACTCACTGTCCTTTTCTGAAACGACTTTCCTTTCTCAAGCTTCTTATGTCTCCGTTTCTTTTCAACATCTGGTCAGATGTCTTCAATTTAGCTTTTTTTTTTTACTTGAGGTTTTTCCCCCCCAGTGATTGGAGTGACAGGTGGTGGTAGAGGGAGAGAAGACTCAATTGCTTTCCTCCCTCTATCTATTGAACTGATGAATTATTTAAGAACCAATAACTGTGCAGCCACTTGTGGCAGCTCCCCTATTTTCGATTGATTGAGCTTCAGAAACGTCACCATCAGGCCCAGTGGGTTTGTGGGTAGGGTACAATTGGATGTCAGCAGCTCTGGCCCTGTAACCTCACACTAACACAAGCTGATTACAGGAAAAGTGTCTATTACCCCACAGGTTTGGTGTGGCCTTACCTAGATGGGTCATGCCAATAAAACCTGATACTCGATCAAGGGACGTCGCTGAAGATGTATGTTATCGCTGGAAGTCAAAAACAACTGATACAGTCCTATGAGCAAAAAGGTCCACAGAAGGTAAGCAAAAAGGCTGATGTCTTGATAAACCGCAAATAAGGCTTGGTCCAATAATGACCTTTGTCCAAGTGCATCCAAACTATGCCTCCAAATGCACCAAAGCTTGATAGTTGATGCAAAAAAGTTTCACCGCTACAGCTTAAATGGTGTTACGGTGTCTTGGAGAACAAAGCCTTGGAAAATGAAGCTGCAGACCTCAGCTGCCGCTGGCGCCTGCTGAAGTGTCTTCGTCACAATGGGCTCAGCCTGCCGAGGCCACTTCAGACTCAACGCAGTTTCAGCTTGCTGCCCCCCCCCCCCCGCAAACCCAATTGGGTCAGTCCAATCCGGGTGTTAGGGTTGATAGTAGGCAAGACCACTTAGTCAGACTGCCAGGTAAGTGGAATAGTAAGTCCGTCCGTCCCTCCCATCTTCAGAACAACCTCAGTTTACTGTCAACCTGTGAGAGCAACACTGTGTGCCTGGAAAGAGAGAGAGAGGGAACGAGACAGTACAGGGGGAGGGAGAGAGAGTGGTATCTGTAGGTGCGTCAATTAACAAAGACAATCCAGAGGGCCTCTACAATGGGGCTTAAATGCTCTGCTTTGCTCTACGCGTCTCTAAAGGAGCATTTACAACTCTTCCTTTTGCTGCAACCCCCCAGACAAAAAGCAGAGACGGCTAAAAAGGGGGCTAGGTGGAGTGAATGTTGTGTGAGCAGAATGAACCGGACTACAAAGCTGAACACCCACATGAGAAATACAGGTCAGGTGTAAACATTCACTTTCCATCAAAGGGAATGGAGCAGTGGTGTTACCTAAACAAGTACTATTAAAATGTACTCAAACATTTAATTTATAAAATGTATAAATTGAGGTAGTTTGATTCTTTCACTCTTGGATGAAAATAAACTGTCTATGGTCACAAATAACTGGTCTTGCATATCAATGGCGGATATCCCACTTTATGGATTATATCAATGGATTTACAATTTACTGCTGACTTCAGTTACAGGTGTAACTGTGTATACTGGCCAATAGCCCAACTGTGATAGAGAACAAATAATTTTTTATTTCTGCTCACTACATCATTGAACCTTGGTGTGCCTATGTTGATGAATTAAATATGGCAACCAGATCCGCGGTTTGAGTTTCCTTTCTTGTGTGAGTAGGACCTCTCCTTGACAACGGTGGTCATGACAACAGCACAGGACATAGGAAATGGAAGGAGGGGTAATGATACAATGAGAGCGGAGGAGAGAGGAGCACAGGCAATGGATAGCTGTCTATTGTGAATGAGACATGTTAACCTGTGGTACTGCATATGATGAATACCACAGCGTAAGAAATCCACTGGAATCATTAGCACACACGAAAGTCAAAAGAAATGATTGACAAATATATTGCCAGGTTTTCATTGATTTAAGATGGACATCCCTGAGTGGATTCATCTCTGAAATAGATCAGCTGACCACATTACTTATTGTCCAAGTCAACAAATGCTGTCAACAAGTACCCTAGAGACTTCAGATTTTAATTTGATTTTTGGAACATGATACAGTGGCATTGTCAAAGAGACAGCTTCTTATCTTTGGTTATCCTAAACTATGAGTAAGGAGGGTGTTTTCCAGGAGTCCCATCTCCTCTGCTATTTGTCAGCCAATGAGCTGATAACAGACCTGCCCTGCTCAGAGAAAACGATGCCATCTACTGGCCTATGCATGTAATCACTCAACACATTTATTAGTAAGAATATATTAGAAAATGGAATAGAAGACTAGCATTTTCCCTTTGTGTCATGTGTGGTGTTGGGATAAAAATAAGGAATAAAGAGGGGAAACACCAGCGTATGATATAGGCATAAAATACCAATTTATTACTTTGCACAATAACAAATATTCCCTGCAGGCAAAAAAAAAAAAGTTTAAACATGTCACATAGCAATACAGCAAGTGATTGGGCACCCTTGTGGGAGGGGAAGCCCCACCCCTCCCCAGCAGGTCAGACAGGGAACTGTTCTATTGCTGTTGGACAGTCACACAGCTCATACCACTAGCAGAAAACAGCAGAGCTACACACCAGAATAAAGAACTAAAAAAATGTAATTACACTTACAATGTCAAATAACAAATCTGTATATATATCAAAGAGGAATTAAAAAATAAATCATGCTCTCTTTCAAACGGGGCACAGAAAGAATGGATCGTTAAAAAGGTTAAAAAGAGGTATTCCTGTGGCCGTGGACGCCTTGGGCCGAGGCCCCCCACAGAGAGGAAGTGCGCTTGTGTGGGTGGCCAGCAGGGTGGCGCCACGAGACAGGGGAGCCCCAAGAGGCGTGGCAGGGGCACAAACCAGGAAGTGGAGGCCTAAATGGACACTACACTGGGGCCTGTGAGGGGGCGAGGGGTCAAGTCTTTACCGGGCCCACGTTTGAAGAAAGTACCTCGTTTGTCTTCGGGTCACGACGCAAAGGCTCGAACGCTCAACCTCCAGTGGCCTGTGCCTCCGTTTTTTTACTGACATTTGTGTAGGAATCTTTCAAATACATCTTGAAGAGACTGGACGATATTGCTAGCCTAAAACAGTCTCACTAAATTCATAAACAGTTACCCAATTTTTCTTCTCCTTCTGTCTCTCTTGATAAATATATATATATATATTTTTTTTTTTTTTTTTTTTTTTTAGGGACAGTACTCTGGCATGCAGGTGAGAAAAGTCTAAATGTTTTTACCTGTTTCTCTTTTTTCTCAGAGCCTAAAGAGCTTGTCCACTGAATGCACATTCCCACTGATTGATACAGGCAAAAAAAACAAGTTACAGAAACACAAACGGCAACAGAGAGCAGACCAACAGCCAAGTCGACAAGAAGAATTATACATTTTTCCTCATTCGAAAACTGGATTTAGAGTTAATATTGCTTTGCAATGATAATATGTTCAAAACTGAGTCGTCATCACCGCCTTTTGGATCCCCTGCTAGGGGACCACACCCCTATCCTGCACACTCCTCCAGTCTGGTCACACCCACAGAGGGCCACAGACTACAACACCAGGCTGATGTTTACAACACCAGGCTCTCTTGCAGCCCCCTTACCCCGTAGGAAAACTGTCTTCAACAGCTCAGCCCCGCTCCTCAAACGTATTGCATGCAATGCCTGGAACCCCACCATGCTTCACTCCCACAGGCCAGCACCCAAGCCCTCGACAGGTAGGCGCCCAAGCCCTCGACAGGTAGGCGCTCAAACTCATTCATAGCAAACCTGCTGCTTTACGGATGGTTTATTACGAAAGGGTTTTTCGCTGAGCCGACCCCCCTGACGAAGTGGGTGCGCCACAGTCGACCCCCCCCTCCCATCCTCACCGCGAGTGGCAGTGGCTTTGCACGACAATAACCTTAACCACGACTGGTTAAATAGGATCTTTAACCGTGGTCGTGACTGGTCAGGTGTTCTTAGGTCCATGGGCAGTGTTTATGCTTTATGTCAATTCATATCCGGTGTTCAAAACCTTAATAAAAAATATTAAAAAACGCCATAAGTTTAGACTTGAATAGATATACTTGTTCAAATACACACAAACCGTCATAGATACACATTATGAAGTTCGAAAAAGTCTACTCATTGCCTATTGCATACTTCTTTTTACCACTCGCTCTGCCCCAGTTTCTTCCTAATGCCAGCTCTGATTGTCACCTTCCTTCCATTCAAACCGAAACCCCCTGCTGCCAACAGTACTCTTCTGCCTCCTGTTTTACCAGTCAGGGGTAACGGTGATAGCTCAACAGAGATCTTTCCTACTGGAGAACATGGCCAAAGCCTACCCTACTACGTCAATGAGGAGCAGAAGGGAGCATAAACCGATACACCTTGGGCCTCCCTCCACCGTAGGCCAGAATGCTACCAAAGTGTCCAAATCTAAACTCAGCCACTCTTACCCTGATCTCATAACTACACATCCGATTGCTGCCGGTCTGATAATTATCATAATCGTAGATAAGAACAACAACATCAAATATAACTACTAAGTCTGAACAACAGTTAAGATTAGCCACAAAACAGTTTTATATTAAACTCTTACAAATTCTGCTTTTTGATTCTGATGTATAAATGCATAAAAAGGTAAGAGAGAGTGCCCTCTGTTGCTTGCCTAGCGTCCCGGGTCAGTGCAATGAATTGGCCGGTAGCAAAGGAGACCCCAAAAGTTAAGCGAATGGGTTTTCCGCCTCCGAACAATTCAGACGACTAGCGCCTTGCTAAAAAACCGTGCTCCGCCCCAACAATGTCATAACCATTCAGACAAACGGGTTTAAGGGATGAATCCCCTTCCTCACACGGGGCACCAAATAAGGTGGCTTAGCCCAATGCCGTAATCCCGCAAAAGCTCTCAACCATTCAATAGGTCCCAATGCCCAGTCAGTCACATGGGCTAAACCACGGTTGCTACTGCTACACATACACCCACCGGCCTCTGTGAAGCCTGTATTGTTCAATCTGTTCTATAGATGTAAATATTTATATATATATATATATATATGTCATGTGTGAATATTTAAAAAAAAACATCAACTGTGAGGCATTTTACAGCAGTTTTCTTGATTTTCCCTTTACAATTCAGTGGCCTGCCATGAAACACACGCACACACGTATATACACAAACACACACGCACACACTCAAGCACTTAATTCTTCGCTAAATGGGAGAAGAGTAATGGGTATGGATACCCAGGTGACCTCGCTTGTAAAAGACTGAAGAAAAGGAGACAGTTAAAACACAATCATAAAAAGAAAAACATATATATATATCATTCTCAAAAGATCCTCCCCACCCATGTTTCCATGCAAACCCCCCATGACCCCAACCCCCCCCCAAGAAATTGTGAAAGATTTTCGCCCAAAGGGGCTTTGAGGTAAAAAGTAGACAGAGTTCTGCTTAGCTGGGAGAGCTAAGAGCTGCCACTGACAATTGCCGTCAGTCCACTCCATTGCTCAGTGTATCTTTTAAAAACAAAAGAGACATTCAAAAATAAACAACCCTTCCCTCCCCCCAAAAATGTCTCAACTTGTGTTTTCTTGTTGTTTTCTCTGTGCATCGGAAACCCCAACGGTCTCTCGGTGCCTGATTGCTGGTAGAGGGCGGCTTCGATCGGGAACGCCGGATGTCGTTTTTCCAAAAAGGAAAATACTCCACTGGCACACTTCACTGGCTTCGAACCGTTTTGGTGCACATCAAGACGCAAGAGAAAGATAGAGAGACTGGCAAATAGAGAGAGAGGAGAGATAGAGGACAGAACTGCTCACAGGGCTCAGGCGAAATACATAGTGTGCTGAGTGTCATAGTGGATCTGGACTGCCTTGGCCAGGGCCAGGGGGTCCCGACCGTTACTCTGGCCCGACACGTGGCTGCCCTCCGCACTGCAGGACAGGACGAGAGAGACGGGTCAGATACATGACAACGTAAGAACAAAACCACTACTGTTGGGCTCCACCAACTGTAGTCATATTGAACATCATGTACCGTAATGTATTTGCCAAATTAAAATGGTATATTCAGTAAAAGCTAGACACACAATGTTGCAGATATAAATCGAACATATAGGGCAGCCAATACAGTCCATTCGTGTCTGTTCTGACTAAAATAACGTTTCCTGTTTATCTGTGATACCCCTCAGTATTCTGGCCATGTGCCTTGCCACATTCGTCATTACCTGTCGTGATCTTTGTCCACCAGGTGGTAGCGGGCGCGGAAGGCCACCAGCCGGGCGTAGTAGGCTGGCGCGGGGATGGAGACAGAGCGGGTGCAGCGGACGTAGGTGTGGCACAGCTGGTAGGTGAGCAGCTGGAGCTCGTCGGCCGTGAAGCAGTTGTCGTCCCACAGGACGTGGTAGTGGGAGGGCCGGCTGGTGCCCTGGATCCCAGCATGGCTGCACAGGTAGAAGTCAAACTCGGAGGGGTGGGTGATTGTGCTGTCCACCGTGGTTCCGGCTGGGACGTTGCCACTCTTTCCAACCTGTAGGGGGAGAGAGTTGTGATTACAAAAAGACATGCTGGAGTGCTAGTCGAAAAAGGGGCTATTGTTGCAACCCCTCTAACTTCAGCTGTGTCTAAATTATCAATCCAGTGAAATGCCAGCTCAGAGATTACGCCAAGGATATGTGGTTGGAGAGGTGCATTTAAAAAGTATTGGAACACTGCCACAGCCCTCGATGCCCTCCCTCATGAAGTACTGTTTGTAGACGTTGCCCCTAACCACAGATACAGGGTCAGAGGTTTCATCCCCTTAATGGCTTACAGTTGGGTAATCTGATCCTATACCCGCGGATAATTTAAACCTCTACATCAGGGGTGTCAAACTCAATTCCTGGAGGGCTGCGTGTCTTCACTCCTCCCATGTACTTGATAGATAATTAAAAAAGTTAAATTGCTTAGGAACTCCCATTAAAAACCACAGACACAGCCCTCCAGGAACAGAGTTTGACACCCCTGCTCTACATGGGTCTCCACTCACCCTCTCGGTCTTGTCTGAGCAGAAGAGGCGGGTGTGGTGACGTTTCTGAACCACGATGTAGGTGATGCCCGGTCGGTAGTCTTCCTCTAAGCTGATACAGGCCTTCCTGATGGCAATCAGCTCGGGCCACGCCACCTACTCACAGTCACACACAAAGATGGGGAAGAGATAAAAAAAGTGAGCTTCACATTGCATTGGAAAATGCGTTGCTAATGATTCTCTGGTTGAGGCGAAGTCGGTGGTGTTTACACAGGCAGCACAATTCTGATGTTTTGCCCAACTATTGGGAAAAGATTCAATTGGTCAAAAATATAACCAATCATTGCAAAATAACAACTACTTTGAGGGAAAATGTACTTACTATGACTGATATGTGGTTGTCTCAGCTAGCAATCTTAAGATGAGTGCACTAATTGTAAGTCGCTTTGGATAGGAGTCTGCTAAATTACTAAAATGAAAGATCAGAATTGGGCTGCCTGTGTAAACGCAGCCAGATCCTATATCCAGGGCACTATGACAAATTAAAGAGTCACTATTGCATCGTCAATGCCGATGTCCAACACTGACAGGGTTTTGCTGGGGTGCAAGTATTTCGTCAGCAAAAATATTACAATATAGCTAGAGTATGTCAAGGGGCAGGGCTCCAGACTGCGACCATTTAGTCACATTTTGTGACACTTTGACTTGGCGGTGCGAGTAAAGAAAAATGTATTGGTCGCATCATTACATGGTCACCTCGTTCAAAAATTTCAAAAAACGTCCTATTTGTTTGCTGGCTAAAACCGTGATTTGGTCAAACAGTTTTATTTATTTCATCTTTATTTAACCAGGTAGGCTAGTTGAGAACAAGTCCTCATTTACAACTGCGACCTGGCCAAGATAAAGCATAGCAGTGCGACACAAACAACAACACAGAGTTAGTTACACATGGAATAACAAACATACAGTCAATAACACAATAGAAAAAGTCTATATACAGTGTGTGCAAATGAGGTAAGATAAGGGAGGTAAGGCAATAAATAGGCCATAGTGGCAAAATAATTACAATTTGGCAATTAAACAACACTGGAGTGATAGATATACAGAAGATGGATGTGCAAGTAGAGATACTGGGGTGAAAAGGAGCAAAAAAACAAAATAACAGTATGGGGATGAGGTAGTTGGATGGGCGTTTTACAGATGGGCTATGTACAGGTGCAGTGAGCTGTGAGCTGCTCTGACAGCTGGTGCTTAAAGTTAGTGAGGGAGATATGAGTCTCCAGCTTCAGTGAATTTTGCTGGAGCACGTGCTACGGGCGGGTGCTGCTATGGTGACCAGTGAGCTGAGATAAGGCGGGGCTTTACCTAGCAAAGACTTATTAGATGACCTGGAGCCAGTGGGTTTGGCGACGAA
This sequence comes from Salvelinus alpinus, assembly GCF_045679555.1. NCBI lineage: Eukaryota > Metazoa > Chordata > Actinopteri > Salmoniformes > Salmonidae > Salvelinus > Salvelinus alpinus. The sequence continues at coordinate 7,777,847 of NC_092111.1, forward strand.
TATGAAACGAGGGCCAGCCAACGAGAGCTTACAGGTCTCAGTGGTGGGTAGTATATGGGGCTTTGGTGACAAAACAGATGGCACTGATAGACTGCATCCAATTTGCTGAGTAGAGTGTTGGAGGCTATTTTGTAAATGACGTCGCCGAAGTCGAGGATCGGTAGGATAGTCAGTTTTACGAGGGTATGTTTGGCAGCACGAGTGAAGGATGCTTTGTTACGAAATAGGAAGCCGATTTCTGGATTTAATTTTGGATTGGAGATGCTTATTGTGAGTCTGGAAGGAGAATTTACAGTCTAAACAGACACCTAGGTATTTGTAGTTGTCCACATATTCTAAGTCAGAACCGTCCAGAGTAGTGATGCTGGACGGGCAGGCAGCGATCGGTTGAAGAGCATGCATTTAGTTTTACTTGCATTTAAGAGCAGTTGGAGGCCACGGAAGGAAAGTTATGGCATTGAAGAAACCAAGGCTGTTGAGTCTGCCGATAAGAATGTGGTGATTGACAGAGTCGAAAGCCTTGGCCAGGTCGATGAATACAGCGGCACAGTATTGTCAACTATCGATGGCGATTATGATATTGTTTAGGACCTTGAGCGCGGCTGAGGTGCACCCATGACCAGCTCGGAAACCAGATTGCATAGCGGAGAAGGTACAGTGGGATTCGAAATGGTCGGTGATCTGTTAACTTGGTCAAACAGTAAAGTGCATTATCCTCACACCTCCTGTAATGAAAGTGTCTTGCCAGCCCTTAGAACTGTTCCACTGAGGCTTGTTTCGCTGGGGCCTGCTTTTGTGATGAGCGAGTCACTCTCTCCCCGATGCATGCTCCAGGTGAGAAAAAGGTTTCTAGTTGTATAATATTTCAAAATCCAAATTGCGGGAAATACATGGCTTTGTAAGCAACTACCATTCTCAGCTTTCTGTGGATATATTTTGTTATCTCTCAATACTGAATAAAAATAAAAACAACATGTAAAGTGTTGGTCCCATGTTTCATGAGCTGAAATAAAAGATCACAGAAATGTTCTATACGCAAAAAGCTTATTTTTTTATAAACACATTTGTTTCCATCCCTTTTAGTGAGCATTTCTTCTTTGCCAAGATAATCCATCACCCTGACTCGTCAAGAAGCAGATAAAACTGAATGATCATTACACAGGTGCACCTTGTGCTGGGGACAAAAGGCCACTAAAATGTGCAGTTTTGTCACACAACAATGCCACAGATGTCTATAGTTGAGGGAGTGCGCAATTGGTACGCTGACTGCAGGAATGTCCACCAGAGCTGTTGCCAAAGAATTTATTGTTCATTTCTCTACCAAAAACCACCTCCAAAGTCGTTTTAGAGAATTTGGCAGTACGTCCAACCGGCATCAACAGCAGACCACGTGTAACCACGCCAGCCCAGTATCTCCACATCCGGCTTATTCACCTGCGGGATCATCGGAGACCAGCCACCCAGACAGCTGATGAAAATGAGTAGTAGTTCTGTCGGCTCCCCAGTGAGTGGCCCTGGCTCCCAAGTGGGTGGGGCCTATGCCCTCCCAGGCCCACCAATGGCTGCGCCCCTGCCCAGTTGGGAAATCTATCGATTAGGCCCCAATTTATTTATTTAAATTGACAGATTTACTTATATGAACTGTAACTATGAACTGCAAACAAACACTCAAACTGGACAGTTTAATCTCAATCTCTTCATTCAAATAATTAATCATGGACACTCTTACTGACAGTTGTGGCTGCTTTGTGTGAGCTAACATATGGAATTGTTATAACGGTCACAGCAAGGATAATTTAGCTATTTGATTTTACATTTTAAGACCCCTTAAGGCAGGGGTGTCAAACTCATTCCACGGAGGGCCTAGTGTCTGCAGGTTTTTGGTTTTTCCTTTCAATAAAGCCCTAGACAACCAGGTGTGGGGAGTTCCTAACTAATTAGTGATGTTAATTCATCAATCAAGTACAAGGGAGGAGCGAAAACCCGCAGACACTCGGCCCCCCGTGGAATGAGTTTGACACCTGTGCCTTAAGGTATATTTACAAAAAAACATCTTTACACAAATGATTTGATGAAACATTGAATTTGGCCTTACTGCTATAAGCCCACAGAAACGTACTGAATAAAATATTCACTAAATGGAACATTTAGTTTTTCTGGAGTGTCTGTCTTTTATCTTTTTAAGACTGATTCTTCGAGATGTCTCATGGTCTGACAAACACCGCTGTTGCTCTGCCAGCTTTCACCGCAGATGCGGAAGGGCGACATTGGTGGATGCAGTAGATTGCGACACGTCCAATGAAAATTTTTTAAATAATAATGTTCTCTCTAGATTAAACAGACAGATTTGATGGGGAAGCGTGTGAAAAGCACAGCGGCCATTTTGAGTGCATAGGGTTACAGACTACAACTGCAAAGTTTTTTAGGACATTCAATTGACTGTTTAATAGATTAATACATGACTACTAGCAGTGAGTATTATATGTAGTGTTAGCGATCTAGCTCATGTGTTCTGAGTTCTCACTTCCTTGTGGTGAATTAGACCCCTATGATATTAGTGCACAAAGATTTAGGCAAATTCATCTCTATTGCACAACAAAATTGAGAAGGCCTATTTCAAAAGAAAAAATATAACAATACCCTATTGGTCACAATACATGACAATCACTGGATTAGGTTGCACATCGAATGATCTTGAATCATGCATTTCTGCTTGGACGTGTTCGATGAAACTACTTACTTCTCGAATAGCCTTCCATCTCAGAAATCTACGACACAATCTGAAGCACTGTGAATGACTTCAGGTATAATAATTTAAAGTATAATCTATTGTGTGACGCTGCGGGGAAAAATTGGGCTGGTGCCACCAACTGAGAAAAAAAATGTAATCTGGAGCCCAGTCAAGGGGTGTGATGTTCTATCTGCTGCTGAGTAATGTGTTCTTCTGCCAATGTTATGCAGAAAAATATGTTGGTAGGACAAGGCCATGTATGTTCGTGCACATGGAAGTCAGTGATTTAGGTGACTAAAAATGGCCCATTATTTTCATAACTAGACAAAATCATTGCTCAAATGACAAAAATATGACTTCATTATATTTTTGTCAAAATAACAAAAACTAGACTACATAAAATACAAAAGCGTCACGAAAATGAACACTGGCCCCGCACCTTCTAAACCCTTTGAGTACTGATAGCATATGCTACCCTTTACACCACTTAAGGTATTGCAAAAGGGCTGCGAATTATAGCCTTATTTCATCAGAAATTTCAACAAAGAATAACTACTCAAAGGGTTAACCAGCCACCGACTCAATATAAGACGCCATTTTGTAATGTAATTCAATGGTCAATTCAGTACAAGGCGAGAGAACTGAAAGAACCGAAATGACACACCACAGACGCGAATCACCCTCCCAGTTACCTGTTTCATTTGGCCCTCGGACACGCCGCCTCGGTAGTAGATGATGCGTGTGGGCTTGAAGCGTGTGGACTTGTAGAACTGGATGAGCAGCTCGCGCACCATGTTGGTCAGGTCCTGGATGACCTCCTGGCTGTACAGCTGCTCCTGGGACAGGTCCTGGCGCGACGTCTGCACGCGCACCGTGGCACAGTAGCGGCTGGGGTGGCCGTCCATGCTGCCCACCACCGCCGCGATGGAGGGCTTCTTGCCGTCGCCGGCTGGAGGGTGAGTGACGTCTGCCCCCAGGAAGATGACGGGTTGCTGGAACACAGAGGGTCTGGGGAGAAGATGTTTTATTATTATTTATTTTTTTAATGGGCAGAGATGGCAAATAAAATAAACGTACAGAGTTTATGGCGCGTGAGTGTACGCGTGTTGCTTTGCTCTCAGAGAAGAGGTGTAGGTCTTTGACACAATACATTTGATTGACATGTCATGAGGTAATTGTAAGTTTTGTGGGTGTATAGTGCCTTCATTGATGACAAAGCAGTGGTTTTTTTTTATTCCCAGTTTTACTGCATCTGTGTTGCCTGCAGGCAATTTCGTCAAAGCCATGAAGGCTTGGAAGACCATCGTGAGAACATCTGTGAGGGTCAACAGTGAGGGTCAACCTGAGTTAATGAGTGAGTGTGTGTTGTCACCTCTGATGGGGCACCAGGACGTTGTTGATGCCCCCCAGCTTGGCGTTGATCTTGAGGCAGAGGTTGGAGAGGGTCTGGGGGGACGTCTTCACCACGTTCTTCACCTGGACACACTGAGTGGCCATGCCCAGGAGGGTGTCTCCTACCCGCTTCACCTCCGCTGTGGTACCAGGGACACAGAATAATAATGTAGAGCTAATATTCTCAAATGAAAAGTGAAAAGAGTAGTTAGTTTGCCCTTTCAACAAAATATATTTCCCAAACAAAGAGGTATGAAAATGATTCTTACCGTAGACAGGGGTTTTTCCAGGCAGGATGACCACGATGAGCTGCAGTCCCACATAGGACAGCTTGAGGTGTTTGAACATGGGTTCCACACTGTCCGCTCCCTGGGCGTATTTACAGAAACACGGCTGGCCCTGGATGGGCATCCCCGCGTCCTTCGAGATCTTCCTCAGTTGGTCTGTGAAGCTCCTAGAAAACCCATGAACAAACCTTTAGGGACTGTAGTCTAGAGAAAGAAAAGTGCATTCAAACTGTTGAACAATAAGTTAAAGTTTTGTGGTCCAAATCCTAACTTAAGATACATTTGCTCAACTAGTTTGCGTACATCATCGAGAGATGTGAATCATTTTTGAGATAAGCCCACAGATCTCAAGTTTGGATTTGGCCCTAAAATGAGTAATGGTCACCACACAGACTAAGGAGGGCTATGGGGATTTTTGGGTGGAGTGGTGCGTCTACCAAGGTTGACGGGCAGATGACTCACTTGAGCAGGTCCTCTCTACACTGTTTCTGTGGGGCGAAGCAGGCCACGGCCCACACCTTGATCTCTATCCCGGCGTAGAACTGCTTCCCCCGCATGTCCCACACGCCCTGGTTGGGCGTGGCCACTGTCTTATTCTGCGGAGAGAGTCCCTACGCTCTTAGTGAACCCCCCGGTTTAACCAGCCGACACAGCAAATACAACTCCCCAGCCCGCACCACACACACACACACACGTTGGGGGTAGAATTTGCCACATACCACTGATACAGCGACAGATCATTTTACATGTGTGTCTAAATGGGGGTGATTAGGATTGGGAGGGTAGGAGAATCTGACCCTAGATCTGTGGTCCGAAGGGAACTATCGTATGCTCCTATTACACACTATCCCATAGCAAGTAGCCTATAGGTAAGACAGCACCAGAAGCTTATTAAACAGGGCAGAACATTCATGTATAGAATAGACATGACCGTCATAGTTACGATTGTACAATACAAGATAAGCCCAGAATTGTCCAATCCACAGGTGAGCAACTACTTTACAATGCAGGCTTCCACCCATCCAGTTCTAAACATATTTTGCTGATACACACTTAGGTGCCATGTGTTATTCATTTATCACAACTTAAGCAATAAGGCACGAGGGGGTGTGGTGTATAGCCAATATACCACAGCTGAGGGCTGTTATTACGCACGACACATCGCGGAGTGCCTGGACACAGCCCTTAGCCGTGGTATATTGGCCATACACCACAAACCCCTGAGGTGCCTTATTGCTATTATAAACTGGTTACCAAAGTAATTACAACCGTATAAATACATGTTGTCATACCCATGGTATACCATGGCTGTCAGCCAATCAGCATTCAGGGCCTGAACCACCCAGTTTATAATAAAAGCACATACAGTACCAGTCAAAAGTTAGGACACCTAGTCATTCAAGGGTTTTGTCATTTTTACTATTTTCTACTTTGTAGAATTATAGTGAAGACATCAAAACTATGAAATAACGCATGAAATCATGTAGTAACCAAAATGTTAAATTAAAATATATTTTGATTTGTAGCCACCCATTGCCTTTGACAGCTTTGCACTCTTGGCATTCTCTCAACCAGCTTCATGAGGAATGCTTTTCCAACCGTCTTGAAGGAGTTCCCACATATTCTGAGCACTTGTTGTCTGCTTTTCCTTCACTCAGCAGTCCATCTCATGGCATATCACTGCAGAATGCTGTGGTAGCCATGCTGGTTAAGTGTGCCTTCAACTAAATAAGTCACTGACAGTGTCCCCAGCAAAGCACCACCATAGCATCACACCCCCTCCTCCATGCTTCACAGTGGGAACCACATGCAGAGATCATCCGCTCATCTACTCTGCGTCTCACAAAGACATGGCGTTTGGAACCAACAATCTCAATTTAGGACTCAGACCAAAAGGACAAATTTCCACCGGTCTAATGTCCATTGCTCGTGTTTCTTGGCCCAAGCAAGTCTCTTCGTCTTACTGGTGTCCTTTAGTAGTGGTTTCTTTGCAGCAATTTCACCATGAAGGCCTGATTCACGCAGTCTCCTCTTAACAGTTGATGTTGAGATGTGTCTGTTACTTGAACTCGGTGAAGCATTTATTTGGGCTGGTAATTCTAATAAACATATCCTCTGCAGCAGAGGTAACTCTGGGTCTTCCTTTCCTGTGCCGGTCCTCATGAGAGCCAGTTTCATCATAGCGCTAGATGGTTTTTGCGACTGCACTTTCAAAGTTCTTGAAATGTTCCGTATTGACTGACCTTCATGTCTTAAAGTGATGGACTGTTGTTCCTCTTTGCTCATTTGAGCTGTTCTTGCCATAATATGGACTTGGTATTTGACCAAATAGGGCCATCTTCTGTATACCACCCCTACCTTGTCACAACACAACTGATTGGCTCAAACGCATTAAAGGAAAGAATTTCCACAAATTAACAAGGCACACTTGTTAATTGAAATGCATTCCAGATGACTACCTCATGAAGCTGATTGGGAGAATGCCAAGAATGTGAAAAGCTGTCAAAGGCAGAGGGTGGCTACTTTGAAGAAACAAATATAAAATATATTTTGATTTGTTTAAAACATGATTCCATGTGTTATTTAAGAGTTTTGATGTCTTCACTATTATTTTACAATGTAGAAAATAGTACAAATAAAAGAAAAACCTTGGAATGAGAAGGTTTACAAACTTTTGACTGTTACTGTATATCAGGATCTGTATCCACAAAGCGTCTCAGAGTAAGAGTGCCACTGCTGATCTAGGACCAGTTTTTCTTTTCAGTTCATAATGAATAATAAGATTGTATGGACAGATCCTAGACCAGCACTCCCAAACCCGAGATGCTTTGTGGATACAGGTCCAGATATTATCAGATCATTCTAGCTATGAATAGAAGTACCTCCAGTGTTCAGGGCCCATAGCGTCTACTTACATTTTGCATTGTGTCGAGTTAGCTACCCTCTCTTGTAACAATTGGGCAACCATATTGTATTCTCCAGCAAGCTATACATGTACTAATGTGCAATTCAAGAAAGAAAAAGCCCTGAAAACTGGGGTGCTGATCCAGCATGGAGTCACATATACATCAGATTGTGATTACACTGAATACTAATACAGTCATGCATGTTTAGTTCTCTGTGTGAAGTTCATTTAAAGTTTGGCCTATGTGATTGAATTGTTGCATCTACATAAACAATGTTAACGCACAGTAACCAAAAACCTGATCTAATTTACATATTCAGACAGCGTTTTCGGCAAATATGCAGCAAACGGTAGAATGTTCGCCACAAATTTACCAGAATTATTTGCCAGAAGTTCACACGTCGCCGCAACAGTTTGCCACAAAACTAATTTGCATGTGAAAATAGGGTCTTGCAGCACATTTGAGGCAAATTTGCCAAACGTTTGCAACAACTGTTTGCTAGAAGCCTGTTTTTTTGTTAAGAGTTATTTTATTTAATTCAAATGTGCTGTGTGGCATGAAGTCTCATCCTCCTCCCCTTGGTTAATCCACTCATCCTTTTCATTCACACACACAGACACGAACACCAATAGCCCGTCCCTCCCGTGATTGGCCCAGCCCTAGTACTCACCCTGCCACAGTCCCGCCCAGTGTCGGTACTAACCCGGCCACCATACTGCAGCATGGGTGCTGGGAGGACTCGGCCCGTCACCTCGGTCATGTCGTTGTGCACCACGATTCCGAACTCCTTCAGGTAAGGGTCAGGACCACCCACCATGCTGTTGCTTTTGACCTGGGGAGGACGAAGAGAGAGAGGTTGGTGTGAAAAGGAGGAAAACGGGTTAGGCAAGCAGAGAACACATGGATTTCCTGCTAGTGTCTAGAGCATTTGCGACCCGTTCCAGGAAGCTAGCCGTATGTCGCACGTCACTACTTCACATTTGAACGGAAAAAAAATGATTTAAAAACATTTTTGGGACAAGAGTGCCATCTGGACAATATGAACTTTCATGTGCCTTAATAAAAAACTTTATTAAGGTTTTGGGGGGAAATTGAATATTCAGAGTAGAGAAACCATATGACGCCAGGCAAGAGATGTGTACTGAGGTTGGCGTTTCAAGACTGGGGACCATTTCTGGACCACCACACATCTTTAGAAAACAGTAAAACTGACATGGCAAACACTCAAAAGACCCAACAGGGCATTTTCCTTGCAAAAACCTCACGGCTGCCTCAGCCTACGGCTGCCTCAGCCTACGGCTGCCTCAGCCTACGGCTCTGCACTTCCTGTGTTGCAGTTCACACTTGCACCACTGAGGGAGGAGCAATGACTCACCAGTCGGCTGATCTCTTCCTGCCTGTCGGGTGCAGAACGTGCTGTAGCTTTGATCATGGTGGAAGTCTGGTTGTCTGTCAGCTTCTTGATGCAGCGCTGCCCGGCCACAATGTTACAAACCTGTATGCGGACAGAGAATAGTTAGTTACTGAATAACGCTGTACTCAAGTAATGGAGAAACATGAAAAGGATTGTTTCTTATGGGACAGGTACTCGTTTCTGTCCATTTGGTGCCTAATGAACTGCAGTAAACTGGAAACTAAAGTCTGACCATGCCTACGTCCCAAACCTTTCAACAATGCATAGGTGCACTGAGTGCATCAGTGATGCCTTCAGGCAATTTCGTCAAAGCCACGAACGCTTGGAAGACCACCGTGAGAGAAACTTGCAGCGATATCTTGAGTGCACTCTATACATACAGTAGGAGTTAATTTGAGGTGTGTGTGTGTGTGTGTGTGTGTGTGTGTCTTTTAGAGCCACCCTCTCACCTCCAGGGGTAGGTAGGTGTGCTTCTGTTCCTGCCCCACTTGTAGGCAGGGCAGGTGGGGGTATTTGAGCTGTAGGCTGTACTTCTGCTTGAAGTACTGAGCCACTGTACACTCCATGGCCTGGCCATTCTCCAGCTGTAAGGGGAACCTGAGCAACAGGCAGACAAGAACATAATACAGTGGGGAGAACAAGTATTTGATATACTGCCGATTTTGCAGGTTTTCCTACTTACAAAGCATGTAGAGGTCTGTCATTTTTATCATAGGTACACTTCAACTGTGAGAGACGGAATCTAAAACAAAAATCCAGAAAATCACATTGTATGATTTTTAAGTAATTAATTTGCATTTTATTGCATGACATAAGTATTTGATACATCAGAAAAGCAGAACTTAATATTTGGTACAGAAACCTTTGTTTGCAATTACAGAGATCATACGTTTCCTGTAGTTCTTGACCAGGTTTGCACACACTGCAGCAGGGATTTTGGCCCAGCCACGACCCATCTTCAATGCTCTTACTGAGGCAAGGAAGTTGTTGGCCAAGATCTCGCGATACATGTCCCCATCCATCCTCCCCTCAATACGGTGCAGTCGTCCTGTCCCCTTTGCAGAAAAGCATCCCCAAAGAATGATGTTTCCACCTCCATGCTTCACGGTTGGGATGGTGTTCTTGGGGTTGTACTCATCCTTCTTCTTCCTCCAAACACGGCGAGTGGAGTTTAGACCAAAAAGCTCTATTTTTGTCTCATCAGACCACATGACCTTCTCCCATTCCTCCTCTGGATCATCCAGATTGTCATTGGCAAACTTCAGACGGGCCTGGACATGCGCTGGCTTAAGCAGGGGGACCTTGCGTGCGCTGCAGGATTTTAATCCATGACGGCGTAGTGTGTTACTAATGGTTTTCTTTGAGACTGTGGTCCCAGCTCTCTTCAGGTCATTGACCAGGTCTTGCCGTGTAGTTCTGGGCTGATCCCTCACCTTCCTCATGATCATTGATGCCCCACAAGGTGAGATCTTGCATGGAGCCCCAGACCGAGGGTGATTGACCGTCATCTTGAACTTCTTCCATTTCCTAATAATTGCGCCAACAGTTGTTGCCTTCTCACCAAGCTGCTTGCCTATTGTCCTGTAGCCCATCCCAGCCTTCTGCAGGTCTACAATTTTATCCCTGATGTCCTTACACAGCTCTCTGGTCTTGGCCATTGTGGAAAGGTTGGAGTCTGTTTGATTGAGGGTGTGGACAGGTGTCTTTTATACAGGTAATGAGTTCAAACAGGTGCAGTTAATACAGGTAATGAGTGGCGAACAGGAGGGCTTCTTAAAGAAAAACTAACAGGTCTGTGAGAGCCGGAAATCTTACTGGTTGGTAGGTGATCAAATACTTATGTCATGCAATAAAATGCAAATTAAATACTTAAAAATCATACAATGTGATTTTCTGGATTTTTGTTTTAGATTCCGTCTCTCACAGTTGAAGTGTACCTATGATAAAAATTACAGACCTCTACATGCTTTGTAAGTAGGAAAACCTGCAAAATCGGCAGTGTATCAAATACTTGTTCTCCCCACTGTACATACTAATACATTGTATTAATAAACCAAAAGAGAAAACCAAAAGGAAAGAGCAATGCATCTCGCCTTGGGTTTTGCATCAAGAGAAACGTCACGTAGGAGGGCTAGGGCCGCAGGGACACGTGAAAGACGCTAACTGGAATGTGTAGCGACTAGTGCAGCACTTACGTTTGGTGGCTGGCGGGGCGGCGAGTGACATTGCACACGCGATACTTCCTCTTCATCTGACCACAGTGGGTGACCTCGACTTTCAGACCTGAGAGCGAAAAACATACGCATAGAAACACCCAGAAGAGCACATCAAAATACGACCACAGAGGAAGACGGGGAGTATAACGAGGAGTTTGAAAAGACATTTAAGCATCATTGAAAATCTAGACAGTTGGCGAGTCACTCCATCTGAGTGTCAAAATGGCCTAACTCGAACTTACTATTGCTGTGCATAACTCAAACCCATTCACAGCAATGCATGATTTACACAAAAGTTAAAGTTAGTCAAACACGCATATCTCACGTTAGGATTCAGCCCATAGTGCAGATTATGGGTGTACAACACGGATGGTTATCAAATCCATCTCAATTCATATCCATTGAAATTCCAAGTCAAGAGATAAGTTATAAAAGGGTCTTTTATTTTTAGTAAAGATTCTTCACAATTCTTAAGCTTCCTGAATTGGAATGGACTTGACACGCGACCCTGAGGTACACTACAATTGTCTGGGTGGGTGGATGCTGTCTAATAAGGTGTGGTGCACCTCCAAAATGTCACCCTATTCCCTATGTAGGGCACTACTTTTGACCAGGGCAAATAAGTAGTGCATTATATAGTGAATAGACTGCTTGGTTGTTTAGCAACAAAACCGATGCGTGCGCAACTATGGGGCAAAACAGACGAGGTTGGCTTAGACTGTTGACAACATTAAATCTAGTTTACGTCTCCCAATATTTATTGAAAACAAACTTACATTTGCACAATGAGCACTTGTCTCAAATACATCGTTACAGCTGTTTAATAGCTAGCGAACTTTTGCCATATTTGCATAGACGTGACATCAGTCAAAACAAGACATTGTGTATCAAGAAAAATATAAAAAACTAGCTGAAACGAGACACCTACAATACCCCACATGGCCGCTTCCTGTCATTGTAGCTAGCTATCTGGCCATCCAGAATCACAACAACACAGAGCCTTCTGCCCCATTGAAGCGTGCGCACAGTTTGTGACGTTGTCAGCTAACACGTCTATAGGGTGCCATTTCAGATGCAGACTTGGTGTGTAGAAACATGGTAAAAACATTGGTCTGACCTGCAGGTCCCCACCCACCTCGGATCTCCTTGGTGAACTTGACGCGCTGGGAGTCGGTGAGTGGCTTGGTCTGCTCGTTGATGTTCTGGATGTCGAGCACCTCGCACATGAACTCGATCACGGGCTGGGCACGGTAGAAAGCAGTGGCGGAGACTGTTGGGGTCAAAGAAAATGTAGGGTTCATGACCAAAGAAACCCTAAATCTATGTTATATTACCCCAACACAAATGTAAAAGCACACACAGCCTGGGATTTTTTTATTTTGTATCTACACAAAAGTTACAGTAAGAAATTGACTACTGCGCTTACCATCGATGTTGAGCATCATGTTCCACATGGCAGGCCGGACCGACTGATGGAAGCCGAACCACACCTCCCTGCCTCCGCCCAGGGGGTGGTAGTAACCCTCCGGAGGGGAGAAGAAGGAGCGCCCCACTGGAGTGTACCTGGAAACAGCCACATGGACAGTCCGTGTAAATGCCAGACAAGATCATTCTGTGAGAGATCACTCTCTATGACACAACGTAAGTTCCCTCGGGGGAAAAAAAAAACGTCTCACTTTTGTTCTTATGGAATAACTCAATAGGCAGAGTTACTTGTTTGGTCGTTTTGTATGGGAACAGGCCATAGTTATTCACTGTCTATATAGGCAAGGCTATTTGATATAGGATACCAAGCAGTAACAATGCCATGAACAACAACTGATATTATGATAAAGAGATGTTATGGGGCCATGTTATTAAAGCCATGTACCTAATGCCTAGGGCTATGGCGGTCATGACATTTTGTCAACCGGTTGTTGTCATGCAAAAGACTGTCGATCTCACGGTAACTGCCCGTTAATTAACAGACACGTTTGACATCTCCAAGCATACAAGCCGCTGATGCGCGCCTTCGGAACATCTAACATTTTTAAAAAGTTGAATAAATCAATTACAATACACAAATCACAATCCATAATTTACACTGAACAAAAATATAAATGCAGCATGAAACAATTTAAGATTTTACTGCGTTATAGTTCATATAACGAAATCAGTCAATTGAAATACATTCATTAGGCCCTAATCTATGGATTTCACATGACTGGGAATACAGATATGAATCTGTCGGGATGGATCAGAAAAGCATTCCATATCGGATGTGACCACCATTTGCCTCATGCAGTGTGACATCTCCTTCGCATAGAGTTGATCAGGCTGTTGATTGTGCCCTGTGGCATGGTTGTCCCACCCCTCTTCAATGGCTGTGTCAAGTTGCTAGATATCGGCGGGAACGTGAACACGCTGTTCAGCACGTTGATCCAGAGCATCCCAAACATGCTCAATGGGTGACATAGGGTGACATTCACGGTATCTCTGTACATTCAAATTGTCATCGATAAAAGGCTATTGTTCATTGTCCATAGTTTATGCCTGCCCATACCATAACCCCACCACCTCCATGGGGCACTATGTTCACAACGTTGACATGAGCAAACTGCTCACCCACACGACGTCATCTGCCCGGTACAGTTGAAACCGGGATTCATCCGTGAAGAGCACACTTCTCCAGCGTGCCAGTGGCCATTGAAGGGGAGCATTTGCCCACTGAAGACAGTTACAAGGTTGAACTACAGTCAAGACCCTGGTGAGGACTACGAGCTTGCAGATGAGCTTCCCTGAGACGGTTTCTGACAATTTGTGCAGAAATTCTTCAGTTGTGCAAACCCACAGTTTCATCAGCTGTCTGGGTGGCTGGTCTCAGACGATGCAGCAGGTGAAGAAGCCGGATGTGGAGGTCCTGGGCTGGCGTGGTTACAAGTGGTCTGCTGTTGTGAGGCCGCTTGATGAACTACCAAATTCTCTATTAACGACATTGGAGACTGCTTATGAGAGAGAAATGAACACTAAATTGTCTGGCAAAAGTACTGGTGGACATTCCTACAGTCAGTATGCCAATTGCACAATCCCTCAAAACGTGAGACATCTGTGGCATTGTGTAGTGTGGCATAACTTCACATTTTAAAGGGGCCTTTTATTTCCCCCCAGCACAAGGTGCACCTGTGTAATGATCCTGCTGTTTAATCAGCTTCTTGATATGCCACACCTGTCAGTTGGACAGATTATCTTGGCAAAGGAGAAATGCTCACAAACAGGGATGTAAACAAATGTGCACAACATTTTAGAGAAATAAGCTTTGTGTGTGACTGGAACATTTCTGGGATCTTATTTCAGCTCATGAAACATTGGACAAACACATCACATGTTGCGTTTATATTTTTGCTCTGTATATTTTAGGCAGGTCAAAAGAAACATGATTTGAAGAAAATATGTTTTCAGATGAACAGAATGAGTTGCTATCTGGCTATGCGCCATGCCTTAGGCTGTAGGCTTGTTCATTTAGCAGACAAGATATGATTAAGTCCCGTGCCATTATCTTATGATTTTATAAGAATATAACTGAACTGAATAAAATAGGAAGGACGCTTTTCACCATTCCGGAGCGAGTGTGCATATCAAGTGGCTATGTTGAGCATAAAAGTGATCATTTGAAACAGGTCCTACACACTAGGATTTAGAGTTATTTGGCAACTTTAATTGTGAATGATACAAACCTTGGAATGACTTAGAAATCAGAGATATGGGCAGCATGATGCAATGATAGGCTATTGATGACTTGAGAAAGTACCAAAAAAGCTTGCCCAACGCATCACCGGGGGCAAACGACCTGCCCTCCAGGACACCTACGGCACCCGATGTCACAGGAAGGTCAAAAAGATCATCAAGGACAACAACCACCTGAGCCACTGCCTGTTCACCCCACTATCATCCAGAAACCTCTTTAAGGAATACCTAGGATATGATAAAGTAATCCTTCTAACCCCCCACCCCCCCCCCTTAAAAGAGTTAGATGCACTATTGTAAAGTGGTTGTTCCACTGGATATCATAAGGTGAATGCACCAATTTGTAAGTCGCTCTGGATAAGAGCGTCTGCTAAATGACTTAAATGTAAATGTAATGTAATGAAAGCAAGGTCAGTACAGGTGCATCAAAGCTGGGACCGAGAGACTGAAAAACAGCTTCTATCTCAAGGCCATCAGACTTTTAAATAGCCATCACTATCACATAAGAGGCTGCTGCCCTATATACAGACTAAAAATCACTGGCCACTTTAATAAATGGAACACTAGCCACTAATGTTTACATATTTTGCTTTACTCATCTCACATGTATAATTTGTATTCTATTCTACTGTATTTTAGTCTATGCCGCTCCGACATTGCTCGTCCAAATATTTATATATTCCTAATTCCATTCCTTTACGTTTGTGTGTGTTGTGAAATTGTTAGATATGGCTTGTTAGATATTACTGCACTGTTGGAGCTAGAAACACACGCATTTCGCAACACCCGCTAAACACGTGTATGTGACCAATAAAATGTGATTTCATGTCATCCTTATGCACTCGAATGGAGGCCACTTTCCCACCCGTTTGTTTTTCACTCATGTGGGGTAGGCTACTCCGGTTATTTCACTCTCTCACTGCAAGACAGGTGATATTCCACCCAAACTCTGTATGCCACGGGCTCTCCAATCCTATTCCTGCAGCTACCCAGTGCATACTTTGGGAAACCAAGTGAAATCGGTTGCGGAAAATGAATAGTAACATGTTTCCAGAACGAAACAGGTTTCATTAAACGGTTGACAGCTCCTCTCTATGCGCGCTTAAGAAAGCAATGAAGGAGAGAGGGGAGTAGATTGAAATGCACAGTGGTGAGATATTCTGTTGCTAAAGGGAATGTGTCAGTCAATGAATTATGCAAATATAAAAAATGCCTTAGTAGGCTATTCAAAATCAAATACAAAGTCACTAATTGAAGGCTAACTCTGAATTTACTTAATTTTGGCGTACAGGCTAGACCAATTATGTACCCAAGACATTTTTGTATGTTTTCCTGCCCTGCGTAATATGCGGGACGCTGTGTGTTGTATAAATAGCACAATCATTTTAATTGGTCTCTCTCACACACACACAAACTCAGCAAAAAAATAAACTTCCCGTTTTCAGGACCTGGTCTTTCAAAGATATTTGGATTTTTACGAATTAACTTCACAGACCTTCATTGTAAAGGGTTTAAACACTGGTTTCCCATGCTTGTTCAATGAACCATAAACAATGAATGAACATGCACCTGTGGAACGGTCGTTAAGACACTAACAGCTTACAGACGATAGGCAATTAAGGTCACAGTTATGAAAACTTAGGACACCAAAGAGGCCTTTCTACTGACTCTGGAAAACACCAAAAGAAAGATGCCCAGGGTCCCTGCTCATCTGCGTGAACGTGCTTTAGGCATGCTGCAAGGAAGGCATGAGGACTGCAGATGTGGCCAGGGAAATAAATTGCAATGTCCGTACAGTGAGACGCCGCTACAGGGAGACAGGACGGACAGCTGATCGTCCTCGCAGTGGCAGACCACGTGTAACACCTGCACAGGATCGGTACATCTGAACATCACACCTGCGGGACAGGTACAGGATGGCAACAACAACTGCCTGTTGTAAGTAGAGGTTGACCGATTAATCGCAATGGCCGATTAATTTGGGGCGATTTCAAGTTTTCATAATCGGTAATCGGCATTTTTGGACACCGATTATGGCCATTTACATTGCACTCCACGAGGAGACTGCGTGGCAGGCTGACTACCTGTTATGCGAGTGCAGCAAGGACCCAAGGTAAGGTGCTAGCTAGCATTAAACTTATCTTATAAAAAAACAATCAATCTTAACATAAATCACTAGTTAACTACACATGGTTGATGATATTACTAGTTTATCTAGCTTGTCCTGCGTTGCATATAATCGATGCGTGGCCTGTTCATTTACCATTGAATCACAGCCTACTTCGCCAAACGGGTGATTTTACAAGCGCATTCCTGAAAAAAGCACTGTCGTTGCACCAATGTGTACCTAACCATGAACATCAATGCCTTTCTTAAAATCAATACACAAGTATATATTTTTAAACCTGCATATTTAGTTAATATTTCCTTCTAACATGAATTTCTTATAACTAGGGAAATTGTGTCATTTCTCTTGCGTTCCGTGCAAGCAGTCAGGGTATATTCAGCAGTTTGGGCCGCCTGGCTCATTGCGAACTGTGTGAAGTCCATTTATTCCTAGCAAAGACCTTAATTAATTTGCCAGATTTGTACATAATTATGACATAACATTGAAGGTTGTGCAATGTAACAGCAATATTTAGACTTAGGGATGCCACCCGTTAGATAAAACACGGAACGGTTCCGTATTTCACTGAAAGATTAAACGTTTTGTTTTCTAAATGATAGTTTCCGGATTTGACCATATTAATGACCGAAGGCTCGTATTTCTGTGCGTTATTATAATTAAGTCTATGATTTGATAGAGCAGTCTGACTGAGCGGTGGTAGGCAGCAGGCTCGTAAGCATTCATTCAAACGTTTGCCAGCAGCTCTTCACAATGCTTCAAGCATTGCGCTGTTTATGACTTCAAGCCTATCAACTCTCGAGATTAGGCTGGCAATACTAATGTACCTATTAGAACATCCAATAGTCAAAGGTATATGAAATACAAATGGTATAGAGAGACTCATGTTAAAAGGAACCACCAGCTTTCATATGTTCTGAGCAAGGAACTTAAACGTTAGCTTTTTTACATGGCACATATTGCACTTTTACTTTCTTCTCCAACACTTTGTTTTTGCATTATTTAAACCAAATTGAACATGTTTCATTTTATATTTGAGACTAAATTAAAATAAAAATGTTCATTCAGTATTGTTGTAATTGTCATTATTACAAGAAAAAATATATTATAATAAATTAATAAATAACAGGCAGATTAATCGGTATCAGCTTTTTTTGGTCCTCCAATAATCAGTATCGGCGTTGAAAAATCATAATCGGTCGACCTCTAGTTGTAAGGCAACAGACATCACCGGCAACAACATTGCCTATGGGCACAAACCCACCGTCGCTGGACCAGACAGGACTGGCAAAATGTGCTCTTCACTGACGAGACGCGGTTTTGTCTCACCAGGGATGATGGTCAGATTCACGTTTATCGTCAAAGGAATGAGCGTTACACCGAGGCCTGTACTCTGGAGCGGGATCGATGTGGAGGGTCCGTCATGGTCTGGGGCGGTGTGTCACAGCATCATCGGACTGAGCTTGTCATTGCAGGCAATCTCAACGCTGTGAGTTACAGGGAAGACATCCTCTTCCCTCATGTGGTACCCTTCCTGTAGGCTCATCCTGACATGACCCTCTAGCATGACAATGCCACCACGCACAGAACGAGTAGTATGACTGATTTCCTGCAAGACAGGAATGTCAGTGTTCTGCCATGGCCAGCGAAGAGCCCAGATCTCAATCCCATTGAGCACATCTGGGACCTGTTGGATCGGTGGGTGAGGGCTAGGACCATTCTCCCCCCAGAAATGTCCAGGAACTTGCAGGTGCCTTGGTGGAAGAGTGGGGTAACATCTCACAGCAAGAACTGGCAAATCTGGTGCAGTCCATGAGGAGGAGATGCACTGCAGTACTTAATGCAGCTAGCTGGTGGCCACACCAGATACTGACTGTTACTTTTGATTGTTCAGGGACACATTATTCCATTTCTGTTAGTCACATGTCTGTGGAACTTGTTCAGTTTATGTATCTTATGTTCATACAAATATTTACACATGTTAAGTTTGCTGAAAATAAACAGTTGACAGTGAGAGGACGTTTCTTTTAATGCTGAGTATATATATATATATATATATATATACATATATATATATATATATACACACACACTGCTTAAAAAAATAAAGGGAACACTTAAACAACACAATGTAACTCCAAGTCAATCAGACTTCTGTGAAATCAAACTGTCCACTTAGGAAGCAACACTGATTGACAATAAATGTCACATGCTGTTGTGCAAATGGAATAGACAACAGGTGGAAATTATAGGCAATTAGCAAGACACCCCCAATAAAGGAGTGGTTCTGCAGGTGGTGACCACAGACCACTTCTCAGTTCCTATGCTTCCTGGCTGATGTTTTGGTCACTTTTGAATGCTGGCGGTGCTTTCACTCTAGTGGTAGCATGAGACGGAGTCTACAACCCACACAAGTGGCTCAGGTAGTGCAGCTCATCCAGGATGGCACATCAATGCGAGCTGTGGCAAGAAGGTTTGCTGTGTCTGTCAGCGTAGTGTCCAGAGCATGGAGTCGCTACCAGGAGACAGGCCAGTACATCAGGAGACGTGGAGGAGGCCGTAGGAGGGCAACAACCCAGCAGCAGGACCGCTTCCTCCGCCTTTGTGCAAGGAGGACCAGGAGGAGCACTGCCAGAGCCCTGCAAAATGACCTCCAGCAGGCCACAAATGTGCATGTGTCTGCTCAAACGGTCAGAAACAGACTCCATGAGGGTGGTATGAGGGCCCGACGTCCACAGGTGGGGGTTGTGCTTACAGCCCAACACCGTGCAGGACGTTTGGCATTTGCCAGAGAACACCAAGATTGGCAAATTCGCCACTGGCGCCCTGTGCTCTTCACAGATGAAAGCAGGTTCACACTGAGCACATGTGACAGACGTGACAGAGTCTGGAGACGCCGTGGAGAATGTTCTGCTGCCTGCAACATCCTCCAGCATGACCGGTTTGGCGGTGGGTCAGTCATGGTGTGGGGTGGCATTTCTTTGGGGGGCCGCACAGCCCTCCATGTGCTCGCCAGAGGTAGCCTGACTGCCATTAGGTACCGAGATGAGATCCTCAGACCCCTTGTGAGACCATATGCTGGTGCGGTTGGCCCTGGGTTCCTCCTAATGCAAGACAATGCTAGACCTCATGTGGCTGGAGTGTGTCAGCAGTTCCTGCAAGAGGAAGGCATTGATGCTATGGACTGGCCCGCCCGTTCCCCAGACCTGAATCCAATTGAGCACATCTGGGACATCATGTCTCGCTCCATCCACCAACGCCACGTTGCACCACAGACTGTCCAGGAGTTGGCGGATGCTTTAGTCCAGGTCTGGGAGGAGATCCCTCAGGAGACCATCCGCCACCTCATCAGGAGCATGCCCAGGCGTTGTAGGGAGGTCATACAGGCACGTGGAAGCCACACACACTACTGAGCCTCATTTTGACTTGTTTTAAGGACATTACATCAAAGTTGGATCAGCCTGTAGTGTGGTTTTCCACTTTAAATTTTGAGTGTGACTCCAAATCCAGACCTCCATGGGTTGATAAATTTAATTTCCATTGATCATTTTTGTGTGATTTTGTTGTCAGCACATTCAACTATGTAAAGAAAAAAAGTATTTAATAAGAATATTTTATTCATTCAGATCTAGGATGTGTTATATTAGTGTTCCCTTTATTTTTTCGAGCAGTGTATATATATATATATACATGCATAATCTCTAATATGCGTATGGGTGTTTTTAATTAATCACCACACTGTCCATTTCATTGTGTTAGGCTTTGAAACATCCACAACCACCATGTTTACCACTCAGTTTCAACCTGTTGTTGAACTTCTTTCTTCATATTGATCAATCACAGTGAGCGGAGTTTTAAACGCACAATACTGTTTTGATGTGGTTGATGTTCTTTTCGATTTCATTTGCATTGATGTCAGAGTGGTTAGAGGGACAATGAGTACCAGGCCATTAGCGACCTGATGATCGTTAGCGAATTGGGTACTACCAACGCATGTCCAGAGTGCATAAGAGGAGAATAGCATGACTCAACGCTCACGTGGAATTTTACTGCACTCATGACTGCCAGTAATACAGCCACCGCAACAGCCCTACCAATGCCTAAGTTTAAATTAAGACAAAACACATTGTTTTCATACATTTTTCACATTATAGCCAATTTTGACTTTGTAGCTTGGCAAATGTACAGTGTGAGCCATGTTTACCTCATGGAAGGCAGGTGGCGGGTGATGACGTCCAGGGCCTGAACAGAGTCCTCGGGGACCTCGTTGTGGCCTGACAGAGCCTCCAGGAGCATCTGCAGGCTCACCACCGACACCCACTGCAGAGACACCTTGAACGTCTGATCTTTCCCCTCCCCCGGCAGAGTTACTTCCAGATCCACCTAGACAGGGAGAGGGCAGGGGGTTAGGGAATGGTTGAAAAGCAAGGAAAGCCACACACAAACACATTTGTGATACGCTTTAAACCACACTGAGTGTACAAAACATTAAGAACACTTGCTCTTTCCATGACAGACTGACCAGGTGCATCCAGGTGAAAGCTATGATCCCTTATTGATGTCACTTGTTAAATCCACTTCAAAATCAGTGTAGCTGAGGAGACAGGTTAAAGGATTTTTAAGCCTTGCGGGAAATTACCTATGAATTGTATATTTACAGTGCATTTGGAAAGTATTCAGACCCCTTGACTTCTCCCACATTGTTACGTTAACGCCTTATTCCAAAATGGGATTACATTGTTTTCTTTCCTAATCTACACAATACCCCATAATGACAAAGCAAAAACAGACAAAAAATGTTTGCAGATCATCTAAAGCTGTCAGGAAGGATGGGGAGTATCGCTGCATAGCTATTTTCAGGTCTCTCCAGAGATGTTCGATCGGGTTCAAGTCCAGGCTCTGACTGGGACACTCCACGACATTCAGAGACTTGTCCTGAAGCCACTCCCGTGTTGTCTTGACTGTGTGCTTAGGGTCACTGTCCTGTTGGAAGGTGAACCTTCGCCCCAATCTGAGGTCCTGAGCGCTCTGGAGCAGGTTTTCATCAAGGATCTCTCTGTACTTTGCTCCGTTCATCTTTCCCCTTGATCCTGACTAGTCTCCCAGTCGCTGCCACTGAAAAACATCCCCACAGCATGATGCCACCACCACCATGCTTCACCGTAGGGATGGTGCCAGGTTTCCTCCAGACGTGACACTTGGCATTCAGGCCAAAGAGTTCAATCTTGGTTTCCTCAGACCAGAGAATCTTTTTTCTCATGGTCTGAGAGTCCTTTAGGTGTCTTTTGGCAAACTCCAAGCGGGCTGTCATGTGCCTTTTGCTGAAGAGTGGCTTCCGTCTGGCCACTCTACCATAAATGCCTGATTGGTGGAGTGATGCAGAGATGGTTGTACTTCCGGAAGGTTCTCCCATCTCCACAGAGGAACTCTTCAGCGCTGTCAGACTGACCATCGTGTTCTTGGTCACCTCCCTGACCAAGGCCCTTCTCCCCTGATTGCTCAGTTTGGCCGGGCGGCCTGCTCTAGGAAGAGTCTTGGTGGTTCCAAACATCTTCCATTTAGGAATGATGGAGGCCACTGTGTTCTTGGGGACCTTCAATGCTGCAGACATTTTTTGGTACCCTTCCCCAGATCTGTGCCTCGACACAATCCTGTCTCAGAGCTCTACGGACAAATCCTTTGACATGCACTGTCAAATGTGGGACCTTACAGTGCATTCGGAAAGTATTCAGACCCCTTGTCTTTTTCTGCATTTTGTTACATTACAGCCTTATTATAGAGTAGATTAAATAATTGTTTTTCCTCATCAATCTACACACAATGTCCCATAATGACAAAGTGAAAACAGCTTCTTTTTTTCTTTTTTTTATTCAACAAAAACACCTTCACGTATTCAGACCATTTGCTATGAGACTCAAAATTTAGCTCAGGTGCATTCTGTTTCCATTCATCATTCTTGAAGTATTTCTACAACAGGCGGCAGGTAGCGTAGTGGTTAGGGCATTGGGCCAGTAACAAAAGGTTGCTAGATCGAATCCCCAAGCTGACAAGGTAAAAATCTGTAATTCTGCCCCTGAACAAGGCAGTTAACCCACTGTTCCTAGGCCGTTATTGTAAATAAGAATTTGTTCTTAACTGACTTGCCTAGTTAAAGGTTAAATAAATAAAAATAGAATTGGAGTCCACCTGTGGTAAATTCGACTGAACATGATTTGTTAAGGCACACACACCTGTCTATACATAAGGTCCCACAGTTGAGGTCCCTCCAGAGGTGCACCTTCCAACAGGACAATGACCCTAAGCACACAGCCAAGACAACGCAGGAGTGGCTTCGGGACAAGTCTCTGAATGTCCTTGAGTGGCCCAGCCAGAGCCCGGACTTGAACCCAAACGAACATCTCTGGAGAGACCTGAAAATAGCTGTGCAGCGATGCTCCCCATCCAACCTGACAGGATCTTCAGGGAAGAATGGGAGAAACTCCCCAAATACAGGTGTGCCAAGCTTGTAGCGTCATACCCAAGAAGCGAGGCTGTAATCTCTGCTTCAGGCGCTTCAACAAAGTACTGAGTAAAGGGTCTGCATAGTTACGTAAATAAGGTTGCTCTGTCATTATGGGGTATTGTGTGTAGATTGATGAAGGGGAAAAACTAATTATAAAATGGATTAAAAGGCTGTAACGTAACAAAAATGTGCTAAAGGTGAAGGGGTCTGAATACTTTCCGAACATACTATGTGTGCCATTCAGAGGGTGAATGGGCAAGACAAAAGATTTTAGTGCCTTTGAATGGGGTATGGTTGTAGGTGCCAGGCAATCTGGTTTGAGTGTGTCAAGAACTGCAACGCTGCTGGGTTTTTCAAGCTCAATAGTTTCCTGTGTGTATCAAGAATGGTCCACCACCCAAAGGAAATACAGCCAACTTGACAACTGTGGGAAGCATTGGAGTCAACATGGGCCAGCATCTCTGTGGAAAGCTTTCGACACCTTATAGAGTCCATGCCCTGACGAATTGAGGCTGTTCCGAGGGCAAAACAGGGGGGGTGCAACTCAATATTAGGAAGGTGTTCCTCATGTTTTGTACACATTAAACAAACTTGTCTAGGTCTGGAATAGACAAATGATGACAATCGAGTTTGGGCAAATCAATCCTGTGGTTCTGGATGGGGCAGGAAAAACACCAATCGAAACAGAGGCTATTCAAAACTCTTTCAAGAACCGATACAGGTGCTTGGAAGGAGAAACAGCCCATTACATGGTCACAAAAACCAGAGGTACAATAGTGGTTAAGACGATTGCTTACCCTGTCTCTCCCGATGGGTAGTGGATGGGCCGTGTACATGTTCCTCTTCCCGTCGTAGCCCGGTTGCCGATCACCAAAGATCTGCATCTTGAAGTGGCGAACCATGGTGTCCACCACCTCCCTGCGAGACAGGGGGAATCATGAGCTGGCCAGATAATGCATTCACACAGACAGTACTGCTTACAAAAAGAGCAGTCTTCACTGTCCTTCCCTATACATTCATTTCTTCAAATAGGGTTTGGCCTGGGGTAGGCCGTCAACGTAAAAAGGAATTTGTTCTTTAACAGACTTGCCTAGTTAAATAAAAGGTTAAATAAAAATAAACTTCCCACCGGCTGCTCTGTTAAAGACACATTTTTATTTTCACACGTACAACTCACTTGAGTTTGACTTGTTTCACTGACAAGTACACACTTCCATTCCCACAACTCCCCGAAACCTAAACCCTCAAAGTACCAACTTAACCTCCCTCTCTCTGAAAATCCATTTCCACCTTCCAGTTCCCCTCGAAAGAGACATTTCTCTCCTTCCCTCCCCATGCCCAGTTGTATTTACCGGTTAACCCTCCGTGGCCGTTTCTCAGGCTTGATGTCGATATCGTAGTGATAGACATCAATCTTGGGAATCTGCACCTGGAAGTGGTTGGCCAGCAGGCGGATGGGCTTCCCCACGGTGCCCATGCCAGGCCTCCGCGGGGGCTGGAAGAGGGAGGTGGGGGCCGGCGGGCCTATAGGGGGGTCCAAACACAGAAACACACACATTTGTTGGTTGATACATTCATTTCGTATTCACTATGTACCAAACGGAAGAAAACAGCTTGAAACAGTGAGGGGCTACCTGAACTTATCCAACAAGAAATGCTTGTTTTGTTTGTGGAGCAAAAATTATTGCTACAGTGTGCTCTAATGAATAAGACCCTGTTAAAATGACACTAAGAGGAAAGGACAAGTACGTAGTAGTTCAGAGGGCTTTTGGTCTCAGATGAATGTGTTTGTTTTGGCAATGAGTCTAAGCAGCACGGTGACCACTGTGGGTGCAATTATTGGTAGCTAAGCGATATGGACAGGATGCTCAGAAATTCATCAAAGCTGACCCACAAAAATTGTTGAATGCGTTAGCCATTTCTTTTGCAATATTAGAGTTGTTGGTCAATTTGCGGAATCAATTTCTGAAATCAGTCCAATCACATTCCTTGCCACGGTTTCCCACATGAACTCTCACCAACAGGTCACGACTATCCGCCCACGACTACCCGCCCACAAAAACACCTATTGATCCATCTCCCTGGCCTCCGACCCAGATAGGTCAACAGAGGAGGAGAAAACAAATGTCCCACCCCAGCCCCCACCCCAGATAGGTCAACAGAGGAGGAGAAAACAAATGTCCCGCCCCAGCCCCCACCCCAGATAGGTCAACAGAGGAGAAAACAAATGTCCCACCCCAGCCCCCACCCCAGATAGGTCAACAGAGGAGGAGAAAACAAATGTCCCGCCCCAGCCCCCACCCCACTCGAGCCAGAACATAGACTGACGCACAGGGCCCGCCTCAGACAAAGAGCAGCACGTCAGACAGACGGCAGCAGGGCCAGATGAGGGTCTGCAGAGACAGCGGGGATTACCGCTGGACACAACACAAACACTGCCTCGCCACCCATCTTATACAGGATGTGCTCATACATTTAGTGTATATCCCACAATTTAATGTGTAGGCCTATTGTACCAAGCCCCAATACTGACTCACAGGCATGTAGTTAGCAATTTATACAGCCAATGAAAATGAGACAATTACTTGGGTGGATGTTGGGAAGTGAGATGCACCACTATTGCATTCTTGTCTTACATTTCAATTGTCCTTGGTGTTAAAGAATCTATTACAAAATAGGGGGAACTATCCAATTTAACCTTCCTACTCTGTAGACACTTAAAAAACATTTGTCTTAGGCCTAGACATTCAAGATTCAGAACATATAGAGAGGGAAAGGGGAGAGTTGAGTTTATCATGATTTAAGGCTGGGTGCAAGGGAGGGAGGGCAACGCTTACTGCTTTTGTCAACTGACAACGAGCGGGCTGCCGGGGTCATGAACCCAATGCACCACAACGCTTCAGTTAGCAAGTGAAGCCCGAGGGGGACAATCAGGACCCTCCCTCTGCTTCCTAAAAACACGCTCCATGCATGTCCTCACCCCCCCCCCTTAAAACACTTCACTCGCACCCTTCTTCTCACACCACGTCCCTGTAATACTAACCGCGACGGGACCAACCACAACAGCCACGGGGATACACGGTGTGTGTGTGTGTGTGTGTGGGGGTTTAAAGGTGTGCATGTGCTGTAGGTAAGGTTCAGAGAGAGGGATCCCAGCAGGTGTCACAGTCAGGTTGGGTCAACCCGACTCACCCACTTTCACCAGAAACAGCACCGGATCTATATATAGCCCCCTCAGCTGCTGCCTCAGGGCAGTTGAGAGGGGCTGTCAGTGTGTCACTGTGTGATATGCCTGGACCCTTCCCTTGTCCTCAAACCTACACCAGGTCCCTCCCTGAATGGGGGTCTCACACTGGTACCTCAACTATGGATTCAAGTCTGCAGCAACAACCTGCAGGGCTTGGCTGGCTGTCACATGCACTTCAGGCAAATTGCCCCTGATCAAGCCCACTGCCCACGCAAATGAATGTATTGTACATGGTCACGATGTGAGAATGTGGCTGCACCGTGATTCTTTGGCCCTGATTGGCTTTGATTACCTATCTAAAAAAATAAATAATTAAAAAGCCAATTGGTTACCGTGGTTGCACTGCACCAAAGGAGAATGCTATCAGAGAAAGCAGACCACCGCCAAAACTGCTGTCTGGTTATTTGATAAATGTGAGTAAATTACTGAGAATACCCGGCTTAAAATAAGGAGCACTGGTTGTTGACCTACTAATGGTCTAAATTTACATTTTAAGGTGATTTATGTAGTAATGGAAAGGTCTAGTATGTAAAAATCTGAAGAGTAACAGTGTGGCCAACAGTCTTAAGCCTAGCGGTTGGCAGACCCAGGTAAAGGCAGTAGGTTAGGGTTTGTGGTGGTAACAGATACAAAACCACCTTCAGTCATGGTCAACATACAGGCCGACTACCATAAAGCCTCCATGCTTTTACTCTGGTGCAAGTGAGAGAATGGGGACGGGCTTAAACCTGCAGACATGATGCACTGGGCTGATGAGTCAGTAACGACATTGACCGCGAGGGACGTGCAGTCACCTGTAAATCACCTGGATTACACAGTGGAGAATAGAGGGGCCTGGGGACTGCTGGGGCACATCAGCCGTTCACAACCAAAAGACGGGATAGCTCGTTGCCAGCTTGGCCCAGATTATGGATCAACTAAGGTTAGCCTACTGAACACGCCCACCTGCTGTCCTTATAGCAGCAACCTTGTGAAATGCATATTTTATGTCCTACATTTCTTCCTTTGTTTATGGTGGGTTTTTATGGATCATTCTGCAGCAAAACTAATTCCCCCTAGGAGGATAATTACATTTTCTAACCAAACAAGCTTTTGTGTACTGTATGTGATGATAAACACGCTTTCGTGTACTGTATGTGATGAAACACGCTTTCGTGTACTGTATGTGATGATAAACACGCTTTCGTGTACTGTATGTGATGATAAACACGCTTTCGTGTACTGTATGTGATGATAAACAAGCTTTCGTGTACTGTATGTGATGATAAACAAGCTTTCATGTACTGTATGTGATGATGCTCAGGGAGATGCAGCTGATAAGGTCTGAGGAGGTTATTTAGGTGTACTGCATTGCATTGATTTCTAGAAAGACCATCACTTGGCATTTTTGATGATTTGGCACAGACAATAGCGAGCAGAATGGCAGCTGTGAAGTGGTTGCATGCTAAACTAGTAGGCTCTATATAACATGGAGGAAAGTTACATTGCTACAACAGAGGTTAAACAACCATTGAAGCCTTCCACTATACCATAAAATGCAAATTAGGCTATTATATATGCCTATGCATAAATGCCCAAGCTTGTGTGTGGATGTAAACATTGTGTCCACCAATTCCACCTAAAGTGACACTTAACATTTGCATGGCAAACAGGAAATTGAGAAGAACGTATATGCTTCTGGTAGTAAGTGACAGCATGAGTTTAATTGCTGGGGGAAATTGTTTCTGTAAAATCAGGCGACAAAAGGGTGATAACTTGTTAATCCCTTTTAATAATAATAGGAATTCACACCATACATATTGGTAAACTGTCAATTGGCAGTGCAACATCCCGTGTGTGATATCCTTTAACTCAACTAGTAGCCATTGCGTCACAGTAAAATTGGTTTTGTTATAGTACGTATGGAGTACACGATCTACTCAAAAGCCAGGCTCCATTCCATGCATGCACGGGAGCATGATCATTTACTCCCAGGCGACCAAACCACTGACAGAAATCCAAGAAAGCATATCAACACGTTTTTAAAATAATGTACTGCCAACTAACAGTCAATAATATTTAAATATTTCAGGGTGAACAAAGACAGTGCTGCAGCATTGTAACGTTACTTCGCGTCTCTCGTCGCGTTCAATAGGTAGAAAGGAAGACAGTGTGTCGATTGCACAATTACCTAGTTACTAGGCTTCGTATTAACATTTTCTAAAGCTATGTGTGCATACGTATTTCAACTGGAATAGTTTTAAACGTATCATAAAGCTGAAAAAAAATTGCGTGTTTGATGATGAAACGACATGCTAGATAACAGACACACGACACGGAAGGCTTTGGTTAAATTCCCCCCCCCACACACACACACACACACAATGCCGTCTAGCCCTAGTATCGAGCTGCGCGCTTCAGTTAGAAAACCAGCAGCCGAGATTGACGAAAACAAGATCTCTCGTTGTCTTGCATAACATGTGTTCATCAGGCTGTAGTAGTCACGGTAAGAACCTGATCTCCGTTGTATTCATCTTACACACGTTGGGCCTGATATGCTCGTTTGTTTTTTCTCTGTCGTCGAGGCCTACCTACAACCACGGTCCCCAGTTGAGCAATGAATAGGGGAACACACTCCCGACACCGGATTCTCATATCATATTCTTACCGGGTCCGAGCGCTTCCATGGCCGAGGGCTCTCTCTCCGTCTCTGTCCCGGCCTGGCGGCTCCGTACCGACACTGAAATTGGGGGCGGTATCGCGAAGCTGAGGGGGGCTAATTTAAGAAAGGGAATATAATGCGTAAATGTCCAGCAGTGTTGTGGATGCGTTGTCTTCTGAGTGATTTAAAACAGATCCTGTAGATTTGGAAATGAGCATGCGCTAGGAGGTGCTATAAATTAATTCTGCGCTTGCGCAGCAGTATCAAAAGAGCACCACCCATGTAGTTATGGTTAGTACACTACTCCACCCGATTAGACAACATACCTTTTACTGTAAATGTGACTCATAATACATCAGGTTACTAAGTCATAGTACAGTACTTAAGTAGCTGTATCTTACTTGTTTGTCATTAGACTATAAATAATTGCATCCCCTATCTCCAGATCATCTTCCTACATTTCCCCCAAACTCTTGTTTATCTTACCCAGTTAAACACTCATTGTTATTTTGATTCCACCTACTTTTACTAACTCAGTTGACAATATTTTCTTGACATTGCATTGAAAACAAAATGTACATTATCTGTGTTAGAAAATAAAATACTTAATAAACTGGCCTGCCCTGTTTTTGTCGTGGAGTGGGGGTGGACATGTCTGGTCAGCTGTGTGACCGTAGATTTACCAATCAAATGTTTTTGCTCTGTTATTGGCATAACCACCATCCAACGATTGGATGAGGGTGGACATCAATTTTGAGTATCATCCAATAGAAAAGCACAACGACAATGACTGACAGATGTAAGGATAGACTATCATTGTCAGCGCGCGAAAGATAAAAAATTATTAAATCAGAACAAGAACAAGCGGGAGGGAGAGAAAGCTAGCTAAATGCGGATCAATAACACCATTTAATTTTATTAGGCAACCATTTTTACTTTTTTTGCACCAATAGTACTGTCTTATGGTCGGAAAGAATTGAACACGGTACGGAAGTCTTGATTTCACGGTTTTAATGCAGGTTCACTGCAAATACACAAGTAAAAGGAGGATAAAGTAACTTAATAAGATGAGTGTGGTGATCTCTCAACAGGTAAGAAATGTATATTTTCAAATTGTTAGTTACATTAGCTAGCTAAATAAAATACATAGTTAAACGTTCAACACATTAAACAAACGTTAACTAGGTTAATTTTGACTAACATTAGGTGGGGATTGATTGAGTCCGCCATAACCCCATGCTAGTTAGCTCGCTAACGTTAGCTCGCTAACTTTACTTGACTTGTTACTGATTGAGTTGGATTAACTAGCTAGCAATCCTCGTCCTTTGGCTAGTTTGAACGACTGTTTGTTAGACATTTGCATAGGGTAACAATGTGACTGTGTAAACAATTAACATTGTGTAAACTATTCTAGCCAGTTTTCTATGCTATGTGTAACATTAGCCACTGTTGAATGTCCAGCTGGCTAACTACGGTAACCGTATGCTCTTTGTGGCAGCTGAGAGAGAAGGCGCCACAACAGCCATTTGTCGACCCAACATTGAACAACAGACAAGCATCACATTTAAGCAAGCAAGATCATTCACCTACATTTACAATAGTTTTTCTTCACATTTCAATTTTTCTATGTTTACATCAGTTTTACTTATGTCTCGTCACTGGGAAGAAGACAGACCATGATTATTTTGTAGGAAAGAGAGAGGGGCATAGTCACCAGCATGGTTCCCTCAAACAACATAAACATTAGGTGAATTTCTGTCATTTCCCCCCCCTCTATCCAGGCACTGGAGCTCCCTGCTGAGGAACCAGTAGCCGAGAGTGATTCAGACAGCGGGATGGGCTCACCAGTGGAGGAGCTGCAGATTGTTTCTGAGATGATTACCAATACTGTCGACCCGCAAGGTATAGTGATGCAACAAAACGGGTGATCAGTGCCTAAACAGATCACCTGACCAGAGCCCCCTGTTAATGTAAATAGACTGTTCTGGACTGGGCCATTTGCTTCGTGATAAGAAACAATGGATTGTCTTTGACTTTAGACTATCCAACCATTGACGCAAACTACAGTACTTGGCAATTCAACTACCAATGCAAACTAACCTACTTACTTTAGTAGGAAATAGTTTGCTTTGTGACGTAAACGGAATAGCACCCTTCCCGCATTTAGTCATTAAGATGGCTTGTAATATTTTTCCCAGATTCGGATGATGACATCACAGTGAACCGGCGGTCCCGTTGTCGGAAGGCCCTGAGAGACAGTGATAGCGAGGAGGTGGTGCCTGAGATGGCAGAGGCTCTGGTCCTGTCAGCATCCAGCGGAGATGAGATGGAGACTGCTGAGGAAGAGGTCAAAAAGGCAGAATTAAAGAGCAAGAAGATATCCCGGATTGCCCCTATCAACAGTGATGACAGCGCGCCAGAGGAGGAGGAAGAGCTGGTAAAAAAGGATGTGAAACAGAAGGAAGGGAAGAGAGAGAAGAGCCAGAGACACAGAGAGAAGAAAGAGAAGCGCAGCAAAGCTGTGGAGCGACTGAAGAAGAAAGAGAGACCTGAAGAGGTGAGAGGTTGAGTTATAGTGACAGTATAAAATTCAGAGTTTTGACAATTTTTCTAATGAAGTAGACTCCTTTTCCCATCACTCTCTGTTTTGTAGGAGACCCCTTTGCCCCGTGCTCTGAATGACAGCGGCTGTCTCCTTGGTGACAATGACCTATATGACGCTGGTCTGGATGATGATGAAGAGTCTCTGGATGCCATCAGAGCAGCAGTAAAGCAGAAATCCAAGAAGCACAAGGTAAGAGCAACATTTAAAAGTCCTATCTGTAGTTCAGGAGTAGGTGTGAGGTCACTAAAAAGCACGCGTATGCCAGAAATAAATCACACAGGATAACTTTTTGAATGTGAAGTGGTTTGTGAGTTCATTTGAGTTTATGACTAATCTTACATAGCTTTGTGTCTGTATATTGTGCTGTGCAGGCAGACGATGTGTATCAGAACTATGCTCTGTATCTTTTCCTCAGGAGCTTTTATTTGATGATGATGAGGGAGATGATGATGAGGCTGGACCGAAACAGCGTCCCCAGGAGAGGAAGGCAGCTCGAGCCAGCAAGGAGGCCATGAAGCAGCTGCATAGTGAGACCCAGAGGCTGGTCCGAGGTCAGTTTGTTCTTACGTGCATATTACAATAGCGTGTCCCTATATGAAGTGTATTGCCCGTGTTCCACTATGCTTTGCCTCTACATGGCTTGCTACACACTTTTCCTGTGTGGCTTCTATTGTCCAACCCAGTGTTTCTTGTTGCATGTTCTTAATTCCTTTGCAGAATCCACTTGCGGGCTGCCCTACCACATGCCTGAGCCCAAGAGCATCGACCAGTTCTTCAAGAGGAGAGCCCGACCTGAGGGTTCTGCTATGGCACTACTGAAGTGAGAAGACATTTATCTACCAGGATTTCTTTACTTCTACCTGCTTTGTCTTTGCAATTACTGAACTATGCTCATCTAGTTTTGTCCAAATAATTTAAAGGGGCAATCTTATATACCCTTTGATTCTTTAAGAATATAACTTATAAATGCCTCATGAGGTTTGTTCAGCTGTCGTACCCTATCAGAACCTAAAATAGCTTGTTTAACTCCTTTGTTTGTGAACAAAATCATTGTAAACAAACACTGTATAGTCTCAAAACATGGTTAAAACTATAATTTTATATAGGTGGGGAAAATCAATACAGTTACATATCGCAATATTATTTCCGATGCTGTTATATCAATAGTTAAAATAAAAAAAAACTATATATATATATATATATATACAGTACCAGTCAAAAGTTTGGACACGCCTACTCATTCAAAGGTTTTCCTTTATTTTTACTATTTTCTACATTGTAGAATAATTGTGGAAACATCAGCTATGAAATAACACGCATGGAATCATGTAGTAAACAAAAAAGTGTTAAACAAATCAAAATATATTTTATATTCTTCAAAGTAGCCACCCTTAGCCTTGATGACAGCTTTGCACACTCTTGCCATTCTCTCAACCAGCTTCATGAGGAATGCTTTTCCAACAGTCTTGAAGGAGTTCCCACGTATGCTGAGCACTTTGTTGGCTGCTTTTCCTTCACTCTGCGGTCCAACTCATTCCAAACCATCTCAATTGGGTGGTTGTCTGTTGATTGTGGAGGCCAGGTCATCTGATGCAGCACTCGATCGCTCTCCTTCTTGTTCAAATAGCCCTTACACAGCCTGGAGGTGTGTTTGGTCATTGCCCTGTTGACAGTCCCACTAAGCTCAATCCAGATGGGATGGCGTATAACTGCAGAATGCTGTGGTAGCCATGCTGGTTGATTGTGCCTTGAATTCTAAATAAATCATAGACAGTGTCACCAGCAAAGCACCATCTCCAGCTCCGTACTGCATCGCGCCTGACAAATTTTGTAACAATGTGCAAGGCTCCGTATAGCTCCGCATTGACATGATTTGTTGACGTTAGGTGGGGACAGGAGGTATAAACACACACTCACTTCCTTGACAACTTCCTTCACAACAGCTCTGCTTAACAGCTCTGCACTGCTCCACGAAGCGCAAGAAGTATGAATTCCATGACTTCTGCAGAGGCCTTATCCCTGTAAATGCTGCACGGCCAATGCGGACGTCGTATTGACCATGCGTCTCCTTTTAGTATCGTGATAATATGGTATCGTGAGGTCCCGGGTAATTCTCAGACCTAATAGGCGGTCAGTCCTTGCATCCATATCTCTGTCTGAATTTGAATTGTTACATTTCTCCTGCCCTATCCCTCAGCTTTTTACCAAAACAGTGGTAGGGATCCCATTTTGTTATTGTTTGAACTCCAGATCGCCCCTTTTTAAGCATATAAACCCTTTTTATTTGTATTTATTTTTTAAGGTCTGCCAAGTATCATGACTTGATAAAAGAGGCAACCCCAACACCTCCTCCCCCCAACCCACCCAAGGAGTCCCAACAGCCCTCAGCCTCCCTGGACCCACCCTCCACCCAGACCCAAGCTCTCTCCCAGCCAACGGCCACTTCCTCCCCACACCAGGAGAACCACAGCAGGGCAGGAGAGACCTCTCCAACCCAGGAGCTCGACGACGATGAATTCCCACTACCTGAACTGGCCGCCATTATGCAGGGGGCTAATATTTCAGTGTTTGGTGGTGCTGAAATTCCACCACCAGAGTCTATGGAGGCTGGACCCCCAGAGCAGAACCAGGCAGAGCCCTCTGACTCTCAAGCCCAGGAGATGGAGGTGAAGGCAGGGGATTGGGATGGAGCTCAGCCGCTACCTGCTCCAGCCAGTGTGCACCCCGTAGCACCAGCAGTCCCAAAACTCAAGAAGGACAGGCTGGCTAGACTGAGGGAGCTGGGGGTGGAGCCCCCGCCTGTCCCCAAACTGTGTGCTGACGATGGGTCCTTTGATCCGGAGCCCTCTCAGGTTAACCCAGGTGAGAGCACCACAGCAAATGTTCAGCTCCTTAATGTCAGAGCTCTATAGCACAGTATTTTCCAAATGGTGGGTTGGGGTTTAAAGCCTTGTGTTTAGATGCATGCTTTTGTACAAGTTATGTGGCACACAAAAGGATTTTGGTGGGTCACAACACAAGCACACTGTATTGTGGTGAAATGGGTGACCTTGAATGAATTGGGTTGAGGAGAAACCCAGTCAAGTTGGTTGTGATGTTATGTTATGCTCTTCTGTAGTTAACCTGTTTGTTTCCCCCCTCAGGCGTAGAGGCGTTGAAGGAGCGTTTCCTACGTCACGTCCAGCCCGTGGCCCGGCCCAGAGGGGAACGCACTGTGCAGCTCAGCGTCATCCGTAAAGACAGCAGCGATGAGCTCCACCATGACACTGTCACCACCACCATCAGGGAAGAGGAGGAGGAGGCTGCACACACCGCGCCTGGTACAAACACCATCTCACACACACGTTCTCTCTAAACCTCCACACACACACACTTGCTAAAGAGGCATCCCATACCATGCATAGCAAGCCACACATATATTTCCAAATGTCTTAATTTCTCTGCCCACTGGCTGCAATATTCTTTCCTAACCAGTCTTGTTTCACCCTTTCCTCAGGTGAGAAGCTGACCAACCTGAAGTCCCGTCTGCAGCAGGCCATGGCCGTAAAGAGACGGGAGGATCGAGAACGCAAGGACGCCCTCCATCGCCTAGACAACGAGGACTGTGGCGAGGAAGAGGAAGAGGAAATGACGGATTCCGAGGGGGAAGAGGTAAGAGTGGATCGGCGGCTTTGACCTTCTACCCCCATCCTCAGGCAGTCTTGGGTCTTGCGTGTCAGTGCTTTCCGTACACTTTTCACAGTGATGCTCTGCGATGGGAACCAACACATTGAAGTCCAAAACATTTTTAAATGGAAAAATTTGAATAAAGGTAATAGAGGGAATGTCTTGTCCAATTTATGGTAATGGAACCATTAATTGTGTGGGTGTGTTTCGGACTTTGTCAAAACCTGTTTGTCTCTCCACAGGGTGTAGATGAGCTACTGGGGGGTGGTGATGCTGATGATGAGGATGACGACCAGGATGACGATCAGGAGGAGGGCAGCGCGGCACAGAGGGGTGTGAGGAGCCTCTCCCCGTTAAGATTAAAGGGTCCCTCTCCCCCACCAGACTTGCTCAACACAGACGGAACCCTCATGCTGTTTGCGAGCAGCTCCTGCTCGCGCACCGGGTATGTGTGTGTGGTGCTGATATTTGGGAGTCTCGGCCACGTACATAGGCTGACAATACGTGGCCTTCAGATTGCAGGCCTGCATAAGGCAAAGTAGCACGCGATGTAGCGCTCCATGTCGTTGGTCATGGGCAGCCTTGTCGAATGAAAAGGGTAGTGCTGTCTATATCCAAGTGTCCAGATGTCAGTGTCCTCGACTCCTTCTCGACTGTACTGGATTCAAGTAATGTATTGAAAAAGTGTGTAAGCCAGTGTTTAATTTCGTCAACAAAAGTAGTGACTCAAATATTCATCTAACACAAATATTTCTGTGGCAATTGACGAGACTATAACTGACTAAATAGACTAAATTATTTTTAATTTCAGTTGACTAAAACGAGACAGTTATCTCTGACTGAAATCTGACAAAGTGGACTGGACACGAGTTTTTGGCGAGATTCAGAACTTTTCAATGATGAGCGCAATTAATATTAGCAGCAGATATGCACAGGCTTTTTCAGCAATGGGAAGATAGTGCCTCACCTGGCACACCAGCTGGTGAGCTACCGGGTAGCAAGTGACGCGTGTGGGCAGATGCACCACACAGAACGCACTGCAACTTCCTTTCCAATTATACACTTCATTTCTGTTCATGTCATTTACTTAGGCACAATCTGTCAGTCAAGTAAAAATCAACGTCGGATCGTAATGACACTTCAACACGTCTGCGTTTGTGCATCACCTGCATGTGTGCAAGACGAGTGGTCAGGTGCTCAAGGAGAGAGCGAGACAGTCGGACATTGCTGCAGCAGGTAGGCCTAGCCTATAAAATATTCATAGAGAACTAACTAGGTAGCCATTTCAAGGCATCTTGTACCCTCGAGTTAACTGTTTAGCTGTTATGAGCATGTGTTCATGTTTTCGTCATGTCCCCAAGAATATTCCACCGACACTCGCGAATAAGGCCATCCAAAGTTGATTTGCGCCTCGACAGCGTCACCGACAGCGTCATTGCGCAAAATGGTACGCGGCATCATCTGGTTATGTGTGCAACCAAAGTTCAACATTCACCTTCCATTTTCTTTCAAGCCCTCTACACATACAGTTTGATGCATAGTTTCAATAAATCCAACGTATGCACCACACAGAACGCACTGCAACTGCCTCTGCGTCGCAACGGTACAAGGCAAATGCAGTGTTCCAATGGAAATCAATGTACTTCTAGTGTACCAAAATAGATGCACTGTGTGTGACCAAGACATTACTTTTTTAAACAATTAATGTGATTATTTTTTATCAATTATTTTTGGTGAAATTATTGATCTTTTGAATTTTATTTTGTAGCCTCGCTCAACCTTTCCCCACTGCATTTTTTAGCCACGTTCTGTAGCAAAGTCTCTCTTTTCCTTAGAGAAAACGTCTTGATTCTAGCTATTACCGTTCAAAAGATATGATCCATAATAGCAGCATTTTTGTTTTGGAACGTTGTTAGAAATATGCTATGTAGAACAAACATGCCTCTGACGTGTTGAATAATAATAAAATGTATATATTAATGGAATTTCTATCTTCAACATTCAAGAACGTTTTGCAACTTACTGTTTCCCAGGTAACATTACCAGTAGCCTATATGCAAACATTTGGTGGCACAGAAAGGAAATGGGATAGCAAACAAGTTATTGACAAAATTAATCTTGCCACTACACTATCTGACTGGGCAACTAACTCTTATTTTGAGTTAATTTGGACCCAGTGACTCCGACTTGAGTGCTTGGACCAGGACTCGCGCACTGGGACTCAAGATTTAAGCCATAGGGACTCGATTCGGACTCAAGGTTTTGTGATTTGACTAAATCACTGGGCGAAACGATCATTAGCTCCCATTCTACTTTTGGACAGCAATGTGGCTGCGACATCTGAACCGGTTCATAACAATGGCAGTGACGTGACGGAGGTGCAACCCATAGTACTTTAGGGGACCATCTGGTGATCTGTGACCAGCTCGCTCTCGCAGCGCAAGATAATTATCACATGGCCATATAATTATGATATATTCTTATGTTTGTCATGTTTCTGCTGTTGGGAGAGAATAGGATGTTCTTCCGAAAAAGTTGGTAGGACAAGGCTATGTATGTTTGTGCCCATAGAAGTCAGTGGTTTATGTTTACTATAGGTTAATGAGGCAATACTAGACAATCATTATTCAAATGACAAAAATGTGACTAAGACTGAGTGATATTTTAGTCAAAATGACTAAGACTAGACTACATCTAAAATAGAGTACCAAAATGAACACTGGTGTAAGGTAAGTGTATATACTAAGTGAGTTAGTAAGTGTGTGTGTTATCTGTCCCTCCAAGTTGTTACATTTTGTCTTTCTTACAGAGATGGTGTAAAGAGGACAGGGCCCGGTGGTCAAGACAGTTACACAAAGATGGGTGAGTAGACTGAACATCTCACTTTCAAGTAAATTGTCATAACTATGCTCCTTCATAAAATACTCTCAAATCCTTGATGGAATCAGGTGTCTCTTTTCCAGTCTAGGTAATAAAAGAATTTGGTGG
Source organism: Salvelinus alpinus (assembly GCF_045679555.1). NCBI lineage: Eukaryota > Metazoa > Chordata > Actinopteri > Salmoniformes > Salmonidae > Salvelinus > Salvelinus alpinus. The sequence goes on from NC_092111.1 coordinate 7,816,290, forward strand.
GGTTCTGACAAAGGGAAGTTTCACTGGTAAAATTGTATTGCAAGTTCTATGTCTCTTTTCTACTACAGAGGAAGAAGATTCTCTGTCCCTGGCCAAGGACAACAGTCACAACAGTAGTTTTGAGCTGCTGGGCTCCATGCTGCCGTCCTACCAGCCTGTCAACCGCAGCACAACAGGAGGCAGAGGCCTGTCAGCCAGAACCTTCCGCTCCCCCTCACCCTGCTTCTTCAGACCCAGCTTCCTGGGATCTGCCTCCAAGGTGAGACGCTGACAGTGTAGGGGGGGGTTCATATCCTGTATGTCTAGGGCGCTGTGTTTTCCTTACCACTGTATGACAGTATAAAAGTGTCAGAAGAGAGCCAATCGTAACCACGCAGACCCAAGTATGGATGTCTCCCAGTAATGCATGCGTTATGTGAATTCAATCAGGGACCGCGGAATGATTTTGACTGGGGGTGCAGTGACCTATGTGTGCTTGCCAATTTGTTTCCATTGGGCATGATAGTAAAGACTAATTTAACTGTAAAAAATGTATTGCATTTTAATGTGTCATGAACACAACCAGGCTTGATGTTTCATCTGATAAACCACGTTTCCGTCACGACCGCTGTGATGGTTTGGTACCTTTTTTAAAATGCTGACAGATCATTTGTTTGTTGTGATCTTTGTCGGTAAAATTCATTACGCGAGAAATGGTGGTGGAAACGCCTTTGCGCAAGTATTGATATAATAACCATCATATGGAAGTAAACTATGGTGCGTGAGGTCCTCCCACTTCAACTCAGGAAAGCATGCCGTTTATTAGGCTACAGATGAAATAAGTTATGATGAACCTCACAGGGTGGTGAAGGTGCACGGTGACGAGCTTGATGCCCCTTTCAATAAATAAAGAGGGTCTTATTCTGGTGACATGGCGATTGTCAAATGGCAGTCAAGCATCAATCTAAGAATCATTATCCATAATAAGCTTATCTCATCATGTGACCTAGCCTACCCACACTGTATCTGCGAGCTGTTGGCTAGAGCACACTTGCAAAGTCCACAGTAAGCACATTTTACTATTTAACGCAACAGTTTTTGTGACAACTATCGGTCTAGTTGAAAATGCGATGGAAAGACATTGAACTTTTTTCTTCTTTTTTTCGATACATGAAAACTGAAAGCGGATAAATACATTGTGTGCACTATCACTCACTGATTACACCACTGGTGGGAAAATGCGCATATTTTCTTTATTCAGATTTTAGACTATTTGCATGAAACTCTGTCGCCAATTAGATGGACACCTAGCTACTGTCAAATCACGTAAGAGTAGGCTACCTGTGTGCGTTCGATCCACTCTATAATGATTCCAGCATCTGAAACAGTGCGCGCACCTCCATTTTGATGAACGGAAAGGGCGCCTATTAACACCGGACGTGTAATGACATTCAGCGACTATTAGGCACACATGTAGCCTGAATTCATTGATGCCTCCACTGCTGTTCGTATGCGTCACTGTCCCAGACAGTTGTCTGTCTACTTTCACCCCTATTTTAGCGAGGGGGGGAATTCTGTATATAATTTCCAACATTTTGTAGGCTATTTGTTGACCAACTTAGGCCTGCAGCTACTATTCTCTCATTACTTGTTGCCTTAGGAGACAAAAAAGCAGAGCTCACCAGAACAATGTAATAAATTAATAGAATGAATGTATCAGTAATAGTCCTAAGCCTAATCTAGTTGACATTGGTAAAGTTTTGTCTTCCATTTCTGCTCACAGAGCAAGGACGTGTAGCGACCGGGGCAAACCTGCAATAGCCTAACTCAACAAAATAAACTGCGAAAGCTTTTCCCTTCAAAATGTCTAAATGACGTAGGTTTCACCGGTTTCAAGGAAATTAAAAGCTGTGAAAACGATCCAACATGAATCTGATTTAGATTTCAGTTTGTCCTGGATATATATTTTTATGTGGTTGGAATAGCCTACTGTCAGCTTTTGTCACTGACAAAGGCCGCACGTTTGCACGGTCCCTAACTGTGCATTCTCTTTCTCTCAAGATGCTGAAAGTCATATTTCTCCACTCCTATTCCCAAGACTAAATTAACATTTGGTGTATCAGTTTACTGCAAGAAATCCCATTATATTAGGCAACATGTGAGAGTAATAGCCCTACAGTCAGTGTTTATATTTCAGTTGCTACATTTAGGCTAAAACTTCTGTGTCCAAATGTGTATTTTTAGTTCGGATGAGCAGCAGCACCCCTCCCCCAAATCCCTACAGACATGTTTATTGTTACGTTAGGATTCAGAAAGGCAGTTTCTATAAATGTTGAGACTGACTCCTTTGAGACTCATCCCCAGTACCCCCCCCCCCCTCCATCCCACAGAGCTCAGGGAAACTCTCCGAGCCCTCCCTCTCGCTGCCCGTGGAGGACTCTCAGGACTTGTACGCTCCCCCCTCCCCCGGCGAGTCTTCTGGCCCCCTGGGGGCCCCGTCTCAGGGTCGCTTCTCTCTGGAGGAGGACTCCCAGCTCCTGGACGCCGACGGCTTCCTCAACGTGGGGCCCCGCACTGGCCCCCCGCGCTCCCACAAGAGGCAGCTCCTACTGGCCAGCCTGGATGAGAACGCTATGGACGCTAACATGGGGGAGCTGTTAGGAATGTGCTCTGGTGGGTTTGGGATGGCCAGAGAGGGCGGAGTAGGGGGGCTTGGGGCCTCGCAGGAAGATGAATTGTTAGGGCTGTGTTCTGGAATGTTCCCTACCACACAGACGGAGGGAGCGAAGGAGAGGAAGAGCGAGGGAGGAGTTAGAGGGCTGGGGGCGACTCAGGAGGATGAGCTGCTGGGGCTGTGTTCGGGAGTGTTCCCCACCGCACAGGCAGAAAGGGAGAAGGAGGGAGCGGAAGGGAGGAAAAGGGAGGAAGAGAAGATGGAGTTGGAAATGGACCGAGACGATGACATGGATCAGCTGCTCGGCCTCTGCTCTGGGAAGTTTACTACTCAAGGTAAGGGTGTCTCCCAAGTATTGGGTGTATGTCTGGGTGATTGGGTGTAATAATGTTTTGGTTCCATTCCTCTCAATCTCTCTCCGTATAGGTGTCTCCCCCTTGCGATCCAACTCGAGCTACGCCCCACACTCCTCAACTGCGGAAGACCGGTAAAAAGAGCTAGCCTAATGTTTTTTAGACGCAGACAATCACTGACTCCAGACATTTAAATTGGAGTTCAGCAATATTAAATGTAGTGAACTTATTAGGAAATAAACTAAATGTGTTGTCATTTATTAGAAAGTTCATTTATTTGTCCAAGTTATAAGACAAAATGTAGAAATTCGTTTTTTCCTGCACAGGAATACCACTGTCTGTGTGTTGTGTGGTGCTCGTATGTCTAGTCTATGCTCTGTGCAGCCGTTAGCGATAATGCTAATGATAACCTTCTACTCTACTGGTAGATTGAAAGGCTTTTCCAAAAACCTAAATTAAATGTTAACTACAAAGTAGCCTATACCTACCTGGCAGAATGATATCATGATTATTTGCATTAAACCAGCCATAATTTATTTTGCTACAGAAACACTGCCAACCGAACAACGCTTTCTGGCTGGTGTGCGTGCACATGCATTAAAAACTGTGCACTACACCTACAATTCAACATTTCTTAGATTTTACCACACCTCAAGTTTTCTCCTGATGTAGTTTGAGCATTGTTGTGGATTTAGAACATCCCATTCTTGTTTTTCTTTTAAGTGATTTTTGAGGGTGAAAACCTGAAAAACAACTGAATTTTGGGGGGGGGAATAAAACGAAATCAGGCAAAAAATAAAACAGATTTTCTGGGGCCCTAATATTGTATCCGATGACTAATTTACCTTCTCGGTCTCAATAAAGTTTATTCAATTCAGGAATGGAGTACTATGTTATACTTCTTGTACTTACCACTATGATATACTAAGGCTATACATTCAAAGAAATCGAAAAGTTGATCCCTGTAAGGCTAAATGCGTTTCTGTGCGGTTTCAGTCGAGAGAAACTGGTGGAAGAGGATTGTGAGTTTCGACTTCTGTCAGACGTGGAGAGCCAGAGTGAGCAGGTAAGGCACACGCGATCGCACCTTTGCGTTGATGACTTATACCCCAAACAGCTAAACTAACTCCTTCCTCCTTTCCTTCCAGGAAGACGGTGATGGCGACGAGGATGAAGAGAACGAGGTAGAGGAGGAGGAGGAGGAGAGGGAGGCTGTGTTTGCACCCCGTCAAGGAAGGAAGAAAATGTACGTAGAGAACTCTTCCTGAATGATGAACTTACACAGCTCAAGTTTGTCACATGCACAAGTACAGTGAAATGCATTTGGTGCTTGCTTTTTCCTGACAATGCACTTATAAATATCAGTAGTACTATTAAAAAATAAAGGTTTAAGTTAAGACGTCTGTTGGGTTTCCTTGACGGTAGAGCCTATTAAAAGATGAGCTCAAAGACAGCATGGCACAGAAGGCATTACATACCACCCTGCATACAACACAATTCTGTTTTGCTTCGGCAAAGAGGATATGGGATTGATTATTTTTATAGTATTTAAGACAACATATCTCTCCCAGTGCCTCTACATTCACCTATACCATAGTCTGCCAATATAACTTTAGGTCTTAGGATGAGTGTCTGTCGAATGTCCTGTTTTGAAAATGAGCTCAATTGCACAAACTCTAAACCCCTTTTATGTATCAGAATGCGGTTTCCGCACAGAAGGTTAGTTCAAGCCCACTTGGTATTCATGTCGTCTGGTTGTGTTTTCCGTTCTCTGCAGGCGCATGGCAGAGTTTGTGGACTCTGAGGCTGAGCTCTCAGGTAGTGATGTCGGCAGTGAGGATGAGGATGACGGTGAGAATGAATATGAGGAGGAGGAGCTGCTGGACGAGCTGCCGTCTGATGAAGAGCTGCAGGACCAGGTCAACAAGATCCACATGTATGTACTGACGCAAATACCCCCACCCCCAAAAAATAACATTCTAAATACCTCGAGAGAAAAAAATCTAAGACCTTCTATAGTCAATACTATTACTATTGGGTTACCTTAACAAAGCACAATGTGCTTTATCTTCATAGGTAATGTTTGGTAGTAGAGAGGTTTCATTTGTTCATCTTTTTTGAAAAAAGCAACCAATCATATGGTGTCTGTGTGAATATTTTTTACCCTAAAGCTTAGTGTAACCTGCTCGTCTACAGGAAACAGGTCCTTGACGACGACAAGCGGCGACTGCGGCTGTACCAAGAGCGTTACCTAGCCGACGGGGACCTGCACTCAGACGGGCCGGGCCGAGCTCGCCGCTTCCGCTGGAAGAACATAGGTGGGTGTGTCCTGAGTTGGCGTTCTCCTACGACAGATATCCTGCTTTTCTGTTCCACAAGCTTTATTCAACGGTCGTGTTTTAACCCAATGCTGTCTCTGTTTTTGTGGTGCTTTTCTTTCTTTAGACGATGGCTTTGACATGGACGGAATGGGGGTGGAGGGGGAGGAAGAGGATGAGGAGGAAGAGCTGGACCATGCAGAGCTGCAGAGGAGGAAAGAGAGGCTGGAGAGGGAGCAGTGGCTACGAGAACAGGTACACTTCATGTACAAAAGTATGTGGACAAAAATCGTCTGTCCTCTGGTTATAACACTCACTACCGAGTTGGAGTTGGAGGATTCCAGGAGAATGCTACCTGCCCCAATACATAGTGCCAACTGTAGTTTGGTAGAGGAGGACTAATAGTCTGAGGCTGTTTTTCATGTTTCGGGCCCAATAGTTCCAGTGAAGGGAAATCTGAACGCTACAGCACACAATGACATTCTAGATGATTCTGTGCTTCCTACTTTGTGGCAACGGTTTGGGGAATGCCCTTTCCTGTTTCAGCATGATAATTCCCCCGTGCGAGCCAGGCTTAATCGCCCAACCAATACTTGGTCATGTAGTGTATGTATAGCATATGGGTGTGTGTCATTCTATTCTGTCAGGGGAAACTCACTGGGAACCAAATGGAATGAAACAGGGAGGCACCTACTTGAATTTGTCCAATAAACTCGTATTTGTTGCTAAACGTTTTCCTACGGTTTGAACTAATGATTACTCACCTGGTTTGTATTATATGTAGTGTGTGTGGTCCTCATGTTTGTCTAACTCCCTTTGACTTTCTAGTCAGATGCTAAGGCCAAGAAAGGGGAGGACTTTGATATGGATGAGGAGGAGGAGAAGATTGGAGAGGAGGACAGCCAGTTCATGAAGCTGGCCAAGAAACTGACCGCCAAGAAACTACAGAAGAAAGGTGAGCTGACGTACAAGCGATATGAGATAGATATATATATGAAAGATTACTGAATTTCTCAAGAGTTACTCTTTTTAACCCTCCCCTTATCTCAATCCCTCCGTCTCTCTGTTTTGTTTTCCAGAGCTGCCTGTTGCACCCCAGGCGGACAGAGAATTCCTAGCTCAGAACCCCTTCCAGAGACCTTTTCAACCCACCATGGTCAGTACCTTCCTCATACTAGTCTGGACTGGTGGTCACCCTCTCTCCTCTAGTGTGACACTTATGATTTTCACTGTTGTGTAATCGGAGCCTTCTAAGAATCTTTACTAGATGACTCTGCCTCTATGACCGTTTCACCTCCATTTAACCTTTGAACCCCACCTCAGGTGAAGAGGGGCTCGTTGCTCAGCCAGCCCCGCTCCGTCCTGCAGAAGCTGGCCTGTATCTCCGAGGGGAACCCACTAGCCCCCCGCAACACCCGAGGGTTCGTCTTCCAAAGCCTATCGCCAGAGAAAGAGGCCTCGGCTGCAGAAGCCCCCAAAAAACAGGCAGGTCCAACCATGGAGAGAAAATATAATGGTGTTATATGTAATCCTGTGGGCCTAACGCACACAGTTGGATGATAGTTGGTCAGTATTGTAGCTACAACCGTGTGTAGTGTTTCAGTAAACATGTTTTGTTTTTCTTGAAAGCCTCATTCCATTCCCAACAGTTATTTTTTTTCTATAGAATAAAAACATCCATTACACTTTTAAGAGCATTTAGTTTCTTCTCGAACTTGTGACAGTTTGGTTATTACTGTACTTGTAATTCTAATCATGGTAACTTTGGACTGTAGTGTAGTACCGATGTCTGACCATAGGGTGGTGCCAAAAGCCCAAGCTGTTAATGTTTCCCTGGTAAAAACTGTGTTAGTGCAGTCTTTGTTTGACTAGAACCATTGCTCGCTCTTATCCATACTTTTTTTTTTTTTCTATGTTTACATATACTGCAACTCGGTTTTTAGCTGAAAATGTGTACAACATGACATAATCCAAACTGGATCTGTGTGGAATATCTATATTATTGTATGTATAATCTCTGAACCGATCAGGGAAGACGCAGCGTCAACACGAAATTGTATTTTATCTCAGGGCATTGACATTGTCTTTTTTAAATTGGCTCAAATTTGTATTCGTCATGATGACATTTTAATTTTAATTACAATAAAATGATGCCGGATCATGCTAACCAGGTTAAGACTTTTGGGGAGTTCTGTTTTAAACTGAGGCGTAATTGATCTTTTTAAATAGCTGTAGTACTGCTCCGAGTCATACAGACGTCCACAAACACAGCTGGACATGTATAATTTCTAATGGGACTCCACGCTGGCACCAAAATCTCCCAAATAATTACATTCCAGTTAGAAATTAAGAATCCCTAAATCGGAATGTTATCGTCATGGGGCGTTTGCTTCTAATGTGGTGGAGAGTTTGTTGACAAGCTCTGTATATCTCTGACACGTTCTGGTCCATTTATTTTAGCAACAGGAGTCATTTACGATATTTAACTCTGAATATCTCTTTATTTCGCAGCTGAAGAAGAGGGGACAAATCAAGGTTTTGGCCCCGGCTGCTAAGCGGCCATGTCGAGAAAACAACGCACCAGCAGCCAAAGGACCCCAAAGAAGTATTTTCTGTTACCTGGAGAACTGAGGTGTCTGACAATTGTGCCTGATGTGCTAATCACACACACATCCAGAGTGTGTGTGCTACCTTATAAAATCTGGTGTCAACAACATTCACACTTTCTCCCGGGAACCACATTGACACTTGATTGTGTCCTACTTAATTTGTGTCCTGAATAATTATTAGGTTTTTTATCATGTAAATAGAATGGGTTTGATTTTATAATTTTTTTTTGCGGTTTTTAAATGTACTTGTTTTAAGTTTGTAAATTAAAGCGTGTTTTACCACATGCTCTAATATCTGTTTTATCCTGGTGTGTTCTATTCTACTCACATGCAGGTTGCTTGTAGGTAAATAGAGGTACAGTGCCTTCAAAGTAGTCCTACCCCTTGACTTATTCCCCATTTTGTTGTTACAGCCTATTTTCAAAATGGATTAAATAGAATTTTCTCTCACCCATTTACACACTACCCCATAATGACAAAGTGCAAACATGTTTTTAGAAATGTTAGCAAATTTTATTAAATGAAATACAGTAATCTAATTTTACATAATTATTCACATCCCTGAGTCAATACATGTTAAAATCACATTTGGCAGCGATTACAGTGTAGTCTTTTGGGGTAAGTCTAAGAGATTTGCCCATCTGGATTGTAAAATATTTCCCTTCGGGTTTTTTTATTCGTCGAGCTCTGTCAAATTGGTTGTTGATCATTTAAGTAAAAACTGTAGATCGGCCTCAGGAATATTCACTGTCTTTTTGGTAAGCAACTCCAGTTGTGTTTTAGGTTATTGTCCTGCTGAAAGATCAAATTGTATTGTTCACATGCACATGGTTAGCGGGTGTAGCGAAATGCTTTTGCTTCTAGTTCCCGACAGTGCAGTAATATCGAACAAGTAATCTAACAATTCCCCAACAACTACCTAATACACACAAATCTTAAGGGGTGAATGAGAAAATGTATATATGGATGAGCGATGGCCGAGCGGCATAGGCAAGGTGCAATAGATGCTATAAAATACAGTATATACGTATGAGTAATGTAAGACATGTAAACATAATGTAAAGTGGCATTATTTGAAGTGACTAAAACAAAACGACTGCATAGTTTCCTTATGACTCGAAGCGAGGCGACCATCTCTGTCGGCGCCATCTCCCAGTGTCTGTTGAAAAGCAGACTGAACCAGGTTTTCATCTAGGATTTTCCCTGTGCTTAGCTCCTTTTTATTTTTTTTATCCTGAAAAACTCCCCAGTCCTTAATGATTAATTACAAGCATACCCATAACATGATGCAGCCACTACTGTGCTCGGTAATGTTTGTGGCAAATCCAATAAAACACTGAATTTTATTGGAAATATTTTGCAGTATTACTTTAGTGCCTTGTTGCAAACAGGATGCATTTTTTGTAATATTATGTACAGGCTTCCTTTTCACTGTCAATTTGGTTAGTATTGTGGAGTAACTACAATGTTGATCCATCCTCAGTTCTCGTATCACAGCCATTTAAGCTCAAAATGTTTTAAAGTCACCATTGCCTCATGGTGAAATCCATGAGCGGTTTCCTTCCTCTCCGGAAACTGAGGTAATACTGGGTGTATTGATACACAATCCAAAGTGTTATTAATAACTTCACCATGCTCAAAGGGATATTCGATGTCTGCTTTTTTCTTTATTTACCCATCTACCAATACCCTTTGCGAGTCATTGGAAAAATTCCCTGTTTTTTGTGGTTGAATCTGTGTTTGAAATTCACTGCTCGACTGAGGGACCTTACAATTATCTGTATGTGTGGGTATAGAGCGGCGGGAGTCATTAAAAAATCATGTTAAACACTATTACTGCACACAGAGTGAGTCCATAGGGGCTCCCGAGTGTCGCAGCGGTCTAAGGCACTGCATCTCAGTGCTAGAGGCATCACTACAGACCCTGGTTCGATTCCTGTCTGTATCACAACCGGCTCTGATTGGGAGTCCCATAGGGCGGCGCACAATTGGCCCAGATAGGGTTTGGCCAGGGTAGGCCGTCATTGTAAATAGGAATTTGACTTGCCTAGTTAAATAAAATAAATTAAAGTGACTTAAGCACATTTTTACTCCTGGCTTGCCACAACAAAGGGGTTGAATACTTATTTACTCAAGACATTTTAGCTTTTCATTTTTTATGAATTTGTAAAACTTTGGAAAAACATAATTCCACTTTGACATTATGGGGTACAGTGGTGGAAATATTACCCAATTGTCATACTTGAGTAAAAGTAAAGATAGAAAATTACTCAAGTGAAAGTCACCCAGTAAAACACTACTTGAGTAAGAGTCTAAAAGTATTTAGTAGTAAATATACTTAAGTATTAAAGGTAAAGGTATAAATACTTTTAAATTCTTTGTTAAGCAAACCAGACGGCACAATTTTTAAAAATATATTTATCATTATCCAGGAACACACTTCAACGCTCGGACGTCATTTACAAACGAAGCAAACGTGTGGTTTGTGTGTCCGCCAGATCAGAGGATGTAGGGATGAACAGGGATGTTCTCTTGATAAGCGTGTACATTTGACAATTTTCCTGTCTTGTTTAAGCATTCAAAATGTAACGAGCACTTTTGGGTGTCAGGGAAAATGTATGGAGTAAAAAGTACATTATTTTCTTTAGGAATGTAGTGAAGTGAAAGTAGTCAAAAGTATAAACGGTATAAACGGTAAAGCTCAGATTCCCCCCCCCCAAGAAAACGACTGAATTTTTTACTTAAGTACTTTACACCACTGATGGGGTGTTGTGTGTAGGCCAGTGATGACAAATCTCAATTTAATCCATTTTTAAGTCAGGCTCTAACACAACAAAATGTGTAAAAAGTCAAGCGGTGTGAATACATTCTCAAGGCACTGTATCTGACTTTGCTAAGGGTGGAATCCTAGTTGGAGAAATGCCCCTCCCACCACCACACTAAGTTTTGTGCAAATTTTGCATCGATGTCAGTAGAATTGTGCGAAAGTTTAAGTAACATACTTATCGCATACTTAAATGTGTCCCAAATGTCACTCTCGCTCTCTGCACCTTCATTTTGCTCAGTTTTACCTTGGCTTCAGAATTCAAACAATAGAATGTTAGTTGACTCCGACTGAATCATGACTGTTGCCTATAGACCTCTGTCCCTTATTACTTCCAGCCATTCTCTGTTGACCTCTAGGCTCAGATAGGACCACTCTTGGTCCAGTTAAGATAATTGCAGTTTATAATCTAATGATTATGATAAGTGGCTAATAATAGGATCTCGTTAGGAGTACTCTTAATGACCGCTTTTATCTCTCCATCTCATTAGTCCATGGTGATTTAGCAGCAAGTCTCGGGGTTAGGGGCTGCAGGAAGGCTCATTACACAACATTAGGAGCAGGCATAGGGGCTGGAATGAACCCCGTGGATACCCTCTTAGCTTTAGGCGGAGATGTAATCCTGGTTTTGTTTATTCAGTCATAACATTATCCCAACTCCCAAACCAAGTCCCCCTCGTTTGAAAGATGGGGAAATATTATGTACATTAAGAAAAATGTGGGCCCTGACCAGCCACAAAATCTAAAGGAAAAGCTTTTATTTTACTCCCAACTAAGAGGAGGCTAGAATAATTCACCAGAAGCATGAGATCTTTCACTCTCTGTGATGCTTCCCAAGGGGTGGAAAATCTAAATGTGAGGGGGTTTATTTGATTTACTTTGTCTTGGCTCATTGAACGATCTCTGTTCGAGAAGAGAGAGCTGTAGGTCCACTCTACTCTGGTTTTCTGTACTGTATCTGCCGCTATGCATTGTGGTGTTGTGAGCTGACGGTATGGCCATGGGTCATTCCCCTTGGCCACTGTCACAGTAAGGACTGGTGTTGCTGGAGATGAAGCAGAACTGAGGGAAGTGGGTCATTACTCGGGGCTGTGTAAAACAATTTTTTTTAAATAACAAGGTCTTATTCACTAGGTAAGTCATGCTCTTTTTATTAAATGCCTGTGTTGTGAGATGGGTGCTTATGAGTTGCCTCGGTTGCGCAATAACCGACGCACAATATTTATTTAGCGCCCCGAGGGACCTCGCGGATGACCCTTCGTCTGAACATTTGGTCCACATGCACCGCAAAGCATGCTCTGTTTCTTTCTCTCTGTTTCTATTTTCTGGCCCTGTTGCTATCTGTTTCTCTATATCGGTGTCCTGCTCCACGGTTCTGTGTTCGGTTTTGGAAGATGGAGATGATTTTGCATGTGATGAGACCGCGGGCAGCCGCTGTGTTTGATGTATTTTTCATGCGCTTAGGCTACTATTGAACGATGGGGAGGAGGGGACAGCCTGGAGGTGCAGCACTTGAATGGGGATGTTGTTGAAGTGGAAAGGGGTTAAGGGGGGGTTGAGGGGGGGGGGACGTACGCTCTTCTGCCGCAAGCGACAGGAGATGCGGAGGGAGTATACTTGCAAAGTCTGTCTGATGTGCCACACCTCCTACCCGAAAACACACTCGCACTCAACACAGGCGTTCTCTCTAATCTAATACCGACAGATACAGTCACCAGTTTAATGCAACAAATGGCAGTCTGTCTCCCTTGACACAATTATGAGAATGTGTTATAGGTTACATTTGAGTAGCCTAAACAAATATTCGTTTGTGGTATATACTTTTCTGGTCGTACTTTCCCTTTAAAAAAACTAAGATATGGTGAGACATTCCAGTGTAATTTCTGCAGCACTCTACTTTCTGCTCACCTCTCTGCATTTTCCCGTTCTACCGTCCCTGCCCAGTTTAGGAAGTGAGTCATTTGGGTAGGCAGGCTAGTAGTCCGTTCTATCAGAGCGCTAGAAAGAGTGGATGAGAGAGCGAGAGAGGAGGGGGGGGGGTAGTCGCAGATAAACATCACATAGGAGGGTCGACCAGAGGAGGGGGAAATAGGGAGGGCTCCCAATCTACTTCCTCTACGAAGCACTTTACTAGCATACGGTAAGACAAGGCCCTCTTTTATGTATCGATTCACACATTTGTCAATCCGAATGATTGTGTATTCAGCGAATGAAATAAGGAATGGTAAAGGTTGTTTTGTATAAGTGGAAGCGAGGCTATCGCTGCCGACGAGCGAGGAGAACAAGGACATGGGGTGAGCTGATAGCGCTGCTGCTGAACTAGGTCTAGGCTATTACGTAAGGCACAATGGAGATTAATTCATCTTTTATATTAATTTCATAAAACCGTGTTTCTTTTTTGTCATCTATTTTTCTCAAACAACATTGTGTAGGTAGGCTATTCTAATGCCTTGTGTTATGATAAGCTATAAGCATATGCTTTCATCGGGCGTCGTCGTTCGTTCCTGTCAAATCGCGCATCTTAATTTTGCATCTGCTTAATTAATTTAAAGGAATTTTATGGTATTTCACTTCTGACTCTCACAAGTCTAAGAAGACGTGATTAATGGTGCATAAAGAACATCCTGTAGTTGACAGTTTTTATAGCCTAGCCTAAACATAGGCTACAAGAAGGATGGATGGGAGTGCGTTTTATTGTTCGGCTATTGCACGAACCTCAAACGAATATAAAACATAATATTGATATGTTATATCACATCACCCAAGGTCGATTTTACTTGATAACTTGATCCTCACCAATCGAGCGCCAATATTTACGTCAGTGCCAGTGGCGCGCGCAACCCTGGAACGTTAGTCGCTGTCCTTCAGCACCACGTGCCTGCGCATCATGCGACAGAGCGGAGAATGAGTGACAGTACCCCGAAGTAAGGATTAGTGAAATTTCCATTCTGAGGAGACATGTAAATATTTGATGGTAATATAGGCCTAAGTGGAGGGCAATTGGATGCACAGAGCAGCTACGATTTAATACATTAGAACGAGAAGGAATGGCAGTGATGGCTAGAAGATTAACTGGTAGTAGGCTAATATCAAACTTGTGAGTTATGCAGCAGCGTACAGGACTGTATCAGAGAAATTAGTCTAGATTTATCTGATATATAAGTGAAGGATTAACCTTGAAACAATTGCCTTAATTAACTTCCATATTTTATTCCCTTTTCTCTCCCTCCTTTTCTAAACAGTGACTCTCAGTCAAGATCAAGAAGTGAATCTTCAACAAGAATTGAGTCTCGTTCAAGAAGACTTGAATCTCATTCACAAAGAATTGAATCTCCATCAAGAAGAAGTGAGTTTCAGCCAAGCAAAATGCTCCACCAGGACAGACTCGTAAACCCCCAGTACCGAGGCCAGGGAGGCACCTCCTCCCCACTGCGGATCCTCAGCAACAACAGCCAGCAGCAGGGGGGCAAAAGGAAGCAAGGTGAGAAGGACGGCAACTTCAACTTCCTGGGTCAAGACGAGGACGTCATGACGGGAGGAGACGAGAATCGCAACCAGGTGCGTCCTCGTAACCTGGGCCCATTGGGCCGCGACCAGCCCCACCTTCCCCCCTCCTCCAACCACTACGGTCTGGGGCCCCTGTCCCCGCTCTCCCGTCTGCCCTGCTGGAGCCCCCTGGAGTCCCTGCCTGAGATCGAGAGTGGGGACGATGGGTACGGAAGAGTGCCCCCGGATGGCGCGGAGGAGGGAAAGATGGAGGAGGAGATGGGGAGGATGAGCGATGACGAGAAGGAGAAACAAGACCTGGGGGGAGGTGTCATGAAACAGGGAGTGGTGGTGGAAGAGGAGGAGGAGGAGGAGGTGGAGGACCCAGAGGAATGGGGCGACAGCGACTCAGACTTTGAGTTCAGCTACAGGTCCAGTGGCAGCCTGTCCTCTCTCAACATGGAGAGCGGAGGTGAAGGGGCTGGCATGGGAGGGTGGGACCGCATCGGTGTGGGGGAGACCAAGCCTGACCACCACCAGGGGGGAAACCAGGAGACCCCTGCCGCCCCAGCAGACCCCCTTACCCCCTCTTTGACCAGGAAGTGGGATGACAAAATGGAGAGGAAAAGGAGCAGCAAGCCTCTCAGAACGGGGAACAGTCTGCTTGACGGAGCAGCGTTGTCGGACTCGGACACGGACTGCGGCGAGCTGCCTGAGCTGGAGGACGCTGTGTGGACCCTGAGGGACCGCGAGCGCTTCAAGGCCCAGGAGATGGAGAAGCACCAGGTCCAGCTCACCATGTACCGCAGGCTGGCTCTGATCCGCTGGGTCCGCACCCTGCAGGGTCGCGTCCAGGAGCAGCAGAACCGCCTCCAGTCCAGCTTTGACGTCATCCTCGACCACAGGAAGGAGCTGCTGCGCATGGGCGCTGCCACCACTGCAACTGCCACAGCCAGCCAATCGTAGAGCAGGAAGGAAGCGCAGAGGCCCCAACAGGAAGTGGTCACTAGCAGAGACCGGCCAGTCGCTGAAGGGGAATACAAAGGCATTGATGCCTTGGCCATGGTTATTGTGCTTGTTGTGTCCCAGACTTGACTTTTCCCGAAACTAGACAATCTCCAAGCATCCTCTGAGATTTTACTCTGATGTGGTGTTTTAATAAGTTGGTAATGCAGTTTGTTTTTGATTTATTGGCGTCCTACCCTGTGTTGAGATCCAAAAATATCCAAGGCACCTTTCTTCTTGAGAGCCAGGATTACGTTTTTCACCCTAACCCTGCCAAACTATGGAAATATATAACATATTATATGAAGTTTAATATATGCCTGTATCTTCAAATGTTCTATATAAGTGTAGAATGTACCGTTTTATTTGTCTCTATAACTGTGATATAATCCCAAAATATTCCAAATACAACATATGAGATTAATTGTTTTTTTATTTTTTATATGTATATCATGTTTGTCTTCTCCAGTGACATAATAAAATTGTTTTAGAGATATTCGTGTATTGTGAGTTAATAATGTATAAAGTTATGAAGAAGATGTTGGGATTTTACTAGTCTATTTGCACTCATCGCACAGTATAAAAGCCAACATCAACGTTAGGTCGGTGTACACAGAAAGGTGTGGATTAGCAGACTATGAGAACAAGTAGGCAACGTCAGATAGTTTATATCGAAGACATGCTAAACCTAAGCTATAGGCCTTCGTTTTAGATAATTATTTGCGCATTGTGTTGATCTTCAATTTGAGATGAAGGAATTGATCCTTTTCATAAAGCACTAATAGAACCGTTAAAGCCTCTTTGTGTTCGTTGTTTAAATATATAAACTGCAGCCTCTGGTCCATGATAATTTTACTACAATCGTCTCTTTATCAACAGCACAAAGTTCGTTTGTATCGCCTCATCATGAGTGTGTTCTGTTGGGGGTGTGATAGCCCTGTGAGGAACATGCATCAATCTTTATAGGCATGGTTACTGCGTCTCTCGTCGCCGCGGGCAGGGAACGTCTAGCCGTACTGTGTGTGTCTGTGTGTGTGCTCCCAGAGATACCAGCCTTCGCCACCTAATCTGCAGTCTGAGTTGAGCTGGTCCTGCAGAGTCCAGTTCCCCGGGGAATCTGTCAGTTTGCGCCCCAGGGCCCGGTGGTCCTATCCGGCCCGGTGAGCACCCGCCGGTCCAGTCCCGCAGTATGAGCCAAACCCCGGGGCAAGTTTGTGATAATCCTCGCTTATGCCTCCGAACTCCGGGCGCTCAGGCTTATGTTCTAAAGCTTATCGTCTCTCCTGGACGCAGGCATGACAGTGAAAGTGTGAGAGAATTAACATATTTATCTGTTGTTTATTGGCTTTTAAGCGGGATGTATGTAGGGCATCAAACGGGGAAGCGTCTGGGATAACCAGCCAACACGTTTGTTTGTTCTGTTATTGTCCTGTGTACAAACACCGTTTCCAAAAAGCGCAGAGAAACAGTACACGGGGAGAACAAAACCAGATTTTGAGGATATACAATCACGGTGATGTGATTAGGCTATGTATTTACAGTGAAGTTAAAATGCGAAGGGAAATGTTACCCATAGGCCTATAGCCTATAAAATGAGATGTGATGGTCATTTTATTCGGGCTTGTTACCTATTCTGCCCTACCAAGCAAAAGAGCAGTAACTTAACATTAATTGACCTCAACTCCACAAAGGGCCAATTCAAGCAAATGTTTATATTGTGTCTCTCTCTGTAAGGAACAAAGTTTTATTGGATGCACATTCTAACTCAAATCGGTATTCTGCGTAGTGTCTCACGTTAAACACCGTGCCCTCACCCTGAATACATCTCTTCGTTTCAGCGACACTGTATAATAGGTTCGCCGCACGGCGGGACACGAGGCATGTGTGACGGGGTCCCTGCTGGGCGCGAACAGCGGCACCGGTGAAAGAGCACCCCGCCCGGGAAGAAACAGACGCACGGGGGGGGCTGCGGGATGCCGCACCGTCTCTCTCCTCGAGCAGAACTGCTAATTTTGTCGGTTAAAACGAGCGAAGATAACGTTAGCAACGCTGTTTGAGGCGTTTTCTCCCAAATTATCGCGGGCGAGAGAGAGAGGTGCACACAGCTGTGGCTCCTGTCACCCAATTCGGTTTCAAGTGTTTCCAAGTCTGTGTGACTCTGAGATATTCGCGAAACAACAATTCACCTGCTCATTAAACAAAAAAAATGGACTGTATGGAATTTACAGTTCAGACTTTTGGGGATATTGTGTAGACATCTGGCAACTTTGCCACTCCGTGCGCGCATTCGTGGGTAACGTGGATTTCAATAGCAGTGGAGTTCTGCCTAAAACGCTTACCATTGTCATGAATTATACTTTGTCTCAATGATATTGCCTTGATTTAGCCTAACCCCTGTAATTGTGTAAATCATGCATTGATCGATCACCGTCCAGATCAGGCTAATTTTGCGTAATAGTGCCATAACGATGGTGATTTTCAATGATTTGCCTTTTGTTGAAGTGTTTTTTTCCCCATCACTCCGTCATGTCTTTTTCACATGACAATGACAACAAGCTTAACCCACCATGACACAGTATCCTCACAGATAGAACAATGAGTGATAGTTATACAAATCTTTGGTATCCTCGAGTAGGCCTATAAAATCGAGTGAAATAAGAAAATATGTTTTAGTCCACCAGAGGGCGCCTGTTCATCACATAGCCCGTTGGTCACTTTTTTAAATAAAATTAAATAGCGTGTTAAGAACACAAGGGGGCACTCTTCTGTATGATCCAATGAAGTACAGTAGCTTCAGTTCAACCCCTGTGTTTTGTGAGTTGGACATACAGGCCCCTACTACCCAGTGCTGTCGGATGAGTCCATAGAGCAGACTCTCTCGCCCCTCTCTTCTTTCTCTCCCTTTCTTCCCTCTGCCTGATGTAGTGTGACAGTGTGCTAGCCCCCAGCACTCTGTTGGCGTGGAAACAATCAGCTTTGACAGAAAGGGGGTGGTGGGGGATTGGGGGAGGGAGGGCAGAGGGCTGCGGCCCGCGGCCTGTGTATGATGAACTGGATAGAAAGACCTGTGGCCAAAAGAGAAAGAGCAAACATACAGGAGAAGATAGATAGATAGATAGATAGATAGATAGATAGATAGATAGATAGATAGATAGACAGATAGACAGACAGACAGACAGACAGACAGACAGACAGACAGACAGACAGACAGACAGACAGACAGACAGACAGACAGACAGACAGACAGACAGACAGACAGACAGACAGACAGACAGACAGACAGACAGACAGACAGACAGTTAGATAGATAGATAGATAGATAGATAGATAGATAGATAGATAGATAGATAGATAGATAGATAGATAGATAGATAGATAGATAGATAGATAGATAGATAGATAGGTATCTTATCACTTTTACTAAGGATCCACATACCAAATTGAAAATGAACTAATATTTCCCATGAGCCATACAGTATATATATATATATATATATATACTGTATATATATATATATATATATATATATATATATATATATATATATATATATATATATCCTTCTTGAGTATGAAATTGTGTGGGTGGTTTGAGTACTGGGCTTTTTCTTTGTTTCCCATTGAAAATAAAACAAATTATTGGTTCATTTCCAGCCAGACTTTGTATAATTTTATTTTTATATATATATATATATATATATATATATATATATATATATACAGTGGGGAGAACAAGTATTTGATACACTGCCGATTTTGCAGGTTTTCCTACTTACAAAGCATGTAGAGGTCTGTCATTTTTATCATAGGTACACTTCAACTGTGAGAGACGGAATCTAAAACAAAAATCCAGAAAATCACATTGTATGATTTTTAAATAATTAATTTGCATTTTATTGCATGACATAAGTATTTGATCACCTACCAACCAGTAAGAATTCCGGCTCTCACAGACCTGTTAGTTTTTCTTTAAGAAGCCCTCCTGTTCTCCACTCATTACCTGTATTAACTGCACCTGTTTGAACTCGTTACCTGTATAAAAGACACCTGTCTATACACTCAATCAAACAGATTCCAACCTCTCCACAATAGCCAAGACCAGAGAGCTGTGTAAGGACATCAGGGATAAAATTGTAGACCTGCACAAGGCTGGGATGGGCTACAGGACAATAGGCAAGCAGCTTGGTGAGAAGGAAACAACTGTTGGCGCAATTATTAGAAAATGGAAGAAGTTCAAGATGACGGTCAATCACCCTCGGTCTGGGGCTCCATGCAAGATTTCACCTCGTGGGGCATCAATGATCATGAGGAAGGTGAGGGATCAGCCCAGAACTACACGGCAGGACCTGGTCAATGACCTGAAGAGAGCTGGGACCACAGTCTCAAAGAAAACCATTAGTAACACACTACGCCGTCATGGATTAAAATCCTGCAGCGCACGCAAGGTCCCCCTGCTTAAGCCAGTGCATGTCCAGGCCCGTCTGAAGTTTGCCAATGACCATCTGGATGATCCAGAGGAGGAATGGGAGAAGGTCATGTGGTCTGATGAGACAAAAATAGAGCTTTTTGGTCTAACTCCACTCGCCGTGTTTGGAGGAAGAAGAAGTATGAGTACAACCCCAAGAACACCATCCCAACCGTGAAGCATGGAGGTGGAAACATCATTCTTTGGGGATGCTTTTCTGCAAAGGGGACAGGACGACTGCACCGTATTGAGGGGAGGATGGATGGGGCCATGTATCGCGAGATCTTGGCCAACAACCTCCTTCCCTCAGTAAGAGCATTGAAGATGGGTCGTGGCTGGGTCTTCCAGCATGACAACGACACGAAGCACACAGCCATGGCAACTAAGGAGTGGCTCCGTAAGAAGCATCTCAAGGTCCTGGAGTGGCCTAGCCAGTCTCCAGACCTGAACCCAATAGAAAATCTTTGGAGGGAGCTGAAAGTCCGTATTGCCCAGCGACAGCCCCGAAACCTGAAGGATCTGGAGAAGATCTGTAGGGAGGAGTGGGCCAAAATCCCTGCTGCAGTGTGTGCAAACCTAGTCAAGAACTACAGGAAACGTATGATCTCTGTAATTGCAAACAAAGGTTTCTGTACCAAATATTAGATTCTGCTTTTCTGATGTATCAAATACTTATGTCATGCAATAAAATGCAAATTAATTACTTAAAAATCATACAATGTGATTTTCTGGATTTTTGTTTTAGATTCCGTCTCTCATAGTTGAAGTGTACCTATGATAAAAATTACAGACCTCTACATGCTTTGTAAGTAGGAAAACCTGCAAAATCGGCAGTGTATCAAATACTTGTTCTCCCCACTGTATATATATATATATATATATATACAGTGGGGAGAACAAGTATTTGATACACTGCCGATTTTGCAGGTTTTCCTACTTACAAAGCATGTAGAGGTCTGTAATTTTTATCATAGGTACACTTCAACTGTGAGAGACGGAATCTAAAACAAAAATCCAGAAAATCACATTGTATGATTTTTTAATAATTAATTTGCATTTTATTGCATGACATAAGTATTTGATCACCTACCAACCAGTAAGAATTCCGGCTCTCACAGACCTGTTAGTTTTTCTTTAAGAAGCCCTCCTGTTCTCCACTCATTACCTGTATTAACTGCACCTGTTTGAACTCGTTACCTGTATAAAAGACACCTGTCCACACACAATCAAACAGATTCCAACCTCTCCACAATGGCCAAGACCAGAGAGCTGGGTAAGGACATCAGGGATAAAATTGTAGACCTGCACAAGGCTGGGATGGGCTACAGGACAATAGGCAAGCAGCTTGGTGAGAAGGAAACAACTGTTGGCGCAATTATTAGAAAATGGAAGAAGTTCAAGATGACGGTCAATCACCCTCGGTCCGGGGCTCCATGCAAGATTTCACCTCGTGGGGCATCAATGATCATGAGGAAGGTGAGGGATCAGCCCAGAACTACACGGCAGGACCTGGTCAATGACCTGAAGAGAGCTGGGACCACAGTCTCAAAGAAAACCATTAGTAACACACTACGCCGTCATGGATTAAAATCCTGCAGCGCACGCAAGGTCCCCCTGCTTAAGCCAGTGCATGTCCAGGCCTGTCTGAAGTTTGCCAATGACCATCTGGATGATCCAGAGGAGGAATGGGAGAAGGTCATGTGGTCTGATGAGACAAAAATAGAGCTTTTTGGTCTAACTCCACTCGCCGTGTTTGGAGGAAGAAGAAGTATGAGTACAACCCCAAGAACACCATCCCAACCGTGAAGCATGGAGGTGGAAACATCATTCTTTGGGGATGCTTTTCTGCAAAGGGGACAGGACGACTGCACCGTATTGAGGGGAGGATGGATGGGGCCATGTATCGCGAGATCTTGGCCAACAACCTCCTTCCCTCAGTAAGAGCATTGAAGATGGGTCGTGGCTGGGTCTTCCAGCATGACAACGACACGAAGCAAACAGCCATGGCAACTAAGGAGTGGCTCCGTAAGAAGCATCTCAAGGTCCTGGAGTGGCCTAGCCAGTCTCCAGACCTGAACCCAATAGAAAATCTTTGGAGGGAGCTGAAAGTCCGTATTGCCCAGCGACAGCCCCGAAACCTGAAGGATCTGGAGAAGATCTGTAGGGAGGAGTGGGCCAAAATCCCTGCTGCAGTGTGTGCAAACCTAGTCAAGAACTACAGGAAACGTATGATCTCTGTAATTGCAAACAAAGGTTTCTGTACCAAATATTAAGTTCTGCTTTTCTGATGTATCAAATACTTATGTCATGCAATAAAATGCAAATTAATTACTTAAAAATCATACAATGTGATTTTCTGGATTTTTGTTTTAGATTCCGTCTCTCATAGTTGAAGTGTACCTATGATAAAAATTACAGACCTCTACATGCTTTGTAAGTAGGAAAACCTGCAAAATCGGCAGTGTATCAAATACTTGTTCTCCCCACTGTATATATATATATATATATATATATATATATATATATCAGTATCCACAGCAGTGAATTAGAATTAAATGAATGATGAAAAGATCCTCATAGAAATACTAGGCACATTTTAATTAATGAACTGAATTTCAAACCACTTCCTGAATTGCCTAAATTGGAAATGCTTAGCGAATGCTCAAACTACCTTCGGTGCAACTGGAGGGCTGTAGCGTTACAACAGAAAGCACAACTAGGCTGTATCATCATAACCTTTACAGTTCTGTGAGGATAGAAATTGTTCAGAGAGCCTTAACAAAAGTGTTGATGGAGTGCTTTATAAATGCCAAGGAGAGTCAGGGATGGACAAGAAACATATGTCCTCATATAGAGAATGGGAAGTGCTCTTTGCATGACATGAAAATTAATTAATCCACACATTTTTCCTTTGGTTTTGATAAGATGTTGAAAATGTATAAAGGTCAAATGTATCAGAAGTCCAAAGGCATACATGTTGTAAAGTTGCTATTGAAATGTAGGCTATGCCTAATAATAATATAATGTCTCCATAAAGTAATGTCTACATGTCTCCATAAAGTAAACCACCATTTAGACCTTATCTATTTATTTATTTATTTATTTAGGACTTATTGACAGATATCCTCATGAATGCATAATTCATAGAGGCCTGTATTTGTTTTTATGTTGAACATAAAATGGCCTAATTCAATGAAGTCACCATTCATCCTGACTAATGCGTCATCATCTTAATGCACGTCATCGTAGGCCTATTTTAACATATCAGATTTAACAAACCTGTTGGCTGACATAAAAGGATGACCCTGATTGTGACCACAAATTAGCCTAGGCCGATACAGTGTGCCTTTTGGCCTATATTTCAATTTGCTGACATGCCCGTGGAAATATTAGGCCTTCTGAAGTCTTGTATCACTGATCATTTTCCTGCCTTCTTGTCCAAGTCTGAGGGTTCTCTGCGGGTTTGCCAGGACATTCTGAATGTGGGGGTCTGAGACTGAGAGCATTTTTGGTGGGGTCTGGGGTATAAGGTTCAGCTGCCTCGGCTGCTTTAACCAGCTAATAAATATGAAAACAGCGTGTTAAAACTTTTATTCGTTCTCTGATTGAAATGATTATACCATTCTATAAAGTCCCATGTAAATCCTGAAACCTCATAAGGCCCAATGTTGTCCCATAAAACTGTGTCGGACAATAGATGGAGAAAGGGGGCTTTTTCACGCATAAGGGGTTTTCACAAGAGCACATTGAGAGAAGCCCCTCCACGACACGCCCATGGATTATGTGGCTGTCGGTGAAAGCGCTTCTAGGAGCGGCAGGTGTGTGTGCCAGGCACCGGGGTCGTGCGGCCGGCGACGGTAGGGGAGCTGGCTATGTCGAATGCGCGCAGCTGCCGGCAGGATTTTTTTCAGAGCTTGTCACTTCCATTTAACTTGCTCTCTTTCACCCCCTTGAGATGAAGTGGTCTCTCGTGCCCAGGTTCCCTCGACGTCCTCTCCCGGTTTAGATACGAAAGGGACCACTAAACGGTGACATCCCATCAACAAAAGCGAGCGGGGCCCACTACCCATCCCGCCTCAGCGCCATGAAATTGTGGATTAAACCGATAAACGGTGCCACTGATACCGACCTCGCATTTCTTCAGGACCTATAATTGAATGCCAAAATCTAAGAAGGCAAGGTTAAACAAAGCCTTAACACAATAACTCTGTCTATTCCCTCGACACTTCTATTCAAGCCCCAGATTTCTAAATCATGATCCACCACATCATAGGCCAGTCTGTTGGTTAGTGTGAAATTGTTCTTGCAATATTGCAGTAACTTATCAAATAAAACAGGTTACAGTCTAGCCTACTCGGTCAATTAGGCTATCTCACAAATCCATGCGAATGTTGTCTAAATTCACAAAGAAAAATCTGTGTGTGAAGATCAGGAATCTTATCTCAGTAAATTGAACCATGTCAAAACGCTTGAGCCTCACAGCCACAGCCCCATCTTCCAGGCTGTTTTTATCTTTCAGTGTTTACAAAAAGACAAGCATATTTATTGTTTTTTTGTATGGTGAAATGGGGGCTTTAACCAGTGTAGGCTATTCCCTCAAATGGTTTTCTCCGTGCACCTTGATCCCTAATCTCTGTCGTTCAAACCATGTCCCATTCCAGCAGCTCTCCCCTGCGGGCAAGTTGGGTCCATACATAATCCTCCCAAACCCCGTCACGTATCCCACTGGGGTTTGGCTAAAGTGCTATGTCTGTCAAAGCACAACATTGTCTGCTTTTCACACCATTTCTGGCAAAAAGGATTAATTCCCCCTATAAATACAAACAATACGACTAAATAACAGCAACCTTACAGTGTGTATGAGTGTGTATGAGTGTGTGTGTGTGTGTGTGTGTGTGTGTGTGTGTGTGTGTGTGTGTGTGTGTGTGTGTGTGTGTGTGTGTGTGTGTGTGTGTGTGTGTGTGTGTGTGTGTGTGTGCGTGTGCGTGTGCGTGTGCGTGTGCGTGTGTGTGTGTGTGTGTGTGTGTGTGTGTTAGAAGTATTGACTGAGTGTTTTGTGAAGATACATAGAAAGAAAAAAAAAATCTGCTCAGTTCACTAATGTAATTCATCATATTCTACTTGCCGTCTCGTGCGGCTTCAACCCGTGAGTCTCTCTGCTGTATCCACGGCTGTCAAAATGGACAGTGCTGCAGCAGCAGCCAGTGAATAAAATGAAATATGAAATAGTGTGATAAACTGGTAGATAATAATCTTTTCATTAAACTTTCATCCCGGGCTAACTTAAATATTCAAGAGGCCAATTACATAGCTTGTATCTTTTTTCTTTAACACGAGCAGTCAGGGTGAGTGTATCTCGCTTAAGGGTTCAGTGAGAGCATCATTACTGAGTGGTCATGGGGGAGTTGACCCATCTCTCATGTGCTGGGCAGGAACCAGACTGAGAGATGGAACAGGCTGGCTGATAGCTGTCTAAATAAAGGATAGACAGACAGAGAGGTGTATAGATTTTCCAGGCGGATAGTGGAAAGATGTGTGCATTGTGATGTGTGCCACAAACAGTGTGCGTGTGCACGCCACTCTGATCTAGTCTCTCTCTGTCTCCCTCTCTACTCTCTCTCTGCTCTCTTGCTTTCTGTGTGTGTGTGTGTGTGTGTATGCGTGTGTGTGAGTCAGTGTATTAGCAGTCAGAGCACTGAAGCCCAGGGGCGATTCCTGTGTGTGCTTGCGATAAAGGGGAAAGGGAGGAAGGATAGGGGGGGAAAGGGTGGGATAGTGTGTGTGTGTGTGGGGGGGGGGTTAGGGTGATTGTGGAGGGGAGAGAAAGAGAGGATGAAGTTGGGAAGGGGGGGTTGTGCAGAGAGAAGGGGGGTAGAGATATAAAGAAAGAGAGAGTATGAAGAAGGGGGTGAACAACTAGAAGAGCTGAGAGAGCTTCCTCTGTGCTATCAGTGCTCCTGGATCATGTCCCCATTGGGCGCTCTCTCTCTCTTTACCTCTCTCTCTCTCTCTCTCTCTTTCCTTCTCTCCCTCCCTTTCTCTTTCACAAAAAGAGGAGAAGAGTGTCTTGGCAGGGTAATTAAGAATGGCCTCTAAACACAGGAGTATGGCAGGAATGCTCCAGATGAAAGTAAATGATTAAAATAATTACAGGCTCAGAGCTGACGAGCCGCAGTGTGGGGTGGCCGCCGGACATTTGTCGGTAATTAGATAATTAATCTGAATGCAAATGATGAGCCCTAACGAAGCAGTCAAGCTGAACCAGCGACAACTGCCGAGAGTGAAATAAGGGGAGAGAGAGAGAAATATGAAAATGAGTATAAAATATCCAGCCTCCAAAGTCAGCCTACCAACACACAAAGCCAACACACATCAGAATTGTAAATCAATAACTCTAGCATCCAGTTTGAGTGGAGCTTGTGCATAAAAAACTCCTCACATCTCTACATCTATAACTTTCACTCATTGTGACAAGTAGACATGAATAACTTGTTAAAAATACACAAGCCTACAAAGGGTGCCTGACAGTCAGAGCTCGAGCAACTGCATAGCAATTTCTAATGTTACAAGGTGCATTTCAGAGAGCTCAAACTGGAGGCTTACAGAGCCCAGAGAGACAGAAAAAGACAGAAAACTAATGATGAGTAATGCTAAGACTTTCTGCAAGCAATTTAAATGCATCTGCAAATTGTGTGTTTATGGCTTTCTAACCTGAGTGTTTATCATTCTCTAACCTGACATTCAGCAGGTTACAGAGTTTGGACCGAACAAACTGAGTGAGCAATCCCACTTGAAAACCAAAGCAAACGGAAATCATACTCAATAAAAATACAAATTCATTATACAATCTAAGATGTATTATAAAAAATCAATTTTGCTTTTATGCAGAATGTGTGTGTGTGTGTCTCTTTCTGTCTGTGTGTTCAACAGTTTTTTTAATGTTTCTTTGTTCTTTGATCTTGCTTTAGGCTATTAAACATCCCAATTTAATTCAATACAATTAAGTAGTCTGTATATTCCAGAGATACAGTAGATTGTACCACAATCATTTGCAGTAGGCTTTCAGTGGCAGCACCCAGACCTGGGTCATCACTAGTTACCACAGCCACAAAGTCATAAACCTCGCCCATTTCGACAATTTATATTTTTAAAATATTATTTTAAGCCTAACCCTAACCACACTGCTAATCTTATGCCTAGCCCTAACCTTAAATTCATGTTTTTTTTGTTTTCAATCATTTCTGACTTTGTGGCTGTGGTAACTAGTGGAAACCCTGGGTCACATGAGGAGAAAAGCGTCATATTTCATGACGTCAACATTATGCGCCTCTCATTCAAGTTTTGCTGTGTAATCTGAGGAAACGAACGAGGTTGCGTTGTTCCTCAGGCAAAGTTTTACTTCAAAATTGTTACTTGGAAGTTACAGTATGGAATATTTGATCGGAATTCAGGGACAAGACTTTGTCATAGTTGCTGCTGATAATGTTGCAGCCCACAGCATCGTTAAGATGAAACAGGGTATGACATTGCTCGTTTGCAGTTAGCTAGTCGCTAAGTTAGCCAGCTAGCTAAGTTAGCCAGCTAGCTAATGTTATTTAGCCTGCTTTTGTTAGCGTTGAACTCATTTGTAAAATCAGCAAAATGTCCTAAATGTTTGTCTCATACATTTCTGTTTTGAGTCATATGACGTTACTGAAACAATTATAATTGTTGTTACCTAGCTAGCTAAGCATGCTAGTTTACATGTTATGAGTTAACAGTAGTTTAGCAAACTTGCTAGCACCTATGTGAGCTAATTAGCTAGCAAGCTTCCTCCCTGGCCAATGAGTCGAGATCAGAAAAGCGGACACTAGCTACCGAATTGATTTGGCTTCCAGTTATCACCAACGTTTGTTTGCTAACAATCGTGTTGGAAGAGCTAGTAAGCTTGTTTACTTACATGTCCACGAACTCCAAACAGATTTGCAGATTTGCGCTAGCTACCTAAAAAGGCTAGCCATCTTGCTAACTCGCTTCATTCAATTGTGAAAGTGAAAGTAAGCAAGGAGCGCACACACTAGCAGGCCCAGATTATTATCAAAATGACTTGCAATATTTTCCTCAAAGTAAGAAACATCTGAACGAGTAGAGCTATTTGTAATCAAACTAACTTCAAGAATGTATTATTTGGCTTTATTTCCATACATCATGTTGAACATGTCACTGGAGTGCGTATGTGATTAAATAACTAACACCTTGTCTATCGCCCTCAGACCAGGACAAGATGTTCAAGCTGAGCGATAAGATTCTTTTGCTATGTGTGGGAGAGGCAGGAGACACAGTACAGTTTGCAGAGTACATTCAGAAGAATATTCAGCTATACAAAATGAGGAATGGTAAGTGCCACCCATTTCTTGTTTCTCTGGTGTCAAAATAAAGATGGCCTAGTACTACTCGTGCCACCGCTACTGACATATGTGCATTCAATACTCGTTGTGATTATTGTTTGGACATTTTATTCATGAATATTTTCCCCCCGGTTATGTGCTACCCCATGGTGACATCTGATGGGCCTTTCAGGTTATGAACTCAGTCCAACAGCAGCAGCCAACTTCACACGCAAGAACCTTGCAGACTACCTTCGAAGCAGGGTAATTATTTAATGTGGACCAATGCTTTTATTTCTTTCCAATGTAGCCTAGCATACCATACTGCGATACTCCAACGTTGCTCTGTGCTATTGCCACTTAGCCTGTGTCTGGGCTGGGCAAACCCATTTTGGTGATTTCTGGTATGTCATCAACATAAATCAATCACAGCACATTTTTGGACTCATTCAGCAGTTTTTACCTGAATAAATACAATACCATTGGAAGTTAAAGTTGAAAGTTAAAGTTATACTGATCAAAAATATAAACGCAACATGCAATCATTTCAACAATTTTACTGAGTTTAGGTTCATATAAGGAAATAAGTCAATTGAAAGAAATGAATTAGGCCCTAATCTATGGATTTCACCTAACAGCGCAGGGGCGCAGCCATGGCCTGGCTCCCAAGGGGTTGTGCTATACCCTCCCAGGCCCACACATGGCTGCCCACCAGCCCAGTTATGTGAAATCCAACCACTGGGGAGCCAGGCTCAGCCAATCAGAATGATTCCCCCCACACACAAAAGGTCTTTATTCCAGACAGAAATACTCCTCAGTTTCATCAGCTATCGGGTTGACTAGTCTCACACGATCCCGCTGGTTAAGAAGCCAGATGTGGAGTTCCGGGGCTGGTGTGATTACACGTGGTCTGCGGTTGTGAGGATGGTTGGACGTACTGCCAAATTCTCTAAAATGACGTTGGAGGTGGCTTGTGAAAATTCACTTCCCCCCCGGCAAAAGCTCTGGGGTACATTCCTGCAGTCAGCATGCCAATTGCACGCTCCCTCAACTTCAGACATCTGTTGCATTGTGTTGTGACAACTGCACATTTTAGTGGGCTTTTACCTGTGTAATGGTCATGCTGTTTAATCCGCTTCTTGATATGCCACACCTGTCAGGTGGATGGATTAACTTGACAAAGGAGAAATGCTCACTGACAGGGATGTAAACAAATTTGTGCGCACAATTTGAGAGAAATAAGCTTTTTGTGCGTATGGAACATTTCTGGGACCTTTTATTGTAGCTCATGAGACATGGGACCAACACTTTACATGTTGCGTTTTATATTTTTGTTCAGTATATATTCCTAAAACTTAAATTGAAAATGATGCAGCTTCCTGTTGACACGACATATTGATAAATAGCCTAATGTCAAAACAGTTTAAGTGTCCAAGTCAATATCTAATATGCAGAAAGTTTGATATATTGAAAACTTAAACATAAAATGTGTTATCTACACATACATTTAAAAAAAATTATGAACACCTTTTAAACTGCACACGCACCAAAAACCCTGTTATTTTGTCAATTGGCAATAAATTACTGATTGATTGGGGGGGGGGGGGTGCGCTGTTAACTTCCACAAGGCAAAAAAAAAACACTTGGAAACTGAATATATTTATGTCATTGGTTAGAGGAAAACCTGCATAACACAGATGGCTACATTTTAGAATGTTGCATTTTAATATGGCGGTCACCAAAACAGAAAGAAAAACAACACTGTTTAGTCAATCATGTCTAAATTCCTAATCTGTCCCTCTTCCTATCATGGTCACCTAATCATCCCCAGTTTGCAATTGGCTTATTCATCCCCCCTCCTCTCTCCTGTAACTATTCCCCAGGTCGTTGATGTAAATGAGAATGTGTCCTCAGTCAATTTACCTGGTAAAATAAAAATCTATTATCACTTTGATATCAATTGCGTGAGAGGGGGGAGATGAGGTTGCATGTCCTGAACTAACATGCTGACCAAACCGAACGCGCACATGTTGATTTTGTACCCCCCACACCAGACACGATCAGGATACTATGCAGGTTGAAATATGAAAACAAACTCTGAACCAATTATATTAATTTGGGGACAGGTTGAAAAGCATTAAACATTTATGGCAATTTAGCTAGTTGGCTTGCAGTTGCTAGCTAATTTGTCCTATTTAGCTAGCTTGCTGTTGCTAGCTAATTTGTCCTGGGATATAAACATTTAGGTATTTTACCTGAAATGCACAAGGTCCTCTACTCCGCCAATTAATCCACACAAACGGTCAATCGAATCGTTTCTAGTCATCTCTCTTCCTTCCAGGCTTTTTCTTCTCTTGACTTTATATTGCGATTTGCAACTTTCATAAATTAGGTGCATTACCGCCACTGACCTCGTTCGTCTTTCAGACACCCACGTGGGTATAACCAATGAGATGGCACGTGGGTACCTGCTTCTATAAACCAATGAGGAGATGGGAGAGGCAGGACTTGCAGCGCGATCTGCGTCACAAATAGAACTGACTTCTATTTTAGCCCATGGCAACGCAGACGTTCGTTGGCGCGCACAAGCAGTGTGGGTGCAATAATTGAATAATATAGATTTCTACATTTATTTTGCAACGCTCGCGCATGCGACGCGAGCAGTGTAGTCAGCCTGTAAGGCTCCTATCTATATTTTGGAATGGTGGATGTTGATTTCAGGAGGCTGCCATCACAGAAAATAGGTATATTTTTTCTTTGCTTATCTTCAACGAAACACAACCCACCATAGGATACCAACAGTGACAACAGTTTGCTGCTATTTAAGGGATAGTTTGACTGTCAAATCTGAGTATTGGTGTGTGGCCGCGACTTTTATACAGAGACCGCCCCGAATTATCAGTGTCATTTGATAAAGAAAATCATAATTGCAGTCTTGCGACCCAGTGCGTATGACAAAACCAAAGATGTGAATCTGTTTTAAACTGGTTGGAACCAAAATAATTTTACAATCGTTTAGTTCTGAACAGAACCCCCCCCAAAAAGTTTTCATTCCAATGTTCTGACCAGCAAAAAAAAAAAAATCTGGCTTATATCGTAGATTTTTTAACCTGTGAAATCAACAGTATTTTACTTTTTGCTCATTGCATTACTTCACCAATCAGTGCGGATCTTTCAGACAAGCTAGTTGTTTACATGCATGATAGACATACACGTGTAGCAAATGGCTCGAGAGAGGGTAGAGGAGGCGGCTTGAAGCACTGTGCATCTTGTTATGACATGTATTATATGAATTAGGTCCACAGAATTATACTTAGGAGCTGTTTCTATAGAGGAACTTTGAATGCCCTTTGAGCGCTAGCTAGCTAACAAGCTTGAGCGAGGTAGCTAGCTAACGAGCTTATGTGCGCACCAGAATTAAAAACACATCTTACCTTGTTGTAGTTAATTAATCCAATGTGGAATGTGATAACTAGGCCTATAGTATCCTTAACTAGCATTGAAAATGTTAATCCATACATCTCTAGGTAATCAAAAAGCTCTCTCCCTGTCTACTGAATCAAGCTTGTAACGTCGGTACAGTAGCCTATGCTTTGGAGGGGCAGGTAGCCGAAACACACAGGCAAAGATTTTCAGCTTGCAGGTACGCTGGAGTAAGTTTCTAAGTGAGTTTGCATAGGGGTTTTTCTATAAATCATGGGGCCAATGTGTGACATTGGGATAAACAAAACCGATTTTTATCCAGTTCCACATGTGTACTTAGAGGAATATATGCACATTGGCACACAACTCCACCTATGCAACAACATAGGCCTAGGACTATACATCCTTTAAGCAGGACTCATAGAGACATTGGCAAGTCAAATTCAAGGACGTCTTCAAGCACTTAATTGTAATTTTTATATAATTGTACATAAGACTTAATATAGACCCCCCCCCAAAAAAAAAAGTGTAAAAAAGTAGGCCATTATCACTTTAAGAATAATGCATTGATATTCAAATTATTATTACATTTTAAATTATGTGAGAATGTGGAATTGCCTGACTAAATAAATTGGATGCATGCATGGAGATTTTTCTGTAGCCTATGTGGCCGACACAGGCACACACAATAAAGCCATAAATAGCTGTAGCATTAATCTCACCATGGCTGTTTTTTTAATGAGCAACCAACCAAAAACCTTGTTCCCTTTTGTAATGGAGGGATTTGTATAGGAAGCCAAGTTAAAGCCAGCATTAGATGTTGTCGTCCTCAAAACTACACATAGTTTTACCGCAACAGAGTAGCGCAACACCTTTCAATAGAAACGGCTGGAAACAAACCAGAGTGGCCAAAAACAATTATTAAAATGAAATCGCAAATAATTATAAGGGAGCAGGAGACCCTTTTGGCTACAATAATTACAAGGACTTCTCAAGCACCAACTTTAGGAAATGTCTGATTTTCAAGGTATGTCTGTTCCAGTACTTGAATTTCTGAGCTTCAACAAGTTCAAGTAGCCTAGGCTACTTCAAGCCCCTTGTAGTATTGTTTTTAAAATTGCAGGTGTAACATGGAAACCAAAATGTATTTGTCGTGTTATTTCATTACCAGATCTACTAGGCTATGTCATTTGTCATCTTTATATACATAATAATTAATAGGAATAATGTTGGGCGCTGCGAAATAGTCTATGATTGCGCACAGTATACTCCGTGTCTAATCGAGGAGCAAGCACATGAAAACACAAACTCATTACCTTGACGCTTTCTCTGTTCAATCTAACGACACCCTGCTGAAAATCAAGCAGAGAACAGATGATCAACATCAATACGCTAGGGATACTAGATCCAACGTGGATCCGGGCTGTCTTCACCGGCGTAGCGAATGAGACATAAATATTTTGGACGTTCCTCGCCAACACCTTTATTCCAGCACTTGGACTGTTGTGATACTCAAACAGCTATTGGTCACTTGACTGTCATTCAGGAAATTATTTCCAGGATAAGACGTGTGAAAATATCACAATGTAATTCTTTTTTGACCTTTATTTAATTAGGCAAGTCAGTTTAGAACAAATTCTTATTTTCAATGACGGCCTCGGAACAGTGGGTTAACTGCCTTGTTCAGGGGCAGAACGACAGATTTTTACCTTGTCAGCTCGGGGATTCGATCTTGCAACCTACTTGTCCAACGCTCTAACCACTAGGCTACCTGCAGCCCCTAATTAAACAGCTCAACACCAAATGCGCATCCAGCAAGTATTATGCATCATTATTGAAGGACCACATTAATGACATTATTGATTTAGGTTTTAAGTATCAGGGTCAGGTGACTGTTTTGGTTAGAAGCATTCGATTTTCCAATTGCATACATTTTGGGGGATTTGTGTGCACATAAACTGTTTTCACCCCGTAACATAAGGAGACACGAAATGTTACGTAGTTATGCTGTGTTTCTGATATCTATATACAAAAAAAACTGTCCAACAGCTAGATCCAGGATTCTTACAGGGTTCAAGTTCAATGTATAATTTAACGGATTAATACTTCATATATGATATAACTACAAGTTCCACTGCCATAAATGCAAGGACAGAAAAGTATTGTTTTATGTCAAACGATTTTGGACAAGTATGTCAAGACACCAAACATGAGAAATTAACAGGTTTTAAATTAATTTGATTAAATATAGCAATGTTCCCCCTTATAGCTTAATGTAATGCCATGATTTTTTTTTTATAGATATCATCAATGACTTATTGACATCTATAACAAGTTGTCCAGCATAGGAAATCCTCACTGGTACCCTAGTTTATAAATACCCATAGGCACTTTGTTTTGTTGTGGCACTATAAAGAAAAATGCCTGGGACGTAAAATACCGTTAACTGGTTCCCATGCTTTTAAAATAACGGTTCTGTTCCGGAACAGTATGAATCACTTTCGTTCCGTTTCTGTTCCTTGAAAACATTTTATTTTCATGTTTTCAGTTAATGTTCCTTGGACCGCTTCCAACCCCTGGTTTTAAGCACTTGATCTTGTATCATCGTGTTGACCAATCTGAGGTTTAAAAAGAAAAGATGTGTAATTCCCCCCAATTCGATGTGGTCAAAACGTCAGCTTGTGTAATGTAGTAACACATACTGTCCACATGAAAAGTAGCGTAAATATACATTAATTAGATATGACAAAATAATCTTATTTTAGGATGATGGTGAATTATTTGTTCAAATATCACATAGCTATATTTCTCACTAGTTTAACCATTTTTAAAGAGGGGGGGGGAAATGCTCCTAAGCTAAGTTTTACCAGGAGCTCTGGACTAGAGCATCAGTAGGGTCTGTGCAGCGGGCTGAATGTTTGACGTCCCTACTATGTCACATTCAGGTCGGAATTCAGTCTAACTGCGGCACTTGCGGCACTTAACTTTTGCGGAGCGCGAGACATTCCCATTTGTTTTCCGAGGAGAACTGGGCACAAGCATGCCTGCCTCTTCCAGTGAAGCAGCAAAAAAAAAAAAACTACTGCTGTCATGACGCGCTAGTGGAGCACACGTTACACGCATCTTGTGTCCGTTGTGCACCTCTACTATGTCAGTCTGCGATGTGGGCAACGAGTTTATTTTGACTGATCCCAGAGACTGTTGTCAATATGTTGCGAGTTGTGGCCTAAGTGTCGCTCCAGTCTCAAGGGTAGGCAACACCTGCGGCAGAAATGAAGCGCAACCCACCGGGAGCCTGTCCTACCACTCCCTGGTGTGAAGCATTGAACGTGTGTGTATGAAGATTGTGTGTGTGCCCGAAGGAGAGTGTGGGAAGGACATCCGAGTCAAGTCTCCTCGTATCCGTCCCTCTAAGTCTCATATGGTTGCGGCGAGGTTAATATGTTAGGAGTAGTGCAGCCGCTGCCTGTCACAATAGCAGAAGGATGAAAATAATTACAAAAAACAATTAGTGGGGCTGAGGAGGGAATGTGGGACACAAGGAGGGGGGAGCGGAGGGAGTGAGAGAGGGAGGCTAGAAAGGGGGGCAGTCCCAAGGGCTTTGAACTAGGCCCAGAAGTCAACACGGCACAGAAGGGCGTGTGCAAGTGAGAATCGGTGTTACAGTTGGGCTGCTACTGTTTCAATATGTGCTTTAGATATCGGATAACAGTACAAAATATTCCCGAATTCATGCTTGCCCAAAGGCAGTAAAACCTTTTCTTTCTTTTTTTACCCTGTGGTACATACAGTGGGGAGAACAAGTATTTGATACACTGCCAATTTTGCAGGTTTTCCTACTTACAAAGCATGTAGAGGTCTGTAATTTTTATCATAGGTACACTTCAACTATGAGAGACGGAATCTAAAACAAAAATCCAGAAAATCACATTGTATGATTTTTAAGTAATTAATTTGCATTTTATTGCATGACATAAGTATTTGATACATCAGAAAAGCAGAACTTAATATTTGGTACAGAAACCTTTTGTTTGCAATTACAGAGATCATACGTTTCCTGTAGTTCTTGACTAGGTTTGCACACACTGCAGCAGGGATTTTGGCCCACTCCTCCCTACAGATCTTCTCCAGATCCTTCAGGTTTCGGGGCTGTCGCTGGGCAATACGGACTTTCAGCTCCCTCCAAAGATTTTCTATTGGGTTCTGGTCTGGAGACTGGCTAGGCCACTCCAGGACCTTGAGATGCTTCTTACGGAGCCACTCCTTAGTTGCCATGGCTGTGTGTTTCGTGTCGTTGTCATGCTGGAAGACCCAGCCACGACCCATCTTCAATGCTCTTACTGAGGGAAGGAGGTTGTTGGCCAAGATCTCGCGATACATGGCCCCATCCATCCTCCCCTCAATACGGTGCAGTCGTCCTGTCCCCTTTGCAGAAAAGCATCCCCAAAGAATGATGTTTCCACCTCCATGCTTCACGGTTGGGATGGTGTTCTTGGGGTTGTACTCATACTTCTTCTTCCTCCAAACACGGCGAGTGGAGTTAGACCAAAAAGCTCTATTTTTGTCTCATCAGACCACATGACCTTCTCCCATTCCTCCTCTGGATCATCCAGATGGTCATTGGCAAACTTCAGACAGGCCTGGACATGCACTGGCTTAAGCAGGCGGACCTTGCGTGCGCTGCAGGATTTTAATCCATGACGGCGTAGTGTGTTACTAATGGTTTTCTTTGAGACTGTGGTCCCAGCTCTCTTCAGGTCATTGACCAGGTCCTGCCGTGTAGTTCTGGGCTGATCCCTCACCTTCCTCATGATCATTGATGCCCCACGAGGTGAAATCTTGCATGGAGCCCCAGACCGAGGGTGATTGACCGTCATCTTGAACTTCTTCCATTTTCTAATAATTGCGCCAACAGTTGTTTCCTTCTCACCAAGCTGCTTGCCTATTGTCCTGTAGCCCATCCCAGCCTTGTGCAGGTCTACAATTTTATCCCTGATGTCCTTACACAGCTCTCTGGTCTTGGCCATTGTGGAGAGGTTGGAATCTGTTTGATTGAGTGTGTGGACAGGTGTCTTTTATACAGGTAACGAGTTCAAACAGGTGCAGTTAATACAGGTAATGAGTGGAGAACAGGGGGGCTTCTTAAAGAAAAACTAACAGGTCTGTGAGAGCCGGAATTCTTACTGGTTGGTAGGTGATCAAATACTTATGTCATGCAATAAAATGCAAATTAATTATTTAAAAATCATACAATGTGATTTTCTGGATTTTTGTTTTAGATTCCGTCTCTCACAGTTGAAGTGTACCTATGATAAAAATTACAGACCTCTACATGCTTTGTAAGTAGGAAAACCTGCAAAATCGGCAGTGTATCAAATACTTGTTCTCCCCACTGTATATCCTTGTTTATGTATATTGAATTTCCGTACGCTGTTCTCAGTTCTCGCAGGGCTTCCAAACAGTTTCTCCTCGACATCCCACACCTTCCTTTAGCTGTGCTCTCCAATTCACACCCACCCCAGAGTATTTGGACATGCACATATGTTATACAAACACGTTTTCCACTCGCTCCGGAACATTTCTGAATATTTCTCTCCCGTCCACCTGAGTGGAGGGTCGCGAAGCTGTTAAGTGAGAAGGATGTCTCTTGTGGTTCGAAAACGTCAGGGGATGAGTGGTGGTGATAGAGCTTGGCATTGGGGGGGGATGCACTGTGTACCTACCAGGAATCCAGAAAAGCAAATGGGCCTCTCGCTAACCCCAGGTGCGAGCGCCAAGCGTCAGCGATGGTGTGAGAGAGAGCAGCCTGAAGTCAACTGCATTATGTATTTCAAAAACTTTATTCTTAAAATGGACAGCACAGCCACTGTTCTTGTTTAAAACGTGAGCGGTGATGGACTTCACATGCTTTCTCTGTTATAAACCATTACCTCAGTCGTATGTAGCCTCTTGGGTTGTATCCCAAAGAACAAGTAAACCCTCTTGCTTTATTTAAAGATTTAGCAAAAAGGCCACGGCAACAGTTTGTCTGGGGCTAGTGTTGCATATGGGGTTTTTGTTTTTAAGTACAGCGCGGGCACAAATAATTACTAGTGCCATATTGCACATGACTCCCCTGTTCCAGCACAGATGAACAATTAATACAGCAGATTGAGGGGAAATGCCAATAAAGAGAACATGTCCTGGGGCACAGTGCAAAGAGGGTGGGAGGGAGGGCACGGTGCAAAGAGAGGGGGAGGGAAGGAGAGAGGGAGCGAGCGCTGGCACGTGGAAGACGAGAGGGAGAGCGAGCGGGGTTGATTTACCACGGTTCACTTCGTGCATCACCAGACACAACCATACATCCTTCTTTTTAGTTGAATGCCGAATACCGTTGGACACCCCATCTCTCTGGTGTGTGTGTTTGGGTTCTTTTGAAGACATATGTGTTTGGGACTTGGCGTGAGTTCAGGTGCTGGATTTAACGAGCCTGCTGCCTGGTGGCCTCCGAGGTGACAAGAGGAGGAAGGGTTATTTCGATGCCAGCTCCAGCACTGTATTTTTACGCCGTAACCTGTAAGACAGGTGTTGCTCGGGTGAGTGCGGGTGACGCCACGGGTGTTTCCCGGTGCACACCAATGAGTTCAGGCATGGCCTGGCGAGACATATCACCCATTTACATTTACATTTAAGTCATTTAGCAGACGCTCTTATCCAGAGCGACTTACAAATTGGAAAGTTCATACATATTCATCCTGGTCCCCCCGTGGGGAATGAACCCACAACCCTGGCGTTGCAAGCGCCATGCTCTACCAACTGAGCCACACGGGACCACAGGGAGCGTGACAAGTCCGCCTTTCTTTCCCCTGTAGAAAGGGTCTCGCACATACACAACATTGATACTTGGGGCAGGTGTTCAGATTACAGCAGGTTACTGCAGCTCAGGGGATGTCACGTTCGACATCCACTGTGTCTCTCTCCCTCTAGGACTGGGTTCACATGCAAAGCTTAGCTGCTGAATTGTAATGTTAGTTTCATAGCGTCAGTGGGTTTAACTCATTTGAACCGGAAACTCCGCAATTGTCAAACGTCAATCCAGGGCGCGGCGCCATGACCGCTTTCTGTAACTTCAATTTGTCCTGATAGGGGGATTATAACAAGGAGGGAGGATGGTGAAAGGGGAGTCTTGCGAACGCGGAGAAGAGCTCGTTGAAATGGAGTGGCTAGAAGGGTAAAAAGTCATTTTAAGGGAGAGGGAAGGAGGGAGACTACTTCAGAAGTTTTTAATGAGCCCTGGCGTTACTCCAGGGCATAGGGTGAAGGCGGGAGTGGGGGGGTGATGGAGGGAGCAGCGGGGGTCCGTTTCCCAGCAGATGTCACACTGCCAGTGACACCACAACCCCCCCCCCCCCCCCTCAGTCCTCTCCAACACCCCTCAGTCCTCTCCAACCCACCTAACCCCCCTCAGTCCTCTCCAACCCACCTAACCCCCACCCAACCCGTCTAACCCCCCTCCATCTACCCCCCCCCCCTCCAGGTTGTGGCAGTTTCACACCCCTCCCTGTTGTCTTGTGCTGCTGCTGTTTTATCTTCCGTTTTGTTGACTCCCAAATCAAAGCTGATCATTAATAGCAGCGACGTTTGAACAATCTGAAAATAAACTGTCACTGGGTATCTTTTTAGTTGCCTTCTATTGTGCTCTTAATCACACTGCCGCTTCCTAGTGTCCGGCACCCAGCTTGTGCAATGATAGTTTGGTGTGCTGACCGTGGAGAGAAATCGCTAGAGAAGGTGTATTATTAAATCGTTTAGTCTCTATGGGACTGACTATTGGTCAATGTCGTAACACCAACCTCGGAGGATAATAACAGAGGAAGAGAAAACAGGACATTGTTGTTTGGATGCGGACTTAGAATTGTAATTGTGTGTTATAATTTTCTGTTTATCGTCCTTCATCACATCCCCATTGTGAGAACGTTGTCAACACGGTCATGTCAAGATATGGCGACAGTATCGCCGTAACAATCCCAATTGTTTTTCCATATCTTCACTGACCCATACCTCTCCTTTCCTCTCTCACCAGACTCCCTACCATGTGAACCTGTTGCTGGCTGGGTTTGATGAGACGGACGGCCCAGGGCTCTACTACATGGATCACCTGTCTGCTCTGGCCAAGGCCCCCTTCGCTGCCCACGGCCACGGAGCCTACCTCACCCTGTCTATCCTCGACCGCTACTACAGACCAGGTGGGATCGCTCTCTCTCTCTCGCTCTCTCTCTTACTGTTCCTCTATTTTATTGGCCTCTTTATCTCTCCCTTTTCTCCTCTTTCTGCCTCCGTCGCTCACTATCTTCTGTTCCATTCCTCTTCTCGGGTTCCCCTATTCTCTCTCTCTCAACACTCCAACGGGATTTAATATTAAATGATTGACGAGTTCTTCTATTTAAGTTCAACTTCATCTGGACGTGAAGCTAACCATATCTCTCTTGTCTCTCTCATCACTCTCATGCTTCAGATTTGACTCGGGATGAAGCCATGGACCTGCTGAAGAAGTGCATTGAGGAGGTGAGCTCGGTTCTTTTCTCTGCTTAGAGCTAACTGAATAATGGCACTGTGCTTCATCACCACCACCTTTATGGGGCGGCAGGTAGCCTTGTGGTTAGAGTGTTGGGCCAGTAACCGAAAGGATGCTGGATCAAATCCCCGAGCTGACAAGGTAAAAAAAAATGTTCTTCTGCTCCTGAACAAGGCAGTTAACCCACTGTTCCCCTGTAGGCCGTCATTGTAAATAAGAATTTGTCTTAACTGACTTGTCTAGTTAAATAAAATAAAAACTATTTGTGGGGTTTCAAGTCATCACATTTGGAAATGTTACTGGATAATCACATTCAGCAATCGGGTGCATGTGACTTTAATTTGTCAAATTGAGATGTGTTTATATTAGGAAAATATTTTGCGAGAACTGTTCAATGAACAGCCATAACATGCATATAGCTTTGTTTCTCCTATACACTTGCATTGGTATATGACTCATGACCTAACTCCCCCTCCCTCTCGCTCTCTTTCCGCTCCAGCTGAACTACCGCTTCATCCTCAACCTGCCCTCCTTCAGCGTCCGTTTGATTGACAAGGACGGCATCCATGACCTGGAGAAGCTTATCCCTGTGGGCGCCAAGTGACCGCTCACTGCTTACCCCTAATGCCCACATTTTTGTACCGTAGACCTTGCTCTTTATGTTCCAATAAAACATGACGCACTGTTGAGATATCTTTTTGTCCTCGTAGTGCTTTCTTCAGGGTCCCCTATAAAGAGAACAGCCTTCTGGCTGTGTTCTCTTGTTGACGCTGTAATCTGTGTGTGTGCTCCTCTGTGTTTGTATGTGTCCTGTACGTGCGTTGTCGACCATGAGAAAGTGGAGAGCCGTATGATCAGAAATGAATAATGAATACAAATATATAATAATAATGATGGACCTTTTCATCTAAAAGTACCTAAATTAAATGTGGGTATTTTATTGACTTTATTTCTGCTGTAGTTAAGTACCAAATAAATTATAATTACATTTTACAGATGTGTATTCTGTACACAGTATATTTTAAGTATTATGTTTATATACTATATACATAGCCTATTGACTCTTACCTACAGTGGTGTAAAGTACTAAAGTAGTTTTTTGGGGTATCTGTACTTTTATATTTTTGACAACTTTTAATTTTACTTCACTACATTCCTAAAGAAAATAATGTGTGTTGTACTTCATACATTTTCCCTGACACCCAAAAGTACTCATTACATTTTGAATGCTTAGCAGGACAGGAAAATGGTTTATTTCAATAAAAACTGCCGTCTGGTTTGCTTAATATAAGCAATTTTAAATTATTTATTTTTGAAACTTAAGTATATTTAAAACCAAATACTTTGATGCTTTTATTCAAGTAGTATTTTACTGGGTAACTTTCTATTAAGGTATATTTTACTAAAGTATGACAATTGGGTACTTTTCCCACCACTGATTATGTAGCTGTAACAAGTATCACCCTAATTTTCCTCTGCATTCAGGAAAAACTAAACCGCTATACATCCGGATAGGAAAACTGGGCCACGGTAGTGAACATCAAGCCAGTGTGTCTCCAACTCCTCTCTCCTATATCACAGACAGGTGATTAATAAACATTAAACAATCCCTCCTCTCCCAAACACACCGGAATCTGACGGGAAGAGCAGCATATGTTTGCCTGGAGGCACAGCGAGATGGAGAACAACCCTGCTGAGTGTCAGATATTGGAGAGGGAGGGGGAGAGAGAGGGAGGGAGGGGCAGGTCACAGGGAGATAGATGGATGGGGGAATTGACACTTGGGGTAATATGGAGGGAGGGGGCAGGTAAGGAGGTGAAGAGAATGGAGAGAACCAGAGAGTACGAGCAGGTGATGAGAGGTGGTGTAACAGATGAGGGAGGGGGACGGGAGCTGAGTTGTGGAGTTTGTTGTGCACTGCGGTCGTGGCGGTCTCCCAGGTACCGGTGGGGCTGGCTGCTGCCTGGCGCGGTGACACAGTTGCCGCTGTGATGGTTAGGGATCGCTTTCACCTCATCGCTTTGGTGTAAATGGGCTCTGAATTTTGAGTGGCCCCCGGGGTGCAAGTTCGCATCAGTAATTATTTTGTGTGTGTGTGAGAGAGAGAAAGCGAGGTGGGTAGTGTGTCTATGGTTAATCATGTGGTGAATTGCTACTCTTTCAGAATATTCAGTTTTTGTAATGATTAGCAACAAATATTTTTTTTTAAACTTTTTTGTAAATATTTGAATTGAATATCTTAAAAATTATTCTTCAGATTTTTTATATTATTTTCTAATCACCAGAAATTGTACTTTTTTTAAACCATTAATATTTTGAAGATAGATCTATTTTATAGCCAGTGGCTTGTAGGTATTAAACTCCTGAATAAATAAACGTATTAGAATAATCCTTGAATTGACATTAAAAATACTGCCGTAGGAAAAGCATCCTTTCACCATTATCGACAGTGAATGATAAAACATGATACCCAGACAGTCCGCATCAGTGATTCTTTAATAATATATTACATTTATGCCGTAATACAATAATTATAACAGTAATAACATTAACAATAAACATACACAGTAAGTACAAAATGATTAGGTTTTTTTCTTAACTTACCCACACCTACCCTCCCCTTCAACAATAGCTGCCTCTGACACCACGCCCCCATGCCCACCCCCAAAAACTCAATACCCAGCAGCACCCACATAGAATCGTAGTACACAAACTGCCCATCCTATGGGGTGGAGTTGGACGGTATCCAATGTCCAGATGAGGAACAAGCAAAACTGAGAAAGTTGGTTGTAATGGATATGGCTCATCTCTTGTGACGAGATGTTTTCAAAGCGGGTCCAAGTCCAGACAGTCAAACAGACCTTGAAGGGAAGTAACATAGAGATAAATAGTTGTATCTCTTTGGGAAGTAGAGGGGGATCCTATGAATGCAGGTTGGGGTATCATCTTGACAGTCAGACAGGGACAGAAGACCAGAACTCATCCAGAAAATGTCATTGGCAGTTAGAATTGGACACTGCCTAGAAAACCAGCAGCCCAGAAGAAAAAGTCCATGCGTCTTTGAGTGAGGTGGCCGACACATATACAGTACAAACATCACCACGCCCTTCCCTGTGAGGGATCGGGCCATAGCAGGAATTTCAGAAAGAAATCTCAGTCATTGTCTTCATAAAGGAGGCTACGAGAAGATGGAATAGAGAAATCAGTCCGTCCGTCAACCTCCAATCTCCATTCTCCTCCAAAGATGTAGTTTCATTATTTGCGGTGCTTCATCTCCTTCTCGTGGTGGCCCTTGCCAGCCCCCTGGTCCTTGTCCAGCATTTTGATGGCCTCCACCAGGTAGCTCTGGAAGGCGGAGAGGGCGGCGCAGATAGCAGGGGTACCGAAGCCGTGGGTGAGCAGGCTGAAGTGGGTAAGATTGCTCTGGACCCCGTGCTCCAGACAGGGGTTGGGACGACTCGCCCCCAGAGGAGAGCGGTCCTGGGACATCAGGTCCACAAACTCCTTGCAGATATCCCTGAGGAGAAAAAGTAGGAGAAGGGTTAGAATTGTTCAATGCTAACGTTAGTTTTGAATAAAATGTTCTTCATTATACCCGTTAACATTTTCAGGTCAACATGTAACAATGTAATGGGACGATAATCACTGTCATTAAATCTGTACACATTTCCTAAATAGCTTTGTCTGCTTAAGTTGAGCTGAAAATCTTTCACTCAATGCACACTATGTATATCTGTTTGTATATGCGATACTGGAGATTGTTCAGTATTAGTGAGACTATCAACTGTAAGAGTATACTAGGCCCAGACGGGGATTATGAGCCACTCACTTGGTGGCCAGCAGCATACTGCGTCGTGTGGGAAGCTGCTCGGGGTCACTCTGCCTACACAGATACTCTGCTGTCGCTCTGGCAGGGAACTCCGTCTCGCACACGTACCCAAAGTCACGGGCCAGGTGGACCGCCTCACCTGGGAAGAGATAGAAAAGGTTAGTGAATGACCGGATGTCAATTTGGAAGGTTGGCAGGAAATAAGGCAAAACATAGCTCTTTGTGTGATGCTCTTGTTTGG
Organism: Salvelinus alpinus; assembly: GCF_045679555.1. Taxonomy (NCBI): domain Eukaryota; kingdom Metazoa; phylum Chordata; class Actinopteri; order Salmoniformes; family Salmonidae; genus Salvelinus; species Salvelinus alpinus. Next base: position 7,860,416 of record NC_092111.1, read on the forward strand.
ATTCACTATTGGTTTATGTTACTGAAGGGACTCACGTTGTTATTACCAATTTACATTCAATTTAATTGTGCAAATACATTGTTGTTGAAAAGTGAATTACAGTGGCAGTAGATTTTACTAGAGATTTTACTAAGCGATAACTGGGAAGTATGTCCTCTACCTAGAGTTGTTCTTTAAATCTGTGTGTGTGTGTGTCTGTCAGTACGTCTACAAGTCACTGTGGGCCCCTTACCCTCCACTAGAGCCGTCAGGAGGGTGACGTTGGCGGCCTTGCGTCGCCCGGCGGGGAGATTAAGCCCGATCTTTTCCAGACGCTCTCTCAGACAGCGCCCGCCATTCTTTGACTTTGCCCTGAGGGAGGAGAGAGGAGACAGAGGGAGCAGCTTAAGACCTGTCTGTGTGACCACGTAACAAACCACTGAGCCTAGTCCCTGGCTGCTCACTGAGTGTCCTCATGGCCATAGTCTAGTGCTGCTGCCACTTGAGGGTTTCATTTCATACCCAGCCACCATCATGTCCTGAGACATCTTAAGACCTGTCAATTAAAGACGTCTGGAAGACGTGTTCAAAAGTGAAGACGTCTGGATGACATGTCTATGGACGCATCTTAAAGACACCTCAAGACATCTTAAATATAGAAGACGTCTTAGAAATAATGCGACGTTTTAAGGAACACTATAAATAGTATTTCTGTGATTCCATTGCTTTTTACCCCTTTTTCTACAGTTAGATATGGTGCCGAAGAATTTCATAGTAGGCAATGATTTGAAATATGAACCACTGTAATATAATGTATGAACAACGAACAGGAAAAGCGCTTCATTAAAAAAAAAAGATGCATTAAAAATGAATAGAGGAATTTAAAATGTTTTGTATAATGTATGCATTATTACATTCTCTGTGGAGGAGTGGGACTTTTCTCACTGGATACATTAAGCAATCAGGGGTGACAAATAATGTATTCTATGGTTCAGAATACATGAATATATCTATTGTTCAGACTTTTCTTATTTGATTTATTATCATGTGTGAAGCCTCTCCACTGTTTCTCTCTCCCCACCCCTAACTCCAAACCCCACCCCTCTCACCTGCGCAGGACTCCGCCCAACAGGGAAGCGTTCAGGCACTCAGGCGGGGCCAGCCGTCGCTGCACCTCCCCCACGGTGACCTTGTACTTGGAGGTGGAGCTGAGGAGGGAGAGGCGGCCGGGGACGGAGCAGAAAACCTCCCCTGGGTTGGACACGGAACCAATCCCTAGACCATCCTTACTGAGGTGGAGAGCCGACAGGGACGAGCCGTTCAGCTTGGAGGGGATGGGAACTGTGGAGAGAGAGAGAGAGAGAGAGAAGGGAGGGAGGGAGAGATCGAGACAGATAGAGAGAGACGGGGAAATGGCGAGATAGGAAGAGAAGGAGAGATGACAGAGGGAGAAAAAAAGAGTGAATAAAAATCATATTTCCACAATCCTTTCTAATAGACTTGAAAAATGGTCCTCCTTGATGTTCTAATGAAAGTCATGTGTTTATTACATTTACAGCTCTATTTCTGGTACCACTATTGTTGTTGTTGGGGTCACAGCAGCTGGGTGCCATGTTTCTTTTAAGTAACACATCTCATATAGATCTTATTCACGCCTCACTACTTTCACAGTCGCTTTTCTCTGACTGCTAAGCTTGAAGACCTTCATTCTCATGTTGCTACAACGTCAATTGCCACTTTACAGGTTTAAAAATGGGGACAGGCAACACTATCATATGAACGCAAATTATAGAATTGCCGTGGCTAAGACAGCATTTGAACCGTCAAAATCGGAAGCGTTGTGGTGATATTTGCCGTTTACTTGAGAGGAGTATTCGAAAAATGATTACGATTTAAATTGCCATTCAGTTCCTAATAATGATTTGTGTTGACGTTAAAAAAAATTGGTCCCCTTAGCTT